>NC_134576.1:129341609-129649526 GCF_050947875.1 Dermacentor variabilis
AAGAAGAGCCGGCAGTGGCCACGCCCTGTGGAAACCGATGTTATGCGACGCAGTGTCCGCGGAGCCTACCAAGTTAACGAAACGAGGAGAGGAGATAGACGTAGGCAGCTGTTTCATAACCTACATGAGGCGCATGTCATGAACTATCATTCATGTTTGTCATACACTCTTGTCATACTATGCCAGTTTTGGTACATACCAATTAGTTAATGGAAACAAGACGTAGGCGTCTAAATAGATATATAGATACTGTCAAAGTGGCAAATGATCGCCAAGAAATGTTTCGCATTGATTTAAAATCGAATTTGCCTTCGTCTTCCGTCTTCACGATTCAACACCTCCCCCTACCCCTTCCTATGGGATCGGGAGGGTGGTACTTGCAGTTGACAAAACACGGCAAATGCAAACTGAAATTTCGTGATTCTAACTTCTCCTATTGTGATTAGCAGTGTTAAAACAAAGAACGTCACTGAAGCCAGCGTTTCGGCAAGAGGACATGTCAAAACGTTAGCTACAGCGACATCCCCTTTTTTCAGCACTGTTAATCACTTGAAGCCTTGATCTTCCTATGAACCTGTCCCTTGCTTTGCAAGTCTCTTGTTGTCTTTCTGTCTCGCTATTGCGCGGGTCGTCATCCAAATATTTCATCGCCGTATTCTGTGCCTTCTTTTTTTTTTTCTTTCAGACTTCCTCCTGCCGATCTCTCAAAGGCAGTCGACGTCAGGTTCATCGAAGTCCAGAAACGTAGAGGCACCGTCGGCAGGGTGATCTTCGCCCTGGACGTTTCTGGCAGTATGTCGGTAAGTGCGACCAATGCCAGAACATGCGGCTACTACTGACTCTCGAACAGGAGAGATACTGATTTATAAATCGCGGCATTTTAGAACCCCTCGCTAAATGCATGACATGGGAGTGCTTTCTTTTATTTATACGTACTGCAACCCTAAGAGGGTTATCGCAGGAGTGGGGTATAAAATCAAGGATGCCACACACACATCAAAAGGGGTTACACTATTCAAAGATACAAAGCAAAGCACCAGTATAAGGACTATGTTGAGAAAGAAAAGAAAATGGTGTCAATACGCACATATATGCATATAAACAGAGTGAATAATAGATTGTTTTAGGAATCATGGGCATCAACCAGTGATTGCCTTAACACAATTATCAAATATCAATTGTAGTATGTTAGAGAGAAGTTGGTTGCCGATCAGGGAAAGAAAATATATTTGAATTTGTCAGTGCGGGCGTACAGGGGTGTCATATTTAAAGGGTGAAAATTCCGTGTGGTTGACGCTTTAGCGAACTTAATGCATTCCAAGGACGAGCAACGTTCATAGTTAACAGTGGTGTGAAACATTTTAAGACTTTCTACATTACACCGCTCTAGTCAGCGAAAATAGGGAAGGTTAGAAGAGGTCAGAATGTCAGTGAAAGCACTTTGTTTTTCGTTTGAGAGCTTTGACTGTCGCCAGCTTTCGCTGCCATTCCATCTTCACAGAGTGGAATGGCATGGCATGGGCAAGAACCTTATTTTGGTCCAGAGAAACTATAGCCCAAGGGCAAAAGCCCGCAGGCTAAGTCGGTGGCTCCACCCACGTAGGCGCCGGTAGGCCAGAGGCTTTCCCGATGTCGTGAGCTCTCCGGACGGCGAGGAGTTGATCTTGGAGGACTTCGCTGGATATGCGCCGACTCCAGTCCTCCTCACTGTTCATATCCGAAGCCCGGTTGTCATATTTTAGCCATGCTTAGGGGGGTATGAGGCATTGCAGATGATAGTTTTTGTGCCATTGGACAAGAAGACACGTTTTTTTCAAGCCCGTCGGCGTACGAGCGACCTAAAGCTATCGCCTTAAAATTCTTGTAGCTTGACCCCATCCAGCGATGGTGTAGCAGGCTATTCGTGTGCTACTGCAATTTTTGAAGAGCTCCGACCTCAATGACCGACTGTAGTCCTGCCGTGCGTCATATACAATGTGCGTGCAGCGCTATCTCAATTATTCCTCTCTCCATTCCTACTTTCCCTTACCCCTTGTGTAGGGTAAGAAACCGGACGCTCGTATGGTATACCGATCTGGGTTTCCTCTGTTTGCTTTCTTTCTTTTTTTTCTGTCTCTCTCTCACACACACATTTACTCATACGAGATAAACAGATGGATGATATAAGCCTCATATGATATTTTTATATGGTACGCATGGTTCTTATTAGATGTAGGGGTTAGGATTCAAATCTTTTTCGTTTTTTTTTTTCAAGTATGAAGTTATCGCAATAGCGAACTCGCTCTTTCCTGGTGTATGCTACCGCTGATGTGACTCTCTTTTACGAAAAGAACCCGCCGCATGTGGCCACTCATTGCTTAGTTTGTTGTCGTTCAGGCCAACAACCGCATCGGGCACCTCAGAGAAGCGGCGAGCCACTACATCCGGATCATCGTACCAGAAGGCTTGGAAGTGGGCCTGGTCACCTTCAGCGACGGGGCCCACGTGGAAGCTCCACTGACATCCGTACAAGGGCCTACGCGGCAACAGCTGGTTGCGAGCGTACAGCGGCTCCGCGAGGGCGGCTATACGTGCATCGGGTGCGCCTTGAGGCAGGCCTTGCAGGTAAGCATGCAGGAAGGGTGCCTATATTTGCAGTGATGCCGGTCACCCGCTCGAGATAAAATTGTGAAGTAGTTAATAATAATAATATTAGGGGTTTTACGTGCCAAAACCACTTTCTGATTATGAGGCACGCCGTAGTGGAGGACTCCGGAAATTTTGACCACCTGGGGTTCTTTAACGTGCACCTAAATATAAGCACACGGGTGTTTTCGCATTTCGCCCCCATCGAAATGCGGCCGCCGTGGCCGGGATTCGATCCCGCGACCTCGTGCTCAGCAGCCCAACACCATAGCCACTGAGCAACCACGGCGGGTATGTGAAGTAGTTGAACAGAAGCTTACATATATATATATATATATATATATATATATATATATATATATATATATATATATATATATATATATATATATATATATATAGCTTTTCTACAGCATTGTGCAATGTTTTGCGCACATTGAACGAAGAAAAGGAAAGGACACAAAGACCAGCGCAGACTGAGAACTGAATTTTCATTCCTGCAAACAACACATGTATACCCTCGAAACCTGCCACATGATCACCAAGCATGGGCAACAAAGCAACCGTTCCACATGATAGCATCTCTCATAAAATGCATCCTAATCGATGCACTATCGTCTAAAATTGCACAAGATTTCACTATCACACAAAGCGACAGACGGATGGCTAACACGTGCTCCCTGTAGTTTAGACATGTGCCAAGCTTCTACAATCTCTCTTGTTGTCCGATTAGGACTAACGTACAAAATAGCGGTTTGGTCAAACAGTGGTCAAACAAATGAAGTCAAACCAACTGGCCCGCCTTTCAGTCTTTTCGTAATTCCTAGAGCTCCGAGCTATAGTGAGCGCGCTGCGGCCACGTCGGCCTGACAGAAGAGCACATCTTTCCGGAGCGTGTGTAAACCCGCAAACAAAATTGCTTCAGCCAGAAGCAACAGCCGTACATGCGCATATCTCTCGTGGATCCGCGCATGGATGGGTGTGTGTTACTTCTCTCAGCGTCATGTGTTCTTGCGTTTCGATCTTTTGCATCACCCAGATGTTCAAAGAAAACGACCAATCCGCGGCCGGCTCTGTCATCATTCTAATGACCGACGGCGGAGAGAATAGGAGGCCATACATCGACGACGTCATGCATGAACTGATCGCCGCTCAGGTGGTGGTCAACACCATCGCCTTCGGCACGGAGGCCGAGAAGAAGCTGGAAGAGCTTGCCCTGCGCACTGGAGGCAAGCCGTTCGCGCTCCGTGACGGTGAGTCCAGCGCAGCCATCGCCTTGGAGTCCGCCTTCCTGGACTCAACCACTGCCATGTTGGACGACGATGAGAAGCCGGTTGTGGTGAGCTGGCAGTATGCTTCGTAGGTTTATTGTGAAGGTTGCGTTTGCGTAGGAGAACGTATAGCGCAAGAGACAAACTCAAAGCAAGATGAATTCGGCGCAAGACGAATGAGAAAGATAAATTAAAATTGGCGGGATTCAACGTCCATAAACTGCTCTGTTGGTCATAAGGGATGCCGTAACAGAGGGAGCCGGATTAACTGTGGCCGCCTGGGGTTTCTATAACCTGCACCTGAATTTACGTACACGAGGCTTCGCATCCAACCCCCTATCGAAAATGCGGCCGATGCAGCTGGGAGTCGAACCCACAGCACCCACAACATAGTGTCACAACCACTGAACCGCCGTGGCGAATAAGAATTAAATGTAATAAAAAACGTTAAATTGCGGGGTTTGAAGTCCTGAAACCACAGCGTATGTTAAGGGGGAACTCACAGCACTCACTTTCAGTAAGAACTTTATTCTGAAAGAACCAACACATATATAAACAGATAAAGAAAGACAAGAAAGATGAGCAGAAAAAGAAAAGCAAACTGATATGCAGTCGTGAGGCGAAGTGATATTACGTGTCAATCGTTGTCCTTTCTGGCGCGCTATTGAAAATTGATGAACCAAGAAGCCCAAATTCTGACATTATGAAACTTACAGTACGTTCTCGCTTACATGGTTCTCCCGGAAGATCTTCGAGCGAGCGGCCAAAATTGTGGACAAGCGAGAGTTCCCGATACTGGTCGACGCAGACCTAGGGAACTCGACCACAGTTTCGGTGCAGTCCAACAAGGCGTCCGATCTCAAGGCGGAGCTGCGCTACCCTGACGGCAAGACCTGCCAAGACTGCCTGGAGTCTGGCCCCGCGAAGAGTGGGAGCTATATCACCTTCAGGATACCCGGCGTAGCCACGGTAGGCCATGCACCAAGTGTCAAAAACACAACGAGTAAACGGGGCACCAAGAGCTCCCAGATCGGGGTAGGAGCCATTGTTGGGAAATAAAAACAATAGCGAGGAACCTCTGTGGAGTTGACGTACCGACAACGAGGATTGTCTTCATCCGGACGAAGACAAGTCTTCAATAGGGACAAGTCAGCACAAGTCAAATCAATACAAATCCCCTTGACAGGCACTTGTTTTTGTTAGGACGAAAATAAGTCAGTCAAGTCAGTGCGAAGACAAGTGCCCATAAGGGAGATATCGCCTTGCCGGGTACTTGTCTTCGTCTAGACGTAATTAAGTCCACGCATGGTACAAGTCAAGTCAGTATGAAGGCAAGTTCCCACAAGGAACAACTCAGGATAAGCCAAATTAATTGAAGTGCACTTGGCGCGGTATACTTATCTTCGTCAGGACCAAAATAAGTCCACTCATGGCACAAGTCCGAAGACAAGTCCGCACAAGGGACAAATCAAATCAACACTAAGACATGTCTTCTTGTCCAAAAGTTGGCTCCAGAGACGTATCTCGTTCTACCACTGTTGATCAACGTTGCCTGCAGTCATTTTAGTAGTAAACTTTTGAGTTCATAAAGGTTGCCATGTTTCGGTGTCGATATTCACTGCTGTGCCTTTGTCGTCGGGCTAGCGGTCATTGTTTCGACTGGCGACATCATCATCATCATCATCAACATCATCATCATCATCATCATCATCATCATCAGCCTGGTTACGCCCACTGCAGGGCAAAGGCCTCTCCCATACTTCTCCAACAACCCCGGTCATGTACTAATTGTGGCCATGCCGTCCCTGCAAACTTCTTAATCTCATCCGCCCACCTAACTTTCTGCCGCCCCCTGCTACGCTTCCCTTCCCTTGGGATCCAGTCCGTAACCCTTAATGACCATCGGTTATCTTCCCTCCTCATTACATGTCCTGCCCATGCCCATTTCTTTTTCTTGATTTCAACTAAGATGTCATTAACTCGCGTTTGTTCCCTCACCCAATCTGCTCTTTTCTTATCCCTTAACGTTACACCTATCATTCTTCTTTCCATAGCTCGTTGTGTCGTCCTCAATTTGAGTAGAACCCTTTTCGTAAGCCTCCAGGTTTCTGCCCCGTAGGTGAGTACTGGTAAGACACAGCTATTATATACTTTTCTCTTGAGGGATAACGGCAACCTGCTGTTCATGATTTGGGAATGCCTGCCAAACGCACTCCAGCCCATTCTTATTCTTCTGATTATTTCCGTCTCATGATCCGGATCCGCCGTCACTACCTGCCCTAAGTAGATGTATTCCCTTACGACTTCCAGTGCCTCGCTGCCTATTGTAAATTGCTGTTCTCTCCCGAGACTGTTAAGCATTACTTTAGTTTTCTGCATATTAATTTTTAGACCCACTCTTCTGCTTTGCCTCTCCAGGTCAGTGAGCATGCATTGCAATTGGTCCCCTGATTTACTAAGCAAGGCAATATCATCAGCGAATCGCAAGTTACTAAGGTATTCTCCATTAACTTTTATCCCCAATTCTTCCCAATGCAGGTCTCTGAATACCTCCTGTAAACACGCTGTGAATAGCATTGGAGATATCGTATCTCCCTGCCTGACGCCTTTCTTTATTGAGATTTTGTTGCTTGCTTTATGGAGGACTACGGTGGCTGTGGAGCCGCTATAGATATCTTCCAGTATTTTTACATATGGCTCATCTACACCCTGATTCCGTAATGCCTCCATGACTGCTGAGGTTTCGACTGAATCAAACGCGTTCTCGTAATCAATGAAAGCTATATATAAGGGTTGGTTATATTCTGCACATTTCTCTATCACTTGATTGATAGTGTGAATATGGTCTATTGTTGAGTAGCCTTTACGGGATCCTGCCTGGTCCTTTGGTTGACAGAAGTCTAAGGTGTTCCTGATTCTATTTGCAATTACCTTAGTAAATACTTTGTAGGCAACGGACAGTAAGCTGATCGGTCTATAATTTTTCAAGTCTTTGGCGTCCCCTTTCTTATGGATTAGGATTATGTTAGCGTTCTTCCAAGATTCCGGTACGCTCGAGGTCATGAGGCATTGCGTATACAGGGTGGCCAGTTTCTCTAGAACAATCTGTCCACCATCCTTAAACAAATCTGCTGTTACCTGATCCTCCCCAGCTGCCTTCCCCCTTTGCATATCTCCTAAGGCTTTCTTTACTTCTTCCGGCGTTACCTTCGGGATTTCGAATTCCTCTAGACTATTTTCTCTTCCATTATCGTCGTGGGTGCCACTGGTACTGTATAAATCTCTATAGAACTCCTCAGCCACTTGAACTATCTCATCCATATTAGTAATGATATTGCCGGCTTTGTCTTTTAACGCATACATCTGATTCTTGCCAATTCCTAGTTTCTTCTTCACTGTTTTTAGGCTTCCTCTGCTCCTGAGAGCATGTTCAATTCTATCCATATTATACTTCCTTATGTCAGCTGTCTTACGCTTGTTGATTAACTTCGAAAGTTCTGCCAGTTCTATTCTAGCTGTAGGGTTAGATGCTTTCATACATTGGCGTTTCTTGATCAGATCTTTCGTCTCCTGCGATAGTTTGCTGGTATCCTGCCTAACGGAGTTACCACCGACTTTCATTGCACACTCCTTAATGATGCCCACAAGATTGGGAGACTGGCGACAGGATTGTCCAAATTTTTTTTTGTTTTCCGTCGACAGCCGGGCACCTGGACCTTGGTGGTGTCCCAAAATACACTCGGAAGGGGTGAGGCTAACGTCCACGTCCGCGCCACATCCTTGGCGGGCAGTCGTGGCACAGAGCCTGTGCTGGTGCGTGCTTTCCTGAAGCAAACCGAGGTGAACAGCGCTACCGAGGCTGTCATCTACGCGGAGGTCACCAAGGGCACACAAGTGGTTCTCCACGCCAAGGTCACGGCTACCGTCATCAGGCCCAGGATGCCTTACGAGGTCGATGTGGAGCTATTCGACGATGGCCTTGGTACGTTACCGACTGCGTTTAGACAGTGCTGTAAATGAACAGGAAGACAAGCGAAAAAAGAGGCTTACGCGAGGGAAGACGCAAGCGCACAAGACGACCGCGTGGTCAGAACCTGAACGAAGTGGTTACGAAGCGTATTTTTTTTCGCAATCTTTCCTGTTCATTTACAAGTATGTACCAACTCTCCCAGCAGAAAAACAAAATACGCGTATGTACAAACTTCATGTTCATAAACAAGAACCATATGACGTTGCTAGTGCGCAGGAGCATGGGCATGTGCAAAAGAAGAACAACAAATTACGCAACTCCTGTTCGAAGAACGTTAATTCGTGGTCGCCGTAATTTCCGCCTCAGCCAGGTTTGCTATACGAGGATAAGAACTACCTAGGACCAGTATGTAAGTATAGGACGAGACGAGTGTAGAATCTCGCGATTCTGCCACAACCACTTGGTGCGCGGTAGGCAACGGTAGACACCTATCTTCGCGACGTCATGGTCTGGGGAAGTTATACTGAAGTGTGGGAACACTTCACCATCATCGTCATTTATTGGTCCTTAAAGACCCCTGGAAGGGGCATTACATAAGGGGGGGGGGGCGGAACATTGAACACAACAACTGTTGTTAACTGTCTGGGTGCGGCAGCCTTTCCAAAGCATTCATTTATGTATGCAATGACGGAAGTTATAGCTCTCATGCGCTATACTCAATTTAACGATCGTCCACGCCGTGCCTGATCTGTACTTTTCCAATGCTACAATCGCAAAGTTCTTACGAATAAGCTTCCGCCTCTTTTATTCATTCATTTTTTTGCCACGTTGGGCTGAAGTATACTCGCGTCATTACCCCTCCCCCCCCCCCCCCCCATTTGAAGCCGAATTTTCAAAAATAGTGTTCTCATAGTATTTCTTCGGTATTTCTCAGTCTTAAGAGAAATGTCCGACCCTGGTCGTAGTAGGGAGCGTCTGATACAGTCGCGAGTTCACTAGTACAGTCGGCGTCAAAAGTTTACAGGCCGCAGCATTCGAGAAAGTATTAAAAATTTTTAGCAGTATAAACGTAGCCCGTGAAACCGTGTCGGTGCTCTTTGCCCATACTTGGCCCGTGCGCCACAAAACAGCAAATTTGCCATCAGTAAAACCGCAAAACAAGAGACTGTCTACCACATTCTGCTCAAGTACGTATAGTACTACAGTACATGCTGGAAACCCGAATACCAGGCTGCATGCCAGCCTACAAAAGTATTAGCTTTTTGTCGGGTCCCACGGCCCGTAAAGTTTTTCACTCGTACTGCACATAAATCGAGCGTTCATGAATCGTACCGTATAGGCTCGTGTAAGGGCCACACTTCTTTTTTTTTTTCACAATTCTGACGAGGTGCGGCTCTTACACGGGACCGAACCTTTTGGTCAAAAGGGTGCCGCCACGGCTGGCGACTTGTGCACATCCTGGATCCCTGGACGTACCATTGCGTCAGAGGTCACCGTGTAGCTGTCGCCATCTAGTAGGGGCGCGCGGATGTACGCAGCGTGCGAGAATTCGCCGATGCGCGTGCGCGTATCACGAGTGTGGCCCTTACACGAGTCTGTACGGTATCTGCCTCGAAACGCGCAGTCACTTAAGTGGACCTTCTTGATCCTATAGGCGCCGACGTGACAGCCAACGACGGCATCTACAGCAGCTACTTCACGCAGTTCGACGGCGTTGGCCGCTACTCCGTCTCTGCTCGTGTCGTCAGCAGCAACGACTCCGTCATTGCGCGAGGGCGGAAGGCATCTGGAGGTCTTCCCGCGCCTCAGCTAATGGGTGAGTATGTTCTACATTGTAGAGAAGCCGCGTGAATACTTAGTAGCGCATCTGTTGCCGTTGGAACGAGTTCTCAGTAGTACTGAAATTTGAGCCCGTTATTAATTATTCATTGTTAATGCTCAGCTCACACAAAAGACGAACGACACGGGCAAGTTCCTATACTTGTTGCTGTTTTTAAGTTACTTTCAATCGTTCTGCTCATGCTTATTGAAATGAACTGGGTGCATATGTGCCATTATTTCCAGAAATAAACTGAGTTGCTAGTAAACAGACCGCGCCTGTTCTTGACTTGCCTAAGTCTCGTTTTTTTTTTGTGTGTGTGCACGCAGCAATTTAACAATGACTAACCGGGACGTTCTTCCTGTTGTGAATAGTTCAGCAAACCAATTCTAAATAAATCAGTTACTAATTAATTTCACCGAATGAATATTTCATTGTCTCTGTGCAAACGTACCCAACATGGTCAGGAATCAAGGTGAACAAGTTCTAACTTTCCCTGAACGCACTCCTTGAAGTGGAATGGTCTTTAACCTTTCCGAAGTTTTCCAGCACTGCGCTGTCGATACCACTTCCACCAAATGGGCACGGGGGATAAACCATAGGATATGGTTTGCACGATTTCGCTTGTATAGCTTGTATACTCAGCTTACGGCACTGCCTCGGGCTCTCGATAACAAGCGTCATCTCGCGTTGTTTTAATCCGGATAGGGGAGCCGGTCGTCGGTGTAGCCACGGCACCCACGGACGAGGCTGGAGGCATTCCGCTCGACCAGTTCGTCTACGTGGACCAGGACATCGAAGAGGCCGAGCCCCAGGTCGCGTACGGCGAAAAAGCGCCCCAGTTCGAGCGCTACGCCGAAGGGGGCTCGTTCCGGCTCGGTCACGAGATCAACGGGTCGACGATTCCTCCGGGTTCCATTCAGGACCTGAGCGTGGAGGACTCCTTCGTGGGCGACAACGGCGACCACGTGGTCCTCCTGGCCTGGACCTGCCCGGGAGCCCACTTGAACTCTGGCAACGGTGAGCAGCAGTTGAATTTACTCATTAATTTGCCCCGAAACGGCTTACGGTGCTCAAGAAATGAAATGCGACAGGGGAGCTTTAGGTATACAACACTCCATGCGTGCAATTAGTCGAGAGCATCCGTTACTCGAGAGCATACGCTTGCGACTCTGGTCCCCAAAAGGTGATACGGACGCTGATACAAGTGTCCGAGCCAAATATGACGCCAATTTCACACGAACTGCATGACGGTCGGAACGAAAGTGTGCTCATTAGTTAGTCCTAAATTGACGCGTTTCATTCCAATTAAGGGCTTGTTTAAGGGCCACCTGGGGCTGCTATGCAATTAAAAGGAAACTCAACAGAAGCACTGCATCGGTAAACTTGTCTGGTTAGGCATTCTTTCAAAACTGTGTTTTCGTTAATTCTGGGGTAATAGATTAGTTATTGAGAGCTTTAACACCCTTAGCATTCTTACCGTTTACATATTACCGGGTTACCGAGCCGTGGGCGGTAGTAGCAAGGCTGTTAACATATTCTGACACTTTTGTCCAACTGCAATGCGTCCGAAAAAAAATTGGCGCCACGTGAAAGTCCTCGTCGCATGAAAAAGCCCAAAAAGGACTCCACGTTGACGATTACGTCGCATCGAACGCTTCACACCAGTTTTTGAGTAGACCGGGGTATTCAACTCTCGAAGTTCGCGAACTTTCAATGTCGTTCTCTAAGGTGACGTTTGGTGGCAGATGATTCCAGTAAATCACCGTGCGGGGTATAAATAATACCGCGTAAAGTATTTGGGTCACCTATCGGGTGTTTTTTGTGATTGACTGCTGCGAAAAGATGACTCAGCAAGAAACGAAACAGCCACGCAGTGGCGCATTCTGATAAAACCTGAACCGGAGGTGCCAGTGGGTGTTGTTGAACCCCACGGCACGCCAGTGCGTGTTCGTCAGGCCACAGGAAAACGTCCCTGTGAGCTGAAAGAACTTCTCCATAAAGAGATCTCATTGATTTCCATATGCTGGTCGTGTCACAAAGAGGGAAAAACGACTCCGTCACTAACTAACTAACTAACTAACTAACTAACTAACTAACTAACTAACTAACTAACTAACTAACTAACTAACTAACTAACTAACTAACTAACTAACTAACTAACTAACTAACTAACCAGCTAACTAACTAAGTAACTAACTAACGAACTAACTAACCAGCTAACTAACTAAGTAACTAACTAACTAACTAACTAATTAACTAACTAACCAGCTAACTAAGTAACTAACTAACGAACTAACCAACTAAGCAGCTAACTAAGTAACTAACTAACGAACTAACTAACTTAACTGACTAACAAACTAACTAACTTAACTGACTAACTTAACTGACTAAACTTGCGATGATCCAGGTCATTACCTCAATACCCGGAACCCGTTAAATTAAAATCATAGGTTCTATGCACGTGCTCAAACCACGGCCTCCCTTGCAAGGCCGCGCCACGGTTTGACACTCCGGATTAATTTTTTTGTTTTGTTTTAACCACCAGCAGTCCCTTCTCTTCCTGCTCGCGTGCAGCTTCCCGAATCGAACTCAGGGCGAGCACGCTCCTGAGCGACCTCATAAGCGACTTCGACTCGGCGTTCGAGATCCGAGACAACTCCACGGATCGCGGAGGCATCGCGTCGAGACCCGTCGGCTCCAGGCAGCGCCTGCGGTTCGCCGTCCCCGGCGAGCTGCTCGCGGTCGCGCGCAACGACTCGCGCCTGGACTTCTACTTCGCGTCCAGGGTGTGGAACGAGGCGCGACTGTCCTCCCCGGTGTCCAACGTCGCCAGGGCCACGTTCCAAAGACCGCCCCCGCCGCGGGCGGGGTCGACGACCGGGCTGCCGACGTGGGCCGTCGCGCTGATCGCTGTGGGAGTCGTGATCGCGGTGGGCGGCGCGGTCGCTGCAGCGCTCGTGATCATCAAGCGACGCAGGAGCGTCTAGTGAAGCGGGGTGACCCTGTCGAATTGCCGCGTTCACTCGAAATTAGGTCGAACGGGAATATACAAGGTCGACCCCCTGTACATATATATTGAACTCGCCGAGAAATTTAAAAAAAAAAGCAATATAATTCGAATATAGGTCCACCCATATCTTCTTTTTTTAAAAAAGAGTCACTTTGAACTTGACACACCTTTATTTATCGTTAAGCCCTATAGGGTGGCAAACTCTGGTTAAGCTCTCTGCCTTTCTCTCATTTGCATCTCTCTCTCTCTCTCTCTCTCTGGCTACTGAATCTCGCCAGTTGGCGCCACAAGCGGCATTCTCGTCGGATGCTTCTCAGGCGTCCTCGGAATCCCAGACGACGTGGCCCTTGGTGGAGGTCCATTAGTTTGGTACATTGCTAGCCTTGTTCACGAATATAGGTCGAGATTCTTCGGTCTAGAGTATAGGGCTCTAGCTCATCTTTGGTCACATTTTCACAAAAAAAAAAGGAAATACGGGTAAAGTTATATTCCGATAAATGCGGTAATTTGAGAAAAAGACGACGCAACTTCTTTTAGGCGAGAACAGACGCGAACATCTTGACGCGTTGATTTGTCTAAAATCCTGGCGCTCTGTAGTGGGCTATGCGGGGGTACTGGCACACCCCTTTGACTTCGGGGTTCTCGTGTACACGTTATTTATTGCTTTTGAAATAAACAAAAAAGACAACATCAATCAACCAATATGTATTGTTTAGTGCTCAGGATCAACTTGTCGATTTTGGTGCTTTATGCACACGCCATTGATGCACATTGTATACACGAGCTGATTATAGGGAACTGTGATTATGCATGCCATAGCAAAATGAAGCGAAGACGTTATGATTTTTTCACATTGTATAGAGGGATAGATTTGCAGAAAATACATACAAAAGACAATATTTAGAAAAAGTACTTAAATATATAGACTATGCAGAAGTAAAGAATAAAGGAAACATATTGCACAGCACAAAAATATAGTTGCAGAATGAGATAAATGTACAGTGCGAATGATGTATACACTGTAAAACCAAAGAAACACAATACTGTAATAAGACTACAAATTAGGCTATTTGCTTCTGTATGTGTATATATTCTGTGTAAATCGAAATAAAATTTCAGTTGTGAGAAAGCCGTCGTGCCCCTGCACTTCTTCGTCCTTTGTCTTAGCGCTAAGTTTTGTTTGCTGCCGTAAAAAAAAAAGTACGAATTTTTTTGACCACCCGCGGATTTTTAACGTACACCCAATGCATGCTACAACGGACCTTTTTTTTTTTTTCATTTCGCGACTCGATCGAAATGCGACCGCTGCGGCCGGCATTCGATTAGACGCCCTTCGGTTTGGCAGCGGAACGTCGCAGCAACTACGTCACCACGGCGGGTGACATGCGTCACAATCTCGACTTTCGTCACTTTCCATCCCATTCGCGCGAAACAGGAGGCGAGAATGCAGGACGCGGGCGGGCCGCTCAACGCACGGGAAGAGCGAAGCTGCGTGTACTCCTCGACGGTCCTCGCAATAGAGCTAGCTATACGGAGCGCCGTGCACTGTAGTACACTGAATTACAACCATGAACCCGAATAAGGGTGCATCTATAACTCACACCCTCGCACCCTTTATTGGGGGGAGGGGAGGGGGGTGTTAGGGTGGGAGTTATAGGTCGGCTTACGCCCTTATTCACTTTGAAGGGTGTCAATTATTTTGCAGCGTGACAGCGCGAGCGACAACGAAAGAATCTGTAGGGATAAATTCGTTTGCGACAGCGCAAGACAACAACAACAAAGAAAGGTACTCATTCTGCATATGTGCCGACCATAGGATAGGATAGGATAGGGACAACTTTAATAAAGTGCCGGCAAACGACGGTTTAATGCGTCGTGACGGTGGCCAAGCGTCGACCCGGGGTTATACCCTACTCTGCACTAGCCCAGTTGGGCCCGTTTGTAGTGGGTCATGAGGCTTGTGCTTTTCGAGCGCACCCCGGGCCTGCTGGACGGCCCATAGTTGTGAGTCCTTGTCTTTCTGCCGGCTGAAACTTTGATCGCATGCGACGGTAGTCGCCATCGCACTCGTCGCAGGAGGCCTGCGGTGCGCGATCAACACGGGGGTCGCAACGATCGCAGCAGTCGGGTCGATTTTTGGACGCTAACACAAACACACACTCAAAAAAAAAAAATGCCAAGGACACCTAAGCACTTCGTACGAGTTGTCAATGCGAAATGTCCAATTGAACGCTCTTGAGCGCTTCTTCGAGTTATGGACTCCTCGCAGGCAAGCGAGCGCGTTGAGAGGGTTGACACGTTTTGATTCGGCCTCACCGAGGCGCAGTTGTGAGAGCTTGCACGGACAAGGAACTTACGGATAATACAGGATTCTGAAAGCGACGGTGACGTGGCTCTGCGGCGATTCCCTCTCCCCTCACGCAACAGCTGGCGCGGTATGGGGACGTGACAAACCCAAAGGGTGCAGATTTTTTTTTTTTTTTTAGTGTTATAGTAACCCCGGGCATGTGGTCACAATCGAATATCAAAATAAATTGAACACATAAACTTTGAATCGTCTTCGTAGAGCCTGTATTGGAAAGCAATCGGCAGATTTAGTCGTAAATTACACTTTTCTGAAGATTGTGTTTATTTAGATGTACCACTGCTGCAGGTAGGAGTACAAAAGGTGATGAAACAGAAAGCGATCATTATAGGAGAGCGTAACAATCGAGGATGAGCAATCAAGAGTTGGAAACACCAACACGAAAGAAAAAAAAAACTTATTCGTTTGCCAAACAATGGATATGCACAAGTAAGCAGCTTCATACGTCAGTATAGCGTTTGCGATCAAACGGTCGCACATGAACGCGCGACGGTTGAGCTCTGTTGGTCTCTCTGCCAAGTTGAGCCGCCCCCGCAAGCAGCGACGGCCACGTGACGCCCACGTGACGCGCCCGAGGACAGAAGTGCCGGCGTATCATCCAGCGCGTTGTCTGACCTCTAGCAATTTGGCGGCCATCGCATGTAGCCTGTGGTACGGGTCGGGGCTCAGGCACCAGGCCAACACGTCGCGCTCGATGTCGAACACGGCCCAGCCCCCCGAAGTGTAGTTAAGGTAAGTGTCCATCTGCGAAGAGAGCATTGACCCCGTCAGTGGTGCGTTACTACCTAGTAGTTCCGTAAAAAAAATCCGTAGGCGGATAATCCTGCGTTGGAATCGAATTTCAGTCACGGCGGCAGTCGTGGACAGACAATAGATTTTTTTTCTGCAGTCTGACGAATAAGTGTTTCTCGAAATCGCTTACTGTGTGTCCTCGTACTGACGATGTTATCGCTTTAAAAAAAAACGAGAAAAGCCTCGAAAGAAAGAAAACGAGACAAAAAGACGAACAGCTGTTACACATGCGGCTAAGAGGTATCCCATAGGGTAGCGGGGGTGAAGAACGAAGGAACCATGGCGCGGAATCTCGCAGAAATCTCTTAATTACAATAATTATCGTCTCTTTATCTTTCTAAGTTTACATTACGCGCCACAATATCAACTGAGAGATCACTAGCGTAAATATTACACAAGCGAGTTCCAGACCAATGTCAATAATAAACAGATTAGCGCACAGATGCACCTGTCAAAATAAAAAAAAACTAGGCTTACAGCGCGTGGCAAAGTCATACTGATGGTTCTTTAGCATGCACCCAAAGAATGGTACACAAGCGCTCTTGTATACATTCCGCCCCCGTCGAAAGGCGGCCGCCGAGGTTACGAATCGAACCCGCGACCTCCTTCTAAGCAGCGCGACGCCATAGCCGCTATAAAGGCTCTGTTCTCCGATAAGGCGATGCTGCATACGTATGGAGCGTGGAATGCATCTCAGCAAGAATCAAAGCGGAACTGTCTATGCTCGTACATTCTTTATCAGTTTCTTTTAAGAAGCAGGTTAAGTCGAGGACAGAACTCGGATTTCTCAGACCCTCAGACACCCTCATTGTACAGAATCGCAAGAACCCTATTCGAATGAAAATGGTTGCATGAAGTGAGAAGTAACGTTTTTCCATACGTCATCTCTTTTTTTTTTCTTCGTGGGTTGCGTCGAGACAGCCAGTCTCTGCGATAAAAAAAAATAAAAAAATACCACTCCGGTGGCACACGCCGTCCGTCGGCCAGCATCTACGGCGCATGCGCGGACAGCGTTATGCTGAGGAGAGAGCGCGCGATCGTCGCCGGATTCCGACGTTGCGTCGGCGATAGTGAGACTATCGTCAAGTGCCGAGAGATGTTTCACGAAGGGAGGAAAAGAACGAGGAAGGCAACGTTACTGAAAACTTTAAGCTTGAAGCACTTGAAGCCGGAAGGACGGAGGCCAGCATGCGGTCAAGTCGTGGTAAGTCCTAGTGCTTCCCATTGCTCAGCGCACGCTCTTACGAGAGGACGACTTTGTGCGATAGTAAGCGCAGCTAGCTGGATTGCGCCCGCACGTTGCAAAGTATAACGGTAATTAAAAGCGTACAGAGCGTTTGACAACTCGGCGAGACGTCCGAAGAAGTACGCGCATCGATCAAAAAAAGGATACCGCAAATCAAACATGCTGGGCCGAGTTCGTCGACCGCAGGGTCACTTTTTTTTCTCTAGGCACTTAGGAAGCAGCGCTGCACCGGAACGAAACCATCACAGACGAAGCGCCTTTTTTCCAACATTGTTTTCGTCCCTGTGCATGGTTAACTTTGTAGCACTGCTTTATGAGTACAAGTCTGATGTTCCAACTAGCCCCAAGGCAAGCCTTAATCAGTATGCAAAAAAAAGAAAAGGTGAGGCGTGCAGACAGGACACAAGACAAGTGAACAGCGCGAACTTCTCTTGTGTCCTGCCTGCACGCCTCACCTTCTTTTCTTTTTTGCATAATGAATTCTTACCAACTAGCTCAGCCTTCTGTCGTTCTAAACCTTAATCAGTGTTCACGTGTTGGGCCGACTTTTTGAGAGAGGAAAAGACGAAGGTGGTTTGGCTTCATGATGAGTTTGACTCGCAAAGGCTGGCTGGCGTGAACGTAACGCTGCCTCTTGGTTTATTTCATTCCTCCGACGTCGATTCTGACCTTGACCTTATTTTCGAGCTGCATCTGAATTGAGTGAAGCTCTCACGCGTGTTAACGACCCCGGAAACGCTTGGTCATGTTCGACCTCGGTCGAGCCGTTCAGCGACTGCGGCGACTGCAGTGCCAAGTCCCGAATGCATCACGTGCTGTGGCGGCAGGGACGAAATTGCACGCACGCGTATATCCGCCGAGTTTCTGCTTCTTGCAGGTTTACCCGCCGTGGTTGCTCAGTGGCTATGGTGTTGGGCTGCTGAGCACGAGGTCGCGGGATCGAATGCCGGCCACGGCGGCCGCATTTCGATGGGGGCGAAATGCGAAAACACCCGTGTGCTTAGATTTAGGTGCAAGTTAAAGAACCCCAGGTGGTCAAAAATTTCCAGAGTCCTCCACTACGGCGTGCCTCATAATCAGAAAGTGGTTTTGGCACGTAAAACCCCAAATATTATTATTGCTTCTTGCAGGTTGGTAGATTTCTACTTCCGCGAAGCAGTTTTAATGCTGTCTTTTCTGCAGTGAATGTTTTAGCTAGGATCTAGTGTTTCGATAAAAAAAAGTGCAGTTTTGCGTCCTTCAGATGGCAGTGAACCTGCGCATTGTTAGACGAGACTGCGAAAAACAACTGTGCGGAGTAACCTTACTTTGTTGAAGGCGAAAGCCTTAGATGGCTCGTGGATCAAAAACATTACCGTCCGGAAAATTTAAATGACGCCAAAATGGATGGAACCAAAATGATGGTGCCACCACTGATGGTTGAACCGACGATCTTTGGTGGGAGCCGAATCCGCCACCTTTGGTGTTACTTGAGGCGAAGTTGATGAAGGTGCCGCCATGGCCACATGGTGCCACCAACAAGGGTAACGGGTTCGGGTGCCTTAATTACCTCAACGTTAATTAATATAGATTTAAGAGGAATATTTACGTTGGGAGCTCCTATCTAAGTACAAGGGAAATGATAAATCGTTTTTCTAGGCAACCACAGCACGAAATCTGACGACATTTGCATTTCAAGGAAGTTAAAATTTAGTGACTGTTGGTAGCGAATTGTCGATTTATGCCATCAAATTTTTGATAAAAGCTCTTGAAAATCGCAAATTTTTAGAAAACGAAGCTATCAAGTTGACAAATATGTAACCTAGCAATAAAGACTAATATAATTATGTAAATTGCATTTCATAGTACATCTAGAGCACACAATATTGATTATAACACATGGCTCTCAAGTATACCACTAATATGTGAGTAGGACTTTTGCAAAACCTATGTAAACAATGTAGCAAATTCACGTGAGGCATAAATTTGATGTATCAAATTTTTCCGCTTTAAATGCCGTAACTGATGCAGTTCACAGAGCTGCGATATCTGTTCTGGTGCGGAGCTACAAATTTATAAACTTCGTTCTTTTATTTCTTCTTACTCTTATCAATTTTTGAAAATTTTCTTTAAAGAGTTAAGGCCTCAAATTAAATTACGCTTCAACAGTCGCTAGAATTTAACTTTACCTCTCAAATGTAACAAATTTCCTTAAAATCGTCGCAGTGGTTATCTTAGAAAAGTGTTTTTGCGTTTTAAATGTATTTGTACAGGCGGCATCGGAGTTGAGCGCGAGCCATAGGTTCGTCTTAATTAATGCACTCGAACCCATGAATTTTAGTGTTGACTATTATGCAATTAATTAAGGCAGAGTTAATTAAGGGACTCGATTTTACGACATTTGATGGGAGAAAACAATAGGAAGTGACAACGTATTCGAATGAGAATGACAAGTAATTTATTTAATATGTCTCGTGAGCGCGTCGGCTTTCGCCTTTATGCTCCTTAGCGTGTGATAAAGTGACTGCCAACTTATTTTTGACGTTGGTGCCTGCTGGTGGGCATTGAAGTCTCTAATGAGGACCAGTGGGGAAGCTGCTCGAACGAGCTACAACTGCTTCACTAGTAGGAAAACATTTGTGGTAGAGAAAACAAATTTGGCGATGTAGACATCGTGGATTACCACGAAGCCCAAATTGTAACTTTAGTCATGAAAATAGCACGTACACACTTACTTGCACACACACACGCACGAACATGCACGCACGTACGCACGCAGACGGACCGACAGACAGAAGGACGGACAGACAGAAGGACGGACAGACGGACGGACGGACGAATGGACGGACAGACAGACGAATGGACGGACAGACGAATGGACGGACAGACGAACGGACGGACAGACGGACGAATTGATGGACAGACGGACGAATTGACAGACAGACGGACGAATTGACGGACAGACGGTCGAATTGACGGACTGACGGACGAATTGACGGACAGACGGACGAATTGACGGACAGACGAATGACGGACAGACTGACAGACAGACGAATGGACGGACAGACGAACGGACGGACAGACGGACGAATTGACGGACAGACGGACGAATTGACAGACAGACGGACGAATTGACGGACAGACGGTCGAATTGGCGGACAGACGGACGAATTGACGGACAGACGGACGAATTGACGGACAGACAGACGGACGGACAGACGGATGGACAGACGGACGGACAGACGAATGGACGGACAGGCAGACGAATGGACGGACAGACGGACGGACGGACGGACAGACGAATGGACGGACAGACGGACGAATTGACGGACAGACGGACGAATTGACGGACAGACGGACGAATTGACGGACAGACGGTCGAATTGACGGACAGACAGACGAATTGACGGACAGACGGATGGACAGACGAATGGACGGACGGACAGACGAATGGATGGACAGACAGACGAATGGACGGACAGACGAACGGGCGGACAGACGGACGGACGGACTGACGGACGGACGGACAGACGGACGAATTGACGGACAGACGGACGAATTGACGGACAGACGGACGAATTGACGGACAGACGGACGAATTGACGGACTGACGGACGAATTGACGGACAGACAGACGAATTGACGGACAGACGGACGGACAGACGAATGGACGGACAGACAGACGAATGGACGGACAGACGAACGGACAGACGGACAGACAGACGGATGGACAGACGGACGGACAGACGAATGGACGGACAGACAGACGAATGGACGGACAGACGGACGGACAGACGAACGGACGGACAGACGGACGGACAGACAGACGAATTGACGGACAGACGGATGGACAGACGGACGGACAGACGAATGGACGGACAGACGAATGGACGGACAGACAGACGAATGGACGGGCAGACGAATGGACGGACGGACAGACGGACGGACAGACGGACGAATTGACGGACAGACGGACGAATTGACGGACAGAGGGACGAATTGACGGACAGACGGACGAATTGACGGACAGACAGACGAATGGACGGACAGACGAATGGACGGACAGACGAACGGACGGACAGACGGACGGATAGACGGACGGACCGACGAACGGACGGACAGACGGACGGACAGACGGACGGACGGACAGACGAATTGACGGACAGGCGGACGGACGGACAGACGAATTGACGGACAGACGGATGGACAGACGGACGGACAGACGAATGGACGGACAGACAGACGAATGGACGGACAGACGAATGGACGGACAGACGAACGGACGGACAGACGGACGGACAGACGGACGGACAGACGAATGGACGGACAGACGGATGGACAGACGGACGGACAGACGAAAGGACGGACAGACGAATGGACAGACGGACGGACGGACGAATGGACGGACAGACAGACGGACAGACGGACGGACGGACAGAGAGGCACCAGAAAGGCGCGAGACCTTTTTCTCCAGCGTGTGCTTGCTCTCGAAGCTGGCGAAGTGCGCGAAGACGTCGACGTTGTACCTGGCCACCTCCACGACATCGTATGGGTCGGTGCGATAACTCTGCCTGGCGCTGGTGTTGCAGATGATGTCGACGTCGAGCGCCAAGTTCGACTCGCAGTCGTGTCCGGGCGCTGTGGGACCAGGCGCACCGCTGGCGCCCACGTAGTCCACCACGGCCAGCGTCGCGCTGAACATGACTAGCAGTTCGCTGCTGGCGTTATTCAGGGCAGACACGGCCTCCAGCGCGTGGGCCTGGGCGGCGACAAATGCGCGTGACGCAGCTGGTCTGCAGCGGACTCTAGGTTCACGCGAACAATGAATCGGGGCAGACTGGTTCGAAACAGCGCGGAAAGCGGACCCGACGAGCGTCGTCTGTTTGGAAGGTGCCATTGCTAGCCATGCTACCTTCGGCGACGAGTGAGTGAAAGGTGCATCACGGCCTCCGAGATCCGGTGACAGCGCATGAAGCCAGATGTCGGAGGCTACGGGTGCATAGCGGCTCCACAGCCACCGTAGTCCTCCATAAAGCAAGCAACAAAATCCCAATAAAGAAAGGCGTCAGGCAGGGAGATACGATATCTCCAATGCTATTCACAGCGTGTTTACAGGAGGTATTCAGAGACCTGGATTGGGAAGAATTGGGGATAAAAGTTAATGGAGAATACCTTAGTAACTTGCGTTTCGCTGATGATATTGCCTTGCTTAGTAACTCAGGGGACCAATTGCAATGCATGCTCACTGACCTGGAGAGGCAAAGCAGAAGAGTGGGTCTAAAAATTAATCTGCAGAAAACTAAAGTTATGCTTAACAGTCTCGGGAGAGAACAGCAATTTACAATAGGCAGCGAGGCACTGGAAGTCGTAAGGGAATACATCTACTTAGGGCAGGTAGTGACGGCGGATCCGGATCATGAGACGGAAATAATCCGAAGAATAAGAATGGGCTGGGGTGCGTTTGGCAGGCATTCCCAAATCATGAACAGCAGGTTGCCATTATCCCTCAAGAGAAAAGTATATAATAGCTGTGTCTTACCAGTACTCACCTACGGGGCAGAAACCTGGAGGCTTACTAAAAGGGTTCTACTCAAATGGAGGACGACACAACGAGCTATGGAAAGAAGAATGATAGGTGTAACGTTAAGGGATAAGAAAAGAGCAGATTGGGTGAGGGAACAAACGCGAGTTAATGACATCTTAGTTGAAATCAAGAAAAAGAAATGGGCATGGGCAGGACATGTAATGAGGAGGGAAGATAACCGATGGTCATTAAGGGTTACGGACTGGATCCCAAGGGAAGGGAAGCGTAGCAGGGGGCGGCAGAAAGTTAGGTGGGCGGATGAGATTAAGAAGTTTGCAGGGACGGCATGGCCACAATTAGTACATGACCGGGGTTGTTGGAGAAGTATGGGAGAGGCCTTTGCCCTGCAGTGGGCGTAACCAGGCTGATGATGATGATGATGATGATGATGATGATGATGATGATGATGATGATGATGATGATGGGTGCATCTAAACCTTTTCTACAAAAATCACTAGACGGCACACTGGCACTAGTGTCTACGATAGCTGCAAGCATGGTGGTTCAGATACAGTGTTCTAGAATGGAAACTTTCTAGAACTTTCTAGAAACCTTATATAAATTATAGTGTTCAAGAAACCTTCTAGAACACTATAACGGGAACGGTGAGTAGTACATTGATTTGCCTAAACTCTGCCTTTCTGGCTTCGAACGGCTTTGAGACTTTGCAAATCGATCCCATTCAACAAAAGTATCGCCTTATACAGTTCACACTTTCTATGCGTGTGCACATTGTTGTTGCCTTTCGCACTTAGAAAAAAAAAGGATAGTTTAAAGAAATTAAGGCAGATAAAACATTCAAAGCCACAAGAAGCATCTGCAGCCATAAGCACGAAGGTCAGACAAATTCATGCACTAACCATCATTACCATGGTATATGTAGCTGAATGGTGGCAGCGAGTCTGATGTTCCCTCTAGTAATTTTAGCAGGAAGCTCAATGCGCGAGGGCAGCTTCACCTCACGCCACCCCTCTGCGTCACAAGGCTGGGCTGCGAGTCACTCTTCGCTGTTACCGTGTGCGTAGTTAAGGGAATTGTGCGAACAATTTTACGGCAGTTATATCGGCATACGTGGCTTTCTTTTTTTTTCAAATGCAGAAACACGGAAAAATCTCTTGTGATGCTTTTACATGACGCTTCCTTTCGAGTTTGTAATATTACCTTCTGCCGTAAAATTTTAAATGAATCGCTTGCGCGATTAGCTTAATTAGGGAATACATTGCTTCGGTTCTTCTTGTAGGTGGTGTCCTCCTTTGGCCCGTAATTTACCTGTAGAGATGCTTTCTTTTATAATAAGCATTGGAAAATTAAAAAAAAAAGAGTGCTACAACCAACAACACACTACGTGTTCTTACCGCTTAAGGGGGTTTTAGATATGTCTGCCCCAGAGCCTCGTTTCACACATAAACTACGTCGGACGACATGGCGGCGACAAGCCCGCCCGCTTCAGGCAAGACGGTTCGCCATTTCTGACCCGTTTGACTCCTTGACGAAAAAAAAAAAACGCTGAATTGTAGACTTTCGTTACCCTTCGCCTTACCTCGGCCTTACGTTAGGACGTTATCTCGGTGGTCTTTTCTGAGATTGGTTATTGCTGTCAAGTCATGAAGCTTATGGCGTGCGGTAACACAGCAGCCGACTCGCCGTGTCACTGGCTTGGATTGGCGCGGCTTCAGGCAGCACGCGCTCGTCTTCGTACGGGTTGTTTACGCCTTGCAACGATAACTAAAATGTCGGGATGAGGCAATCCGGCGCGACAGTGTTTACATGAGTTTGTGTCCTTAATAATTAATTATTTATTTAATTAATTAATTAAATAAAGAAATAATAATAATAATAATAATAATAATAATAATAATAATACTGATGATGGTGGTGGTGGTGGTGACGATGATGCGCTTAACATGGTGTTGCCATTAGGGTTTACAAATGGTGCGGACGCGGAGGTACTTCTAACTGTTCTAATACCTTGGGGAGAGTTGATCCGAAGAGTGGGATACTCACGAAACAAGGCACAGGATCTGTCGTGTACTTGTAGCTGACGAGGTGTGCAAAGCACGACTCCGTGACGGTGACTGCGTCTGACAGGTGAGTCTGTAGCACCACGCAGTCCAGACCACTGCGCGCAACAGGGAGCGAGCATGAAGCGCACCTCTGTCCTCCCCCCCCCCCCCCCCGCCCCACCTTCGCCGGCACTTCGACGAAGTCTCAAGATCCAATCGCTCATTCCCTCATGGATAACCAATACATAGTCGATAAGCCACCCGAAACACTACACGCGAATACGAGTATCGTAGAAGAATAGAGCAAGGCATTGAGGGGTAAAAGTACAGACGTGTGTACTGCGGAAGAAAAAGGAAAACATACGAAGATTCACGTCCCAAACCTGCACAGTGCATGGATGTACGCCACAGTGCAGGGGTCCGGATAAAATTTTTAACAATCCGCGTTTATTCAATGCGCACCTAAAACTAAATACACGAGTGTTTTCCGATTTAGCCGCCACGGTGTCTTTAAAATTGATATTGTGTAAAGCTAAACATCCATCGTACTGCCCGGGGCAGATGATCCGAGTGCTAACAGAGGGCATGCAGCAGAAATTTTTATAAGATTTATTGGCCAGGAAAATCGCTAGAGTTGACCCTCAAATACTTCCAGCAGGAGGATGAGTCTCCCAATGACTGTCGACGTCAGTGCCATTATCAATAAAGCAGCGCAGCGACACACCGTATATTTCAGCCGCCGAAACGCGTGATGTTTAAGGCGAGTGCTGCAGCCAGGCTCCTCTCTCTCGCTTTCCTCTGAACACTCTACGCCATCTAGCAGCGCGCGTGCGAAGTCCCCCTCCGACATTGCGTAGCCTCGGAGATTGCATCGGTGGTGCGCCAGTGCCTGCTATAACGCTGGGAATTCGTGGCGCACCGCTGAAGTGTCAGGCTGCAGCGCTTGAGGAACCCGTATGATGGGGCTTCGAATCTGCCCAGCACGAAAGAAATTTTAAGGGATTTTTTAAATTGATGAGCAACGTAAGGACGCTAGGCAGATAGACAAAAAGTAGATAAAGTAGGCAAAGAATGCTAATTGCACTTAAGATAGGAGAGGTGAAAGCAAAAAAAAAAAAGAAATCACCGGTGATTACGATATTCTTTAATGCGAAATTTGAGCGCCGCTCTATACATGCTTTCGTTTCTCGAATTAATATCTAGTGAGGAGCAGTGGGAGGCTGGCTTCCGCAGCTCGAGGTCCGACCTTCAGCAGGCCATCCTGGAGTGGGCTGAGAGAATAGAGGAGGCCTACTTCAAGTAGTTCCTCCCCCGCCCTCTATTCCGTTGCCCTATTCCCTTTCATCATCATCATCATCTACATCATCATCAGCAGCAGCAGAAGCAGCAGCAGCCTGGTTACGTCCACTGCTGGGCAAAGGCCTCTCCCATACTTCTCCAACTACCCCGGTCATGTACCTTCCCTTTAATGAGGGATAAATAGTTTTTCATCATCATCATCCCGATATATTGGCTGCCGCGGACAATCTGTCCCGTGCGGCACGTTGCAAACGGAGCGAAGTGTGGCTTGACTGCCTCGCTAACCTGCAGATCGCGAGAGCCAGGGTATAGGTGACGCGTGGGCGTAATTCGCGGCAGCCGCCGCCGACAGACCTCCCAGACGACGCGCGTTACTCTGACGTCATCTCGTAGCGATCGTCCCTGCACTACGCTTTTCTTCTCCCGCTTTCGCCATACGCTCCTCCCCCGCTTTCCTCCTCGCGGCTTTCATCCCCCGCTGCGCTGCGCGCTCGCTCTTTTATTCGTCGCTTTGCTTGTTCCCTTAGTTACGCCGACGTCGACGCCCACCGCAGAAACGGGTGCCTGATAGCTGCGCTCTAAATGTCGGTATATAGAGTAGGCGGTCAAAAATACGACCTAGTTGGCCAAGGCCCGAGCACGGAGTTCACATGGCTGTTGGAGGGTAGTTATTGGATCACAGGTGGCCCCGACGCTATCGCATTACACTCGTTCGGGTGTAGCACGTATACATCTGACCTGTCTTTTGTTATTTTCTCGCAGTTTCTACATTTCAAAAACTTTTGCGGGAAAGTGTGCGTGATCCTGGCTACTTGCTCCAAAGTTTTACCGGTAGCTCTTCACCGCAAAGCTCGACTTGATTCGTGGGTTTCGGACAGCCCAGCTTACGTGAGACCGTGGACGTCCGCGGCGAAATTCCTGGCGTCTTGCATGCTGTGTAGGCGGACGCCGAGAAACGTCAGCGCCCCCTGTCGGCCGTGCAAGGTTTCGTTCAGCACCTTAAAAAGCAGTAGTACGAGATGTGAGGGATAAATAAAAGACACTCCTCCCCCCCCCCGCCCCTCAAATGAAAAAGAGAAAACAAGTTTAAAGCTCGTGAAACTATACTATGAAACTTTATAAGGACATGTAGGGATACTGCATAACGCTATCTATAAGTTCTTAGTGTCGCTATGTAAATGTCCCTACAGGGGAGCATGAACATATTCAGAGACACTCCATACTCTATAGGGACATGTAGGGGCAGTATACATGTATACATACGTTCCTGGTATCCCTGCCTGTGTCCCTCCATGGGAGCAGGAATTTACGGGGAAACTGCATAGGGACATGCGGCGACTCTCTATAAAAAACATGCACGTTCCTAATGTTCCTGCATGAGTACATATTAAGGCGCATGAAGATACACATGAACGCTGCGTAGGGACATGTTGGGACACTGTACACAAGTGCATGTACGCTCTTAGTGTCCCTGTATAGGAAAGGAAAGCATACAGGATCAGTAGGAACCGGGCTATCTGCAACACGCTGGTGTGCCCCCTTCAATGAAACACGCGACAGTAGACGGAATCCTAAGAGCACTCAGTCCCAGACCACAATAATCCCAAGATTATTGGACGCCACAAAATGCCCGTAGCTGCACTGACGACCAGTGCTCTTCGATGCTCGTGATGTTTGCCGTTCGCTGCAATTGAACGAGCTGTCGGCTTCCAATGCTTTGGCTATGTAGCAGAATGAGCTCCTCGGCGATTTTCTTTGAGGAAATGGGAATGAGACTATAGGGTACCGGGTGTTATACGCACCTCGAACAGCGCCTTGAAGACAGCGGTGCTGTGAGAGGTGTCGCTGGTGAAGTTGAGCACGCCCATGGCGACGACCTTCTTGGAGATCATGGCGTCCAGCGCATTCGTCATGCTCGGAATGCGAGCCACCGTACTGTTCGGGTGGCTCGCATCTAGCGACGAAAAGGCGACACCCGGAAGGAAGTCTGGCATCGACCGAGTGGCCTGCGGAGAAGAGGGAGGCCGTCGAGTGGTGTAATGCCTATACACGTCTCCAGAGAAACGCAACTTCCACTCTAAACCTCTCTCTAAATCAAGGACAGTCGCGAAAGGATGCTTTTGATGGACCTTTTCATCGGAGTGCGGGAATTCTACTGTCTGATCTCTGGGACGCTTGCGCATGCATGACTGTTGTGTATAAACCTTTCCATCAAAATGCGATAGCGCCCCTATCTACTATCAGGACTACGACGCATGCAAAATGGCGCTTGTGCATGAAAAGGGAGTGCAAGAACAGACTTGTGTTACCTTATGTCTTGCATATATTTCATTCCCCAATGTTTCTAATATTGTATCATGAGCTCTTGGCGTTTGCAATGCTACCTTGTCAGTCTACATTGACGTGGACAGTGCCTGCGCGCTGCCAGTGTATGGTGCCTGTTTGCGCTTTGGTGTTCTGTTTGCACCACTGTATGGTGTCGGCGCCATTGGTTTCCTAAGCTACTTTCTCGTATTATAGGGCGACGCTTTCCCTGTCTCTAACAATGCGTCAACGGCTGTCTGACCGAGTAAACTGGGCTGATTGCGGAGACAGCGCAACCGAAGGTGGTGTCTTGGTGCACGCTGATTCTGGTACCAGTGCGCTATGCGTGTTCTCGGGAGGGTTTTACAGGGGTTTCTAACGCGGACCGATCCTGGAGGCAGGGAAACGTCCCAGCGCACACACCATTGACAGCATCAGTCAGTGGAGCTAACCAATAACTGCCCTCGAGGAGAATATTTCAGCAGGTATACTTCAGAAGGTCTACCGGGAAGCTGTCGCTTGACTTTGATTATCGTCCGATAGTTTCTACCCATCTTCAATGTGGAGGCCACACCCGATATTGCGAGGCAACTCAAAACAAGGCAAATAAAGGCTAGGCTAGACTAAGCTAGGTTAGGCAAGGCTAGGTTAGGTAAGGTTAGGTTAGTTTGGGTTAGCTAAGACAAGGATAGATTAGGTTAGGTTAAGTTAGATCAGGCCAAATTAGGTTAGGCAAGGCTAGCAAGGCTAGGTTACGTTAGGTAAAGTAAGGTAAAATAAAAGCGGGTGGTTGGGTTGGTGAGCTTGGGTTTTGTTGCGTCTATAGTTTCAGGCCTTTTTATTTAAAAAAATTACGTGTCCGATAGAGCGTTTGAAACGTGCTGGCCCAGCTAAAAAATCCGATGCTCTACGCCTCCCCCTCCTTCCGCTTCTTCTTGTACCCAACTTACATTGAAGAACAGGTTCCAGGCGTAGGGACCATCGGGACCGACGAAACCGTTAGGCGTCGCCGTAACATCCGGGTACACAATGTAGTTGCAGTAGAAGTCCCATGTCTGGTGCATGACTGCTAGATTGTGTCCCAGCACGCAAAGCAGCGTGGGATATGGGCCCGGGGTCGTCATTACCACCGTGGTCGTGATGCCCGGCGTCGTCTCTGACCGCATTGACCTCAGAGTGATGTTTTTCAATGCTGAAAAAGTGTGATTTCTTATGTGTCCGTCTACCTTTGCTAGAAATGGTCTCAGGTGCGTTCTTTCCCTTTCAAATTCTGAACTCTGACGCCGACATATTATAGACGTGATGTTTCTGGTTCACGCAGAACTGCTTGTAGGCAAAACGAAATCAGAGCTTCGCCTTTAATGCGGGAGGCAAGATCTTTTTGTGTCCGTTTATGTGCTTATAGGCTGTGGTCTCGCAACATGAAAGAATAACAGCCAATAAGTGTAGGATAAACGAAGCAAAAAAAAAATGTTTTACGCAATGCTTGGCAAGTCGCGCAATGTTTTTGACGCAACTGCATAGTGTCCATCTTGAGGCGTCTGTATGTTCCAGGGAGATAGTATTTACACTCTTTTATTGCGATGCTCAATTTCACGGTCGCTCGAGGGTGCTCGTGCGTCGTCGACGTGCTGTCCTGCTATCGACGGCGCACGCGCGGCTCACGCGTGAAGTTTTAGAAGGCATGCGCGGGAGATTTTTGAGGCATTTTGCATATTCAAAAGTGGCGAAGTGTGCGTCAGTTCAGTAACGTGGAAAGTTGGGCTAGTTGGTGAGTGATCATAGTACCTTGCTGGTGAAGCAGCGCACAAACACGGACACAGTGTCGTCTATTCCTACTTGTCTCCACTGTGTCCGTGTTTGTGCGCTGCTTCACGAGCTATGTGCGTCAGTTCTGCGTCCCTCACGCTCTCAACAAAAGAACTGAATTATCTTCGTAGCTGACGCTTATCCTTCCTTATCCTTATTTTTCATTTCTTTATGCCACAGTCAATGATGCTTTTATATGCTGCTTCTGCAAATAAAGCATTTGGTTGCTAGTCATCGCTCTGTCCTGTGCTTTTCACTCGCTCGTCCCGTGTTGCGCTGTTCCTGTTTTTATTGGGGACACGTTGGGACACGTTGTATCGAAGGACGGTGTGCTTCCTGACCAAGAGAAGCTTCGCGCAGTCGCAGAATTTCCGATGCCCACTACTCTTAAGGCGCTCCGCAGCTTTATAGGGCTCTGCTCTTACTTTCGGCGTTTTGCGCGCAATTTTGCGACTATCATCGCACCACTGACCAATTTGCTTACCGCTACCAACGGCAGCTCCGCGTTGTCAACTTCCTGTGACGAAGCCTTCAAGCAACTACGTTGCCTACTTACTTCGCCGCCGATTCTTCGACACTACGATCCCACAGCGCCTACAGACGTACACCGGACGCCAGCGGCATCGGACTTGGTGCAGTCCTCGCACAACGGAAAGACGGCTATGACGAGTACGTCGTCGCGTATGTGAACCGCACTTTAAAGAAGGCAGAAGCCAACTAATCAGTAACAGAAGAAGAGTGCTTGGCCTTTATTTGGGCTCTCGTAAAGTTCCGTTTATACCTATATGGTCGCCGTTTTGACATTGCCACCGACCACCGTTCACTTTGCTGGATGTCCTCGTTGAAGGATCTGTCAGGTCGCCTAGGCCGATGGGCACTTCGCTTACAAGAATATGACATCCGCGTTGTCTACCGATCGAGCACAAAGCACTCTGACGCCGATGCGCATTCCCGATCACCGCTACCTTCTGATGTGGCTTCAGTGTCTCCGCTCTTCGCATCCATGTCAGCCTTCAACGTCGCTGATATGCCGGACGAGCAGCGTAAGGATCCCCTGCTTTCAACTATGCTGAATTTCCTCCACGACCCTCCGCCACACCCTCTTATCGAACACTTCGTCGCCAAGCCGCTCACTTTGTTGTACGCGACAACGTCCTTTACCGCAGAAATTATTTGCCTGATGGTCGCAAATGGCTCCTTGTGCTGCCAAGACACATGCTTTCTGACATATGCGCTTATTTTCATGCTGCTCCTCATAATGGTCATGCCGGTGTTCTGAAAACGTATACTCGGCTAAGGCAGCGTTTCTACTGGTACGGCATGTATCACTTCTTGCGCCAATACGTGCGCGCTTACACGGCGTGCCCTAGGCGTAAAATTCCACAGCGCCCTCCTGGTGAGCTACAGCCGCTGCCCTGCCCGGCTAGGACCTTCAATCGCGTCGGCATAGACCTGTACGGGGCACTTCCCTGCAGCTCCTCGGGAAACCGATGGATAATTGCAGGTGTCGACCACTTGACGCGCTACGCCGAGACTGCCGCACTCCCGGCAGCCTCTGCGCGCGACGTTGCGTTTTTAATCTTGCGGAACTTCGTTCTTCGACATGGCGCACCACGCGAACTGCACAGCGACAGGGGACGTGTCTTCCTGTCCGAAGTAGTCCAAGCCCTTTTCTCTGCATGCAGCATCGTTCACCGCAAGTCTACAGCCTACCCCCCGCAAACGAACGGCTTGACAGATAGGTTCAACCGCACACTCGGTGACATGTTGACTATGTACGTCGCCTCGAACCACAGTAACTGGGACACTGTTTTGCCGTTTGTCACGTATGCCTATAATACGGCCACACAAGCTGCCACTGGCTTTTCGCCCTTTCTTCTGTTGTACGGACTAGAGCCCTCGTGTACTATGGACATACTGCTCCCATACCGGCCCGACGCTTCCGAATGCACGCCTGTGTCTGAAGCCGCCAAATACGCCGAGGACTGTATGCAGCTCGCGCAAACCCTTACGACCGCTGCTCAAGGTCGTCAAAAGTTTCGGCGTGACAGTGGCCCGTTTACACCACTTTTTCCGTCTGGTTCCCTTGTTTGGTTGTGGGTCCCGCCTCACAGCCCTGGCCTTTCAGCTAAACTCCTTGCACGCTATGATGGCCCCTACCACGTAATAGACCATACCTCCGCTGTCACCTACGTTGTAGAACCTGTGACTCCTTCACCCGACCATAGGCATCGCGGGCGTGACACGGTTCATGTCAACCGACTTAAGCCGTACTATGACCCCCTCATCCCACTTGCGCCGCAAGTCGCCAGGATGGCTCCTCTTCTTTGCCGGGGGCCATTGTAGTGAAGCGGACGACGAAGAAGACGGCTCTTATGTCGGCTGTGCGCGGGATCAGCGTTCGTCTACTGCCGGTGCAACTAGACGGTGCCTAGTGCCTTATAATAACTCATCATATTACATAACGATTAGAAGGCCTCGATATACAGGCTCGCTGTGCGTTGAACTGAAAAGAAAAGAGAAAAGAAAAGGAAAAAAGCGACGAAGCCACGTACAGACTGCATGCTTGACTTAAAGCGCAAAAGAACGAGGACACAGGAAGGAAGACCATACAGGACGAACGCTACTTCAAATCCCACCCCTACCAAAAAAAAAAGGTTTGATAAAGTTGTAAAACTGAAATCGCGACACGGGGGTATGCAGCGAGCACGCGCTGTGATGTACTTTGGTTTTGATCTGTGTCGGGTGGTAAATAGGCGTGTGTTCTTTTCTGAGATTTAACTTTAGTTTGAAGCAGCGCTCTTCTGTCTGGTCTTCCTTGCTGAGTCCTCGTCTTTTTTTCGTTTTTACGCTATAGAAGTCAAGCATGAATTCTTACAGGCTCGTCGAAGTTTCAGTTCTTGCAAGCAAGCAGATAGCACCGTTGTACTCTGCTCAGTCGGGAGCAGCGTCCTGCTGCGAGAGTATTCTGTAAGAGAGTCCATGCAGCTGTACGAGCGAGGAGGAGTCGAACGGCCCAGCCAATCAGCAGCGGCCGAAATGGACAGTCCACTAGGTGAACTCCTACAGAATACTTATGCACTGGCTGCCAACGGTGACGCGGCCATTGTGCGCGCACACACAGTATACAGCGCCCCCTGCTGAACAGATGCGCGAGCAAATACCAAACACCCCTGGTGAACGTCAGGATAAATTCGTGCAATGATTTTCTTTGGACCCACCGATCGAAGCCGACGGTCTTTGTTGTTTTTCCTTCCTGTCTCAACTCGTGCACCGCCGAAGTGCCACGTTTTTTGCAACGTCATTGGCACGTCCCTCGTCACGTGAGCGTACACTGAGACGGCTCCAGCGCCATGGACGCTAAACCGTGCTAACGCTTTCGAGCTTTCATTACTGCTTCGCCTTCGGGCGAAACTGCATTTTTTTTTTACAGCGGAGCTGTTAAGGGCTAGTTCCCCCATGCAGGATCGTGGCCGTGTGCAAAATAAAACAATATATAAATTATGGGGTTTTACGTGCCAAAACCACTCTCTGATTGAGGCACGTCGTAGTGGAGGACTCCGGAAATTTCGACCCCCTGGGGTTCTTTAACGTCCACCTAAATCAAAGTACACGCGTGATTTCGCATTCCGGCCCTGGCGAAATGCGGCCGCCGTGGCCGGGATTCGATACCGCCACCTCGCGCTCAGCAGCCCAACACCATAGCCACTGAGCAACCACGGCGGGTGTGGACGCGTACGGACACAAAACTCGCCATACGTGGGCCGATCCCGAAGACAGTGCAATGCCGGGCCCGCCCGCGGCGGAGGTGCAGTTCGCCACTAAGGGGCCCACGTACGCAGCTTCGCTGATCATCCTTCTTCACAGAGTCGAAGGGTACTGAGATTTTTTTTTTTTTTACGGTGTCTGATTCTTCCCTCTAAACGTCAACAGAGCCATCTAAACTGCGCAATAAAAATAGGTTTTTGTCAACGCAAAGAACGTAAAGGGTGCCCGGTAAAATTCCAAATGCGGGAAGAAAATTTTTCACTCACTGACGGTGGCGTGCGATTCGGAGCCGTTGCTGGTGTCGACTGATTGACGGCTGCCTGCGCAAAAGGAGGAGGAGTTCAAATGCGCCATCGCGTCGAGCACAAACATAGTCTGAGACTTGCGGCCTCCTAGGAGTAGGATGAAATTTAATAGAATATGTAATAACATTCTAGTGTTATACGTGCCAAAACCACAACCTGATCATGATGCACGCCCTAGCGAGGGACTCCTGATTATTTTCCACCGCCTGGTGGAAATATAGCTGCACGAACGCTCTTACGTTTTGCGCCCCCCCCCCCCTCCGTCGAAAAGCGGATCGAACCCGCTACCTCTAGCTCAGCAGGGCGACGCTATAGGCCAGTGCTGAACGCAGCGAAATGAAATCAGTGCAGGAATCCATGAATTGTTTCATTTCCTGTCTGAACAGACAAAGAAGCGGTATAAATAAACGCAGTCATATCTGCAGCTCGACAAGTGTGCACCCCCCCCCCCCAGCGTGAAGAATGAGTTGGCCGCATTACAATGTATGCGTTGTTCGTTCGTTATTGTCAGAGCTTGTGCTTTATTTGGTGATGCGTAACATGTTTTGTCATTTCTTTTTTGTAACCAATGGAAACTTGAGATTGCGATTCGTGTTAGCAGTTAGTTCTGGGGTAAGTGGACCCCGTCAAGCTATCGCAGGACAACGTTTTCGTTCCCCTTTCTGGCACATATAATGCAGTAAAGGCAGAAGTAAAAACGAATGAAGGAATGATTGAACCTAATTTTGAGCCGACTGGTTTAACGTTCTAAAGCAATAATAGCATTACAAGGTACGGCGTAGTGAAGGACACCGAATAAATTTCGAACCCTGAGGATTATTTAATTTGCAGTTGAATATATGCGAGCGTTTTCTTTTCTTCTTTTTTTTTGCAGTTTCTTCCCATCAAAGCGCAGCTAGCGATGCCGGAAGTCAAACTGTTAGTAATACTGCATTCTGCTACCATCGAAATTCGGCGTCCAACCCCCGCACACGTGCTGAGCGCCGGACACGGCAGGCCCCGCCAGATAGCACAGTGACGACGCACCGTAGGTGACGATTCCGACGATGGCGAAGGCGAATATCATGACCACCAAGCAGAAAGGCGAGATCAGTAACAACGTCGTCAGGGGGTGGCCGGGCCTAATAGGGGAGAAAGGTAATGTGGGTTCATTTACAATTGATTCACAGTACATACACTTGAGTACAGCGCCTTTTCAAGTACGGTGTCTGCAACTGTATACAGACGGAATCACGTTTCTTTTCTAAAGTGGTAGAGTGGCCGGCTGTGGACTGCTCTAGCGTCCGTAGCTGCTATGCATAGTATGCACGTACGTCGTTCAAGGATACTCCGCGACTTCCGGTTTACGGCGGCGCCATTTTGGCGAACCTATAGGCCTATGCGCGCGCCTGTTGATAAGGTTCCCCAAGATGGCGGAAGGTAGCGGAAGCAGACGACAGCAGTGGATATGACGTCACATGCATACTACGTATACTTCGCGGTGCAGCTGCTACGTTCGGCCCATGTTGCTCCTATTATAGCCCACGGAGCCAGCATGCGGCGTGACTATGCGTGGTCTTGTCGCGATGTCGGCCTGTGCTATTCTTTTTTCAGCTTTCTTTTGCGAAAGATGGCGGCGCACTCGGCCGATTCACCACTCTAGAACAACGCGCCAGGACATCACATGAAAGCAAAACCACAGAATAAAATAACTCTTTGTAACGTATCGCATATAACAGGAGACAGTTCCGATGGGACCTTTGCTGCATACTTGTAAGCCGTCTGCAACAAAATTTCGGGCAGCGTCAAAAAGCCTAGTTTCAGATAGTACAGACTGAAAAGGATGCAGCCTTCGAACAAAGTTATTTAGCTTGAAATACGAGTGGATACGTCACGAAAGACTCGAAAAAGTAGACGTCTACAATAAAGGAAATGAAAAAAAAAAAAGCATCGCCACCATTAGCTCTAGTCCGAAATTACTCGACTTGGAACACGCGTTTTCTCAGCATGGCTTCCGAGATTAGCAGTCGCTCGCGGCTGTTTTCGGCGTTCTGAACACCCGGAGGCGATGCGTGCTGGGACTGACGTCATATCCGCTAACCACCGGGGACACGCGTCGTTTTCGCTGGTGCTTTTGCGCTTTTTAAAAGCCGCTAATAAGAAAACTAGACAATTGCCAGCCTCGGCAGCTTTACCAAGATTGCTTCAGCCGTGTGTACTACTCGTTTATTACCAACAAAGTAAAATTTCGTTGCAGTTGGTCTTTAAATACGAGCAAAGCGTTTTAGTGAAGAACTAGGAATGTAGACATCTGGGTGTTTACGACTCGGTGCCATGTTTGCCGTCACGTAGAAAGTTCACTCCTTTCCTCGTTTCTGACAGTGTTCTACATCTGGCGTATTCTTCATGGGGCTGGAGGGTTGCTTTCCAAGTATGCTGGACATGTAACAGTCCCTGTTCGAGTTTATTTCTCACAACATTCCAAAAGTACAAAGTGTGATAGGAAAAAAGGCTGCCTTGAAAGGCAACTCTGGCGATTTTTTTCACCATGAAAGGTAATGGCATTTTTAGGTGCCCGAGACTTCCCTAGCTGTCACGCGTCCGATAGTAGAATTGTTCCGGAAATTCGAAAATAACTTTTAAGTGTCTCGTTGCGCGATGGCCTTGAGAACAAAACGCGGCGTCTAGTCGAAGAGTAATAGGACAAACCACGTGACCTCCTCCGAGCGAGCGGGGGGTGGAGAGGGGAACTAGCGGCGCGCGCGGACAGGAAAACAGTCGTTGCGTCGCTGACGTCACGCGGCGGCGGCAGCGGTTGCGGCGACAGTCGAATGCGAAGTGAGAGAGTTGGCGACGGAGGATGGCTCGTAGCCCGGGGCCTAGCGGATTGCGCGGTAGGCCTCGGAAGTACGCTACGGCCTCGGATGGTCGCCAAGCGAGAAACGAGGTGCGACGTGCGAAGAGGCGGGAGCAGGGCGTTCGACCTCGAGTGCTGCTTTCCCCTGCCGAGAGGATGCAACGTAATTGGGTTCGGCTTACATTGCACGTTTGTGACGCTTGCTGGCGACAAGCGCGCTGCATCTTTAAGTAGTCGATTAAGGGCTCGCATGTGTCGTTGAGGACGTCGAGCTGAAGCGCCACATGTGTGGTTCAGACTGCGGCTCGTTATGTCTTGCAAGATGTCAAACCACTCCAGTTGTATAACCTAATGCACTACCAAGTATGCAGCAGTGTCCTTCAGTTGTCACATGAGTGTAACATGCTGCCGAACTTTCAAATAAGCAAACAGAAAAGCTCAGAAAACTAAACCGAAACCTAACCGAGAAGTCGAGTGAACATCTTTGTGTGACGTCGCGAGCTGCTCACCAGCGGGGAAGGCGCGCAAGGCATGCCGGTCCCACCAGCGCGGAGAACGAAAGTGGTGAAAAGCAGACGCCCGGCTGATTCGTGACCGCGCCGGACCATTGGCACAATTATCTCCAATTGACAATGTCCGCTGCACTAGCTCTGCGGAGCTGTGAAAGAGCGGCAGCTGTGATTCAGACGTATTCAATGGCCATGAATCACGCGTTCGCATTCGACCCACCACCACGTGAGACAGCGCGCAGCGCAACACATCGTAGCTGCAAGGTGAAGACCAAGGATAACCTTAACCACTGATTGCACAATGTGTTGCATGCTATTTTAGGTGTTTTTTTCCACTCCTCATGCAAGCGTTTCGCATACTCCCTATCAGATGTTGTGGCGCACTGCTTTCCGCATTTCATTGATTTATGGAGCACACAATTTCCACGGCTGAGTTTTCCCGTATGAAGTGCCTAAAGCAATGACCGATGCATTTGTTTACATCGACATTGTACAGCGACCCCTCGTCGTTTGCGTGAAATATAATGCAGCCAGCGCACGATTGACATCAAACAACGTCAGAACGTTGCAAAAATACACAGATCTTGTGCATGCGAGCACTGTCGCATCCCTCCGAGTCGCGCTGGTACAAGCGACCGGACACCTTCTAAAACAGCGAGCGGGAGACCGTATAATAATATAATAATATTTGGGGTTTTACGTGCCAAAACCACTTTCTGATTATGAGGCACGCCGTAGTGGAGGACTCCGGAAATTTTGACCACCTGGGGTTCTTTAACGTGCACCTAAATCTAAGCACACGGGTGTTTTCGCATTTCGCCCCCATCGAAATGCGGCCGCCGTGGCCGGGATTCGATCCCGCGACCTCGTGCTCAGCAGCCCAACACCATAGCCACTGAGCAACCACGGCGGGTGGAGACCGTATAGTACGCGTTGTTATTCTGCCTACTCATCATTCTTCGTGTACTCTTTTCAGGCACACAGTTCATGCGTTCCATAAAGCAGGCATAGACTAGGAACTTGCGCGCAGTTATCTTTCGTTCGGAGGACGCGTAATTGTCTCGCGGAAACACCGATGACGACACCGTTGGCAGCCGATGCGAGGCGGTTCTTTAAGCTGCTGTATCGAAGTTAACGGCCTCCTCTTGTTGCCCATTTAATTGAGGTAAGAGGCAAACAGCACACCACGGAAGCGAAATAATAAGTCGGTTTACGAGTTTTACGCTTTTCAGTTCTCGTGTATTACATGCCTGTAGAGAGTTCACGCATGACGTTTTCAATTTATAGATTTGACAAAACTCAAGTTAAGGAATTGAAAATACTCCATTTGTTTTGCTGCGGTACGCTTTTAACGATTCTACGATGCAAGAAATATAATGTAAATAAATTTTCAGTGGGCATAATTAGCTCCCTGAAGAGGTTGTTATTAAACTTCCATCCTTGGCAAATACAGATTGACAAGTTTCCAAATTTACGGGCTATAAAGAGAACCAATTTAATTTATTGTAACGAAATTTAACGCGTTCAATGACGTTAACATGTACACCGACCGCCATGGCTTGGGGTTGACGCCGGACAGGGCTGATTGAAGATATCGGGGTTCAAGCCTTCTTTTCCTACAATGAATTTAAATCAGCTGATACGGATGTAGATTGCGATCATGAACTAGATGCCAGCATGCAGCTGGAACTGAACTTCACTTTGGCTAAATTGGCTATAAATGTAGCATACAGGCCACTATCCAAGCCGGTAACTGTTTAATTCTCTTACTAACAGCTTTTAAACAGCACTTGAGCAGACGACAAATGCCCCTTGTGCACGCGATATGACGTAAATCCCTAGCCATGACCTCCGAGATCCTCCGCGTAGCGAAGGCACCACCGCGAGCGTCTCGAAGGTCACTGCAGAATCAGCGCTCGTTGTCAACCTTCCGAATTATGCGTCATTTCCGGCATGCATTAGCTGTGGCATTTGTCGCGTTTCTTTTTTTCAGTGTCCGGATAAAAAAATGTCTCTCTATCCGATCTTTTCGTGTCGCATCCACTGCTATTTTAAACGTAAAATGTTGGGTGGAGTTTGCTCTTTTTCTTCACTATCTGAAAATGGGTCCTTCGCGTGGTCCAAAATTGTGTTAAAGCTGACCTTTAACACCCTTTGGCCAACTACGTCACAACTACCACAGCAGAAGAAAACTTGTGCTTTATGTATACTTACCGCGACTTCCTTCCTGCTACAAGTGTGTAATGGAGAGGAGGAAATAGTAAGACAAACACCGGAACAAGTTGCTCCTCAAGGCATCTTTACTCAAATAATTTTGAGGCAAGGGAACGCTCAATTCTGGCAAGCACTGAAACGATTTTAAGTAGCTTTGTACCATCGACAAAAAGTTGTCTGTCGTAGTCATTGTCTCAATAACAGTTTCTTTTTCTTAGCCTGTATTACATGAAAATACAACCAATATTTCTCCCAAGGAACCAATTCATTTTTTTTCTCTACGAGAGGTAAAGCTCGAGCTCAAAACATTTTTTACGGCTTACTAAAACAAGATATCATAATTCCGTTACCTGCTTCTAAAGAGGAAGGATATAATTTATTGTGAACCACTCTAGACTATACCGATCCTTGTCCTATGATACTTTCTACAACGCCATACCTCGTCTGTGCGCTGACTTTAGTTGTGCGTAATGACGCATAACGACAGGTTTAACCACAGGCTATTTATGCAGAAGAATCCACTCACACAAGGTCACCGCAAACAGAAAACCAATGATGATCATCATGACGGCTATCCAAAAGAATGTGGTCCAGGAGAGCCACGATGCACTTTTGTTCCCCCTGCAAAGAAAAGAATCGCCACGAGTAGAGCTCTGTTTGGGTCTCGAGCGGGCGACACGGGTGGCTCACTTCCGTCGTAGTAACATCCGCTTTGCGTCGGGGACAGTGCGGTCGCGCCAGTCTTGCGCTGCGCGAATGCCGAAGTTCGACCGCGTTCTCTTCGCGCTGCACTGCGCTGACTCCTCTGTCTGGTTGTATGTATGTATGTATGTATGTATGTATGTATGTATGTATGTATGTATGTATGTATGTATGTATGTATGTATGTATGTATGTATGTATGTATGTATGTATGTATGTATGTATGTATGTATGTATGTATGTATGTATGTATGTATGTATGTATGTATGTATGTATGTGTATGTGTGTGTATGTGTATGTATGTGTGTGTATGTGTGTGTATGTGTATGTATGTGTGTGTATGTGTATGTATGTGTGTGTATGTATGTATGTATGTATGTATGTATGTATGTATGTATGTATGTATGTATGTATGTATGTATGTATGTATGTATGTATGTATGTATGTATGTATGTATGTATGTATGTGAGAGGGAGTGAGACCACAGATTAGCGCCCAACGTGGGACGAGGAGCCTAATCAGCCTCTGGTCGCCTAAGCCACTGCGTTGCTGAGGTGGAGCTTGCCGCGAACGAGCTGTGTTAACCGATGCATATATGTACCTCCCCGTGTGCCGACCTCCCATCCACCTCCCGTTCGATCTTCACACACACACACCCCTCGCGGTGCGCACGCTCCGGTCGGGAGCGCCGAACGACCGCTGCCGGTTCGAGCACCACGAGCCTGCTTGGGTACAGTGCGCCGCCTGTACGCTCCTGCTGCGGCCCCTCCGTGTGCCGGCGTCCTGCTGTGCGCGAGAGGCCAGTCGGTGCCAGCTATTGGGAAAGGCGAGCCCGCGCACCAAGCAAGGGAGACCCTGGGCGAAGCTCTCCGGAAACAACGATGTCACATTTGATACGCCGGGTTTGGGCGCAACGCAAGTTTAACCGCGTAGCCGAATTGGAATGTAATCGTTATAGTACAAAAGCGACATGATCGCCGCAGGCCGCTAACGGCGCAGCGCGACAACGAAAAACAAAGAACAAGGAACCTAGTCTAGAGAGGCCGCCTATCATTCTGCCGTCGCCTGCCACCGCACGCCACCATAGCAGAGAAAATAGAAAGAGAAACGCAAAGAACAACAGCCGGTGAGCACGATCGGACGGCGCTGCCTCAGGACGTCTAGACGACGGAGCAGCCGAAGTAACCATCGGGAAGACGGGGCTGCCGAGAGGAACACTGACACACCTTCCGGCGCCTGGATGTGGTCTTGCTGGGGGGCCCCGTCTTGCGCGCCCGAAACCAGAGTGCACGCAAGCAAGGGCCTGAATGCCGTCAAAACGTCGGCCAATAGGGCAAGCCCGTTGTTGCGTTTCACCTGCGACACGCGGTTTTGCCGGCGCGACTGCGGCGGGGCGGCAGACATTTTGGCCCGTTCGTCGTCGCCGCAACGCTCCCCGCCAGGTGTTTCCAGGCGTTTCCAGGCATGTTCCGATGCCACGTGTCTTCATGTGCGTGTGTGAGTGTATGTGCCATTGTGCCCAAACCGGGCGATGCGAAAGCAGGGGTCACCCTCTCATTCCAGTCATTGTGCCCGAACCAGGCGGTGCGACAGCAGGGATCACCCTCTCATTCCAGTCATTGTGCCCGACCGGCAGCGCTACGACAGTGTGCGTCACCATTAGCCCATTGTACAATCACGTGCTCGTCTATTGAGGGGTTCCTTCTTGCCCTCAACTGCGAGAGTATAAAAACAGCTGCCCCCGGACGCCAAAAAGGAGGGCTCCGATTTCTTCTGTTGAGTAAAGTGCTCTCCCGTCTCTCTACTTCGGTCAACCTGACCGCCAACTCTTTGCGATGTTAAAATAAACAAGTTGTTTTGTTGTTACCAGTCGACTCATGCTTTGCCGGGACCTTCGGATGCTTCCAGTTGTACCCCAGGCCGCCAGGCCAACGCTACCCTTGGGGCTTGCGACCCAGGTACAACCACGGGCGTCAGCGCCGAGTTCCCAACAACCGATGCCATCGGTGGGATCCAAACATCTGGTGGCAGCGGTGGGATCGCCTCCGACTTCAAACAACTGTCTGCCAGCGGTGAGATCGCGACAACGGAGGCCAGCAGCGAAGAGATGCAGTTGACGGTATGCTGAGCAGCTCAACGACGATCCGGGAGCAGTGCAACGAGCCCTGTGTGACGACTGGTTGCCTGCAGCGGAACGACTGCGCGGAATTCCTGCCTGCGAGGTTTGGTGAGTGCGGGACTTTCTTCTTCTGAGCTTTTGCCAGGCTTTTGTTAGTGTCAGAAACAGAGCTGGTAATTGGGGTTGTCGTAGCTGCCGGGTTAGTTTGCGGCAAGACAATAGTAAGCAGTAGAGAAAGCAGCATTCAGAGCAGCCATGGATTTGAAGTCGTTGCGCAAACCGAAATTGTTGGAGCTTGCAAGAGAGTTGGGTCTGGATGTCTCAGACAAACTAAGAAAACCTGAACTGCTAAAGGCTATTCTTGAGTTAGAGGCTGAGGATGACGAGCTGTCGGAATGCCTTGAGACCATTGAAGAGAGGGAGACTGCAAAAAGACAGGAGCGCGAACTTAAAGAGCAAAAAGAAAAAGAAGAGCGCGAACTTAAAGAACAGAAAGAAAAAGAAGAGCGTGAACGTAAAGAACAGAAAGAGCGAGAGCAACAAGAGCGTGACCGTCAACACGCTTTGGAAATGAAGCGTCTTGAGGTAGAGATGGAACGCGCTCGTAATGGAAGTCAGGCACACGGTGCAGGAGAACGCGTATTGTTCAAAATGACTGACCTGATGCGGCCGTTTAAGCTTGGAGAGGACATTGGTTTGTTCCTGGTTAACTTTGAGCGAACGTGCGAGAAGCAGGGGTTCTCTCGGGAAACGTGGCCACAGCGCTTGCTCACTTTGTTACCCGGCGAGGCGGCCGACGTAGTCGCTCGCTTGGATAGAGAGGAGGCAGAGGATTTCGACACAGTGAAATCGAGTCTTCTAAAAAAGTACCGGCTGTCTGCGGAGGCGTTCCGTCGGAAGTTTCGGGAAAATGAGAAAGGCAAAAGTGAGTCATATACAGATTTTGCGTATAGGCTTATGTCGAACATGCAGGAGTGGCTCAAAGAAGAGAAAGCGTTTGGTGACCACGATAAAGTTCTGCAGTGCTTCGGGCTAGAACAGTTTTATAGTCGGTTACCGGAGAACGTGCGATACTGGGTCTTGGATAGGCCAGACGTTTGTACGGTGGCTAAAGCCGCTGAGCTAGCCGAGGAGTTTGTGACGCGTCGGGCTCGCGGAGCTAAGGACGGTCAAAAGGGTGAATTTGGCTCGAAGTTTGAGAGGCCGAAGTTCACACCCATGAGAGCAAAGGGGAACACGCGTAGTGCGGATGCGAGTGGAAGCAGTGCGACCGAACCTAAGGAGACGGCGGCAGCCGAAGCCGAACGCAGAAAGCGGTTCGAGATGAGGCAAGCGCGCGTTTGTTATACGTGCCAGAAGCCGGGTCACTTTTCGGCGCAGTGTCCGGAAACAACACCAAAAGTTGTGTTTTTTTCAATAGGCAGCACTGACGAGAACATGAAGCTTCTCGAGCCTTACATGCGAGACCTCCTCGTGAACGGGAAAGAGTGCCGAGTGCTTCGCGATTCCGCAGCTACGATGGATGTAGTTCACCCGTCTTACGTAGAACCCCATATGTTCACGGGCGAGTGCGCATGGATCAAGCAAGCCGTGGAAGCTCATAGCGTGTGTCTGCCAGTAGCAAGGGTGCTTATTGAAGGACCTTTCGGAGCGCTTGAGACGGAGGCGGCAGTGTCATCTATGCTGCCACCCCAGTACCCGTACCTATTTTCAAACAAGTCCGATCACCTCCTGCGCGAGAAGGGGCTTTTGTTTGGTGAAGCTAGTGTTCAGGCCTTAACCAGATCGAAGGTTCGGGAGCTCGCTGCAAAGGCGGTAGTTGCGGGGCCGACGTTATCAAACAACGAAAAAGGGTCAGAGGCGCAGCAAGCTGATATTCAGAGCACGCCCGAACTGAATAAACTTGAGTCTGTAACGTTAAAGGCGCCATATACTGGAGAGGAAACGCCCGACACGGGAAAGTTAGAAGAGCTATCTACTGATTTGCTCATCGCGCCTACGTCAGACGGACTTGATAGGTTGCTAAAAGTCAGCCGGTCGGCTTTGATAGCCGAGCAAAAGAAGGATGGCAGCCTAGAAAACATTCGCTGCAATGTCAAGGAAGGTATCGCCAGGAAAAATGCGCGTTTTGTGGAAAGAGGTGGAGTCCTGTACCGGAAGTATCTAGACCGCAGAGGAGTGGAGTTCGATCAGCTGATCGTGCCTCAATGCTATCGTCAGGATCTGTTGCGCTTGTCACACGGGGGTTCGTGGTCCGGACACCTTGGAGTTAAGAAAACTAAGGACCGTCTCTTGCAAGAGTACTATTGGCCAGGGTGTTTTCGGGACGCAGACCATTTCGTGAGGACATGTGACACTTGTCAGCGGGTGGGCAAACCAGGGGACAAATCAAGGGCGCCGTTGAAATTGGTACCTATCATAACGGAGCCTTTTAGACGGCTCGTTATTGATACAGTGGGACCTCTGCCGGTAACAGCCACGGGGTACAGACACATTTTGACTGTGATCTGCCCAGCGACAAAGTTCCCTGAAGCAGTGCCGCTTAAAGAACTCAGCTCAGTTGAGATAGTTAATGCACTACTGTCCATATTTGCGCGAGTTGGTTTCCCTGCGAAAATCCAATCAGATCAGGGCACAGTGTTTACTAGCGCTTTGACGACAACTTTTCTCGAAAGGTGTGGGGTAAAGCTGTTACACAGCTCAGTGTACCACCCACAGTCGAATTCCGTTGAGAAGCTCCACTCCGTCATGAAGCGCGTGTTGAGAGCGTTGTGTTTTGAACATCGAACTGACTGGGAGCTGTGTCTGCCTGGGGTGATGTTTGCTTTAAGGACCGCGCCGCATGCGGCTACGGGGTTTTCGCCAGCTGAACTGGTGTACGGTCGCTCGCTTCGATCTCCGCTTCGCATGCTTCGAGAATCGTGGGAAGGTAGGGGCGACGACCCAGTCGTGGTGGAGTACGTACTTAAGCTCCTCGAACGCTTAAGAAGGGCACAGGAGTTGTCAGGTGAAGCAATGACAAAGGCCCAGCAGAGGGCCAAGGTTTATTATGATCGGACAGCCAGGGCCCGTCGTTTTGAGGTGGGCGATGAGGTCATGATATTGCGCACATCGCTAAACAACAAACTAGACGTGCAGTGGGAGGGCCCAGCACGAATTGTTCAGAAACTGTCGGACGTTAACTACGTGGTAAGTCTGCCAGGAAAGCGGAAAGCACAGCAAGTTTACCACTGTAATCTGCTCAAACCTTATAGACAAAGGGAAGCAGTGGTGTGCATGATGGTAAACGTTCCTGAAGAGCTTCCGGTCGAGCTTCCGGGACTAGGCTCAGTGACGAACAGGGAAGACACCGGTCAAGTCATTAGTGACTTAGTCAGTGGAGCATCGCTGTCGCGTGAGCAGAAAACCGAACTACACCAGCTATTACAAGAGTTTCAAGGTCTGTTCTCTGAGAGGCCTGGTAGGACTTCTGTACTTACTCATGATATAGAACTTACCTCCCCAGAGCCAGTACGATCCAAGGCGTATCAGGTGTCACCCCGCCAGAGCGATATTATGGAGGCTGAGGTAAAGAAAATGCTACAGCTCGGTGTTATTGAGGCAGGTGAGAGTGATTATACCTCCCCTTTGATTTTAGTTGAGGTACCGGGCAAGGAACCTCGTCCTTGCGTCGACTACCGCAGGCTTAATTCCATCACTAAGGATCAAATTTATCCGATCCCTAACATCGAGGAGCGCCTTGAGAAAGTTAGTAGCGCTCAGTTTATTTCCACCCTAGATCTTGTCAGGGGTTATTGGCAGGTTCCACTTACAGAAGAGGCTAGTAGGTATGCGGCGTTCATTTCACCAATGGGAACATTCCGTCCTAAAGTGTTGAGTTTTGGTTTGAAGAACGCGCCATACTGTTTTTCAAGCCTCATGGATAAAGTGTTGCGGGGACAGCAAGAATTCGCTTTACCGTATCTAGACGACGTAGCGATATTCTCCGCATCCTGGTCTGAGCATATGGCACACTTGCGGGCAGTGCTAACCCGCCTGCGCGAAGCGGGCTTGACAGTAAAGGCTCCTAAGTGCCAGTTAGCACAGGCCGAGGTTGTCTACCTCGGTCACGTGATTGGTCAGGGTCGTCGCCGCCCCTCTGAAATAAAAGTGGCCGCTGTGCGAGACTTTCCGCAACCGCGCACAAAGACCGATATTCGGTCGTTCTTGGGTGTCGCCGGCTACTATCAGAGGTACATCCCTAGGTACTCTGATATCGCGGCTCCCCTGACGGATGCTCTAAGAAAGACAGAGCCTCAAACAGTCGTCTGGGACGAGACAAAGGAAAGAGCTTTTAGCGCCCTAAAGAGTGCCCTAACAAACCAGCCTGTGCTACGATCGCCAGACTATACAAAAGGGTTCATTGTTCAGTGCGATGCTAGTGAGCGAGGCATGGGCGTTGTACTGTGCCAACGGGAAAATGGAGAAGTAGAACACCCCGTCCTGTATGCTAGTCGTAAGCTGACCAGTCGTGAGCAGGCGTATAGCGCCACCGAGAAAGAGTGTGCATGTCTCGTGTGGGCCGTTCAGAAATTGTCATGCTATCTAGCCGGCTCGAGGTTTATCATTGAGACGGATCACTGCCCTCTCCAATGGCTGCAGACCATCTCTCCCAAAAATGGCCGCCTCCTGCGCTGGAGCCTCGCTTTACAACAATATTCCTTTGAGGTGCGTTACAAAAAGGGGAGTCTCAACGGTAACGCCGATGGCTTAAGTCGAAGCCCCTGACGTAGGAATCAGCCTCAAAATTGTTGGTTACTGATGTTTTTCTTCCTGAGGCAGGATTTTTTTTAACATATTGCTTTTGTTTAGTGTTTCAAAGTGATGATATGCTTTCTAGTGCAATTTTCCAATTTGTGGACGCGTTCTGAGTGATGCTAGACTACTGTAAGGAACTAGGCAGTGGTATAAAAAGGGGAAAGAGCCTGGCAGGGCTTAGTGAGGGTTGTGCCGTGCTTGCTGACTGAGCGGTTGAGTTTCAGCGTAGTCCTAACGCTTGCCGGGAACGAGAACAAAAATGTGAACTCTCCCGAAGTCACTTTGCAGTGTCCCGTGCGAACCTGAACGAGAGAACGAGGCCTTCTCTGTGCGCTGCGCTCAAGAAACGTCGAGGGACGCCCGACTTCGGTTATGAGCATCATCGAGCGACATCCCTCCGGACAGCGGATGCAGTCCCCTGTCCATCGGGATCTCCTTCCCCCGGCGGGGCGGTCTGTTGCGTTTCGCCTGCGACACGCGGTTTTGCCGGCGCGACTGCGGCGGGGCGGCAGACATTTTGGCCCGTTCGTCGTCGCCGCAACGCTCCCCGCCAGGTGTTTCCAGGCGTTTCCAGGCATGTTCCGATGCCACGTGTCTTCATGTGCGTGTGTGAGTGTATGTGCCATTGTGCCCAAACCGGGCGATGCGAAAGCAGGGGTCACCCTCTCATTCCAGTCATTGTGTCCGAACCAGGCGGTGCGACAGCAGGGATCACCCTCTCATTCCAGTCATTGTGCCCGACCGGCAGCGCTACGACAGTGTGCGTCACCATTAGCCCATTGTACAATCACGTGCTCGTCTATTGAGGGGTTCCTTCTTGCCCTCAACTGCGAGAGTATAAAAACAGCTGCCCCCGGACGCCAAAAAGGAGGGCTCCGATTTCTTCTGTTGAGTAAAGTGCTCTCCCGTCTCTCTACTTCGGTCAACCTGACCGCCAACTCTTTGCGATGTTAAAATAAACAAGTTGTTTTGTTGTTACCAGTCGACTCATGCTTTGCCGGGACCTTCGGATGCTTCCAGTTGTACCCCAGGCCGCCAGGCCAACGCTACCCTTGGGGCTTGCGACCCAGGTACAACCACGGGCGTCAGCGCCGAGTTCCCAACAACCGATGCCATCGGTGGGATCCAAACACCGTTGACTTGCCAGTGGGCAGGATAACAGCCGAGCCGAGTGACAGTGTTTATGACCAGCTGTCATCTCGACCAGGCAGGCAGGCAGGCGACGGACACGGCATTGTCGCAAACGCAACGCAAATGGCCTTATACAACTATTGTGAGCCCTCGAATACTCCACAAAGTTTACGACTATAACTCAGTAAAAAAAGAAAAAAAAACAGAATTTTGTAAACTGCACCTCATAAAACATCAAGCTAAGCGAACAAAATTGATCTAATATACAGCACTCTAGTTTGTAAGTGGAACTTTGGGAAAACCCTCGTAAACATTGCAATGATTTCGTGTAAGTTGTAAATTCATCTGGAACATTTTTTTTCCACTTTAGGTGCTCTAACAGATGCAGTTTACAGAACTGCAGTACATATGTTTTCGTTGCAGAGTTGCAGATTTTTGAACTCCGCACTTCAGACTTCTATGTTTTCCTGTTTTTGGCAAATCTAGCACAACGTGTGATATCCTAAATCAAAATTTCGCTTCCTACATGGCCTCGAACTTAACTTTCTTTCTTATATACTGCAAATTTAATTCATATAGGTCGACCGCTTGCGTATTAAGGCCCTTTCTTCGTTGCAAACGTATTTGAATAGGGAAATGGGAGTTTATATAAATTGCGTAAATATGTATAATTTTCGCATATAAATTTCGCAGAGAAATAAAGGGGTGAGCCTGCCTAATATATAAGACCAATATATTGATACCTTATATTAAGACCGCAAAAAAGCTTTCTGTGCACTTACCCTTGTTTTCCCTGCACCTCAGCTGTCAAAATTCCGGAAAGAGAACAAGAAACGGTAAAACATTGTAAAGTTATTAGTGTCACTAGAAGACCACATTACAGCTTGCGCGTAAGATTGTGACGTCACCGGTATTGCTTTCAGCATTGATGACGTTTAGATTCACGTTATGAGCTATATGCTGTTAACGTTGTATTGATTTGGAGGAATGTAAAAGCCGCTTGTGTTCGTTTATCAAAGGAAGTACAATTGTTTAAGTAATGTATAATTATATAATTGTTCGTAAAGTAAAAATAAGCCAAGGAACATCGATGTGTACCGACGTGTCAAATAAGTTTTCTTTACCTGTTCTTTAGATGCTCTTTGCATTTTTGCTACAGGCATCTCTCTTTATCTTGCTGTGCTCAGCGATATTGGTCTGTATTTCAGGGATGTTTCTCTTTTGCTGGCCAGTTAAGAAAGCTCAGCTATTAACATTTGCACTGAATCGCCTCTCTGTTAGGGATAATCATGAAGTTGATAGCTCATAATTTACACGTGTAGAGAGACTATATAGACGAAAACTGAAGGAAGGCGATGCAAGCACACAGAGCGCTACATCATTATTAAAAATTTATTTATAGGGTTTTATGTGCCAAACAACGATATGATTATGAGGCACGCCGTAGTGGGGGACTCCAGATGAATTTTGACCACCTGGAGTTCTTTAAGGTGCACCTAATTCTAGGTGCACAGGTGTTTTTGCGTTTCGCCCCCATGGAAACGCGGCCGCCGTGGCCGGGATTCGATCCCCGACCTCGTGCTTAGCAGCGCAACACCAAAGTCACTAAGCAACCACGGTGGGTACATCATTACTCGTGAAGCCGAATCAACTAGCTGGCCGAAATGCTTCAGCGAATAACGTCCCCAATCAAAAAATCCCTAAATAAATAAAAAGGAAGGACAAAGGGACAACAACGGGATTTATGTTTACGTTTTGGGGTCAACTTGAATTCCTCCCCACCGACTCTTTATTATCATGATAAACTACGAAGGCCACATCAGCGAAAGTGAAATCCCGGCCCTCTATTATCAAGATCCCCTATCAAAGCAGAACTCCGCCGCAATTTTTCGCTTGATCCCTTAGAAAAGAGCCGTGTCTCCCAAAAACGTCGACCTGAATATATCTAACTTTCTCGCTGGAAGCATTATTTGCTTCGTAAAAGCGCTTAGTATTTCATATTCTTACCTGCGACAGACTTTGTTTCAGGATCACCTGCAGCGAAAAACGAGAAAAAGAAGGAAGCTCCGAGAAATAATTCGCAACTCCGCCTTAAGCGATAGCAGATAGCATTGATAGAGACGGCGACAGCAGTTGCAGCAATAGATCGTGCACTATCTGTGTGAATGTTTCTGCTTCTCCTTTTTGTTTCACTCCGATAGTAAACAGCGTTTATTCGTAATGGTGGGCTCGCGTAGAGTATCGATGAGAACTTTCGACGCTTCTAATGGGACAGCCATCTTTTACCGCGGGATGCGCGAACTGGCAGAAGAATCGAAAGAACGACCGCGACAACGCCAAGCATCTTTTTTTTCTTATCACATGCTCGCCGCAATTGCTCGCTCTCCATGTTTTTTGTCGTGAGCTGAGCTCGGTGTCAAATCAGAAGTCAAGCGTGGGCTGCTCCGACAGCTGACGACGGGGATCGAGATTAAATTAATTTGCTGTAAAAAATAGTGAGCGAGATAACAAAAAACGCCGGTCTATGTAGACCAATATCTTTTCAGCGTATATGCATACCATGGCAGCCATTTTTTTGCCGGGGACTGCGGGCCGAGGCAACTCACGCCTCCTAGTCTGGGAGGCCTATATGCACTCTGCTTGATGACGTCACGCTAATCGGACCGAAATTTCCACTGTCAAGCCCGGCGTGACGAAATCGGTGACGTCAAAATCGCCGCGCCTTACTTCAGGAGCCGCCCCATTACAGTGTAAAATAATTTATACCCTCAAAAGTGAAAAATGGTGTAAATGGGTCTATCAATCACGACCTTATGGTGTATGTTATATTAATCACACCCTAAGGGTGTAAGGTGTAGACACATTTACACCCTTTTTCACTTTTTAGGGTGCAAATTATTTTACAGTGTATATTCTGTGGCAGTCGTGCAAGGTGGCAGTAGGGAAAGGCAGCGTGACGTCATGGATCGCACAGGCCTTGTGCTATCTAGGAGGCGTTGGCAAAGGATGCACGAGCATCCGCGGCAGCGCTAGGCCTGTTCTTATCGCATGCTTGCCGCCACTGTTGAAGTTTTCGGGTAGCGTCAGCCCGAGAGCTCCTATCTAAATGCATGGGAACGGAGAAATCGTTTCGCTCGGCGACCACTGTGCTGAGTTTGATAAGGTACGTTGCATTTTAAAAAAATGCTACATCTCAATAATGTAAGCCGATTTTTATTTATTTAGGGCGTCATTTTCTTTTCTACAAATATGGTGAAAACTGTAAAAATTAAAAAAGAAGAAAGGACGCGTGCTAAGTTTACAACGCTGTAACTCAGCAATGAGTAACGATATCTCACTTCTGTAATTAAGACATTTCCAGCGCACAAAACTGATCTGTTATACACAGATCTGTAATGTACAAGTCGTTTGTGAGCATGACATTTCGCAAGATTCTCGTTAACACTAGCAACTTTATACGTAAGCTGTGAACTCATATACAGGGTGTCCCAGCTAACTTGAGCCAGAGTTTAAAAATATGCTAATGCCACCTCGCTAGACTGAACCAAGGTAATGTTGTTTTCCATCGCTTGGAGATACTCAGATTATTTTTTATTCTGCTTAACAACATTAGGCCTAATTAAATGATCAACTTCTCAAACATAATAATTATATGAAAAGAGTCAATACGAAAATTCTAGAGCAACATGAAAAACTCTCGATACAGCTTTCTGTTGCTCGATACGTGCTACATAATAGTGTCTTTCGGAGCGTGAAAGAAGTCCGCCAATGCGCGCAAGGTGCCTTGACAATTTTCACCTAATTATAATATTTGTTATTAATTAGTGAATACTAATTATCTAATTAGGCGGAATGAGAAAAACAATGTGATTTTGGTTATCTCCAAGCGATGGCAAACAGCGTTACTTTGTATTTGTCCAGCTACGTGGCATTCGCATATTTTTAAACTGCGGCTAAAGTTAGCTGCGACACCCTGTATATCAACTTCGTCCGCTTTAGATGCTCTAACAGATGCAGTTGACAGAATCGCGATGTCCGTTCTTTGTGTATGGTTACAGATGTGAAAACTTCGCGCTTCACTTTGTTCGAAACATCAAAATTCTGCTTCCTAAAGTTGCTACAATTTAGCTTATCCTCTCAAACGCAACACATTTCGTTCCATTTTTCGGTCCAGCTCGGTTGTCTAATGGAACCATTTATGAGTTGTTTCACATGTATTTGAACGGGGAAATCCGAGTTGACTACCCGAACTAGAATTTCCCCTTAAGTTGTATCTTTATTAGCTCAGACTACAGGGGATGAGGAGGAGGAGGGGGGGGGGGCAATAGCATGCAGCACCTTGCTAGCGCATCCCTCAAAGGCACCAGGCAAAGCAGTTGTCACGTGATGGGGAGTCCATGGTCGAAAATGCCATTATTGCTTTCGCGTGAACGCGCTTTGAAGCCGGGGAGGTGAACTTGCATTTTTATTTTCGTTTCGCGTTCGGATAAATTATTCGATTAAAGAAAATCTGGAGTTTTAGGTGCGAGAACGTCTATCTGATCATGAGGCACGGCGCAGTCTGGAACTACGGGTTAATTTTGACCACATGGTGTTCTTTAACATGCACCTAACTATCTAACTATACACGAATGGCATTCCGCCCCCATCAGAATGCGGCATCCGAGGTCAGGATCGAACCCGCGACATGGCTTCAGCACCGCAACGCCACCCCCACTGAACTATACCGCGGCGGGTACTGCGACAGGAATATACATCTGTGAACGTCTCTTCGGGGTCTCCTCAACCATTACCGCTATGGTCATTGGTGGTGTGACACGTGTGAACGGTGGAGCGTTTTGGCTTACCGATCCACGATATCTCGAAGGTGGGCTTATCTGTGGGGCAGAAGAACGGTCGTTGTCATTTGTGCCATTGCACGACTGGCCAACACGGCTACATTGCGCTAATTTAGAACAGTTGGTACAGTATTGTTCAAAAGTCCGCAGGCCATAGTGTGCGCGAACGGAGCGAAGCTTCTGGGCGATTCTTTAGGAGCCCCAAGGTTCCGAAGACGGAAACCGGACACTTGTTGCTCGCCATCCGCAGCTTTCGAGTGTCAAAATTTCTCCAGGAGCCCCGCCGCCCGTCTGAAAGCGGACGCGTTCGCCCACCCTGTGGCCTTAGAGCATTCTGTACGGGACTGTACACACTTTGGCGAAGAAAGAGCACTCTTGCATGGGTGTCTGTCGGCTCGTCCAGGTTCCCTTCAATAGCGTCGTCTTTTCGCTCAATACGGCTCTTACCCATCTTCGCCTTAGCGCCCTGTGGAGGATCGGTAATTCTCTCGGGCGCTCGCGAACAGAGTCGTTGCAGAACGTGGCTACAGACGTTGTTCTTGTTGCCTGAAAAGATGACTTGTGAGCTGCGCGACCTTGACGCGACTTCTTTTTCTTCGTCCTCTCATTCTCAAGCAGTGACGCTAGCCCATTACGGGGGACTGGCCAAGAAGCAGGCGGTCTTCAAATTAACTTTCGGTGAATATATATATATATATATATATATATATATATATATATATATATATATATATATATATATATATATATAAATCAAATTAACTCACCTTCTGGAAAGCGCTGGATGGCGTTACTTTATCTATGCAGCTCTCCAATATTTTACGCGGGAGCGCCGTCTCGCGGAGCAGACGTGGGAATGCAGTGAGGATGTCCGCATGCGCGCAGAGCTTCCCAGTGTACGAGCGTCGTCTGCTAGGACACCCTAATTCAAACTGATTTACACCCTTAAGGGTCTGTAACTCGATCTGTAACTCGCGCTCTTACACCCGTAAAGGCTTTAAGGTTGTCAGTCATAGAAAGCGTCCTTGAGGGTGCAAATAGGTTTACAGTGAATGAACCAGGGCATAGTCCGTGCTGTTGAGCCGATAATGTTATAAAGCGCAATAAAGAACTACATCCGTTGGGTGACGGACAACAAGCTTGCGGAGACATCGCGGCAATTTCTGCGCGATGCAGAGTTGGGAGCTTTTATTTAATTTACTTTATTTCCCTTATGCCTTGAGACAAATGCTGCTGAAAAAAAACAAAGCGAATGACAATAAAAACTTTCCTGTTGCTCAATACAATAGGTTGACTTTGCAAATGAAGAAGAATACGCGGCGATATTATAGGTGGTCTCCAGGATGACGACAATGCACTACTAAGGAAGTCTTTCTCTGTGCTGAAAAATCAGTGGCGGAATAGAAGACAATTGTTCAACGCACTCAGGTTCATTCAAAAGACGGTGCTTTGTCATGATCATCATCTCGCCAATGATGATCCTTTTCTGCCTTGTTTTATTTTATCTTCAGTTGGTGCTATCCTCCATGATATGCGTATGACTGTTTCCTATAAAATAAATTCAACATTCTTTTACATGCCTATGCTAACGCGAGTTTTCAGCTCATATAAACAGACTTCTATGAAAGAAGAAATGAAAGTCGGCGCAGTTGGTACTGATTCATTTTCAACTGCAACATAGTACAGAGGCAACGAACAGAAACGACTAGATCTTACAGAGCGCTTACTCTCGATTGAATCTCTCTACTCCTCCAAGGTTCTGCTTCGCACTCACGAATGGCCTTTATGTAATTCGGTTGTACTGCGCCTTTGGGCATTAGATGCCACAACCGCCTTGCAGAACCATCAAGAGTCGTACGAAACTTTATTGTATAGTTGTTTCAGGACATGGCTCATAAATGTTTGTTTTGCGCTCATCGGTGGCCCTTATGTGGTTTGGTTGTACTGCAACTTTGGGCACCAGGGGCCAGAAATGTTTTGCCGAGCCATACGCAGTCGTACGAAACGTTGTAGTTGTTTCAAGAGACGGCTCATATCTACGTTGGGCACCGGCCACCCTGATAGGGATGAAACCTATACACCGCAAGGACAAACGACAGAAACAATAAGAAAAAAAAGGAAATATTGGTTAACTTAGGGATAGCACAATACTGATCGAGCATATTTCGCAGACGCACACGCACGCACGCGCAAGCACGCACAAAGATTGTGGCCCGATTGGCACTCCCAGCAATCTCAATGAACTTATGCAAAGCATCACATCACGCGGTTTTCCAGTGCGTTGACAGGACGCCCGTCGATACCGCGAAGTAAGTACACCGTGCTGGGAATTACATCGCGCAAAACTGAAAATATAGCCCCCGACTAGCCACGACAAGTGAAAGATTTTGCGTGAGAAAGCGACACAACTATGCATATGTCACCTAGGCGTGGGAATACGCAGGGCTATGGGCATTCAGGGGCAAGCACCGGTTCGAGATGGTGACGTCCTTCGAAGAAGAGGAGGAAATAACTTTACCAATAATGAAGAGAGAAATGCGCGGATTGAGTCCGGCAACGGATTGAGGTTATATTTTTCAATATCCACTATTTTTCAAATAGTGGATATATCCACTTAACTGACAGTGAAGCTTTGCATCCGAGGATTCTATACTGCATAGTGAGCCGTACCTTAGCCCTACTTCACTGCCAATTGTTCACTTTCCGAAGTACCGCCTCGAGTCATCATTTCAAATTATTGATCTCTCTCGATTTACCCGGAAATGGTCGATCGAGTACGACAAATCGCAAGTGGTCGATCGACACAGTGTCTACCTTCGAATAAACGAACAAAATTCTAGTGACACAACACCTTTTAAAAGTCAGTTCCTATATTCAAGCAGTCTGTTACGATTCGGAAAAAAAGTACTTGCTTGATCAAATTGCTCGAGCACATTCTCGAATCATCACCTCCATGCACGTGAACAAAGAGTCCGTTTCTCCAGTTTGTTCGCATAAATGCGTCTGTCTTCTAAACACATAAATGCAGATTTAACATCGCATGGCCGTTTTCGCCTTCACTTTTCATCCTAGGGTGGCGCGTCATCTGGTGGCATTTGAAATGTACCACACATTCATTTTTTTTTGTCGTAAGTGACAGTCTCCCACGAAGTATCAATTTTCTTACAAACCAGTGCCTACAAAATTATTACACGCCTGCCGTATGCTGTCGCCTGCACCTGTAGCTTTATGTTTTATAAAGTTATTTTAGCTTATCGTTCTCGGTTCTAACTCTGAAAGCGATGAAAGCTCTTGCCCAAGCGGGATGGACACAAGCTATTTAGAGAGCACCCGTCAACTCCGAGGCCTACTCGAACCACACAAAAACTGTGCCGCTTAACTTATATATTATACGCCGATCTTCTTCGTTTCGCAAGGTATGTCTCGATGCGCAGCACACAGTCGGTGGTTGTCCCTCTCAGCAGGAGCAGTTGTGGTACTGAGCCGGCGCAACTCCCACCCATGGCGCCCAGAGGCACCCGTGGTGCTCTGGGTATCCCCGCTCACTGGACTTGCTGGCGCTGGAGTTTGGCGACAGGGCTTCCCGGTACGCTGCTAGCTTTCTCAGTAATCCCTCTCGTATCTGTGTAGAGAGAGAAATAGAGGCCCTTATTCGTTTATTGAGCACCCAACCGTAGTGCTTCACGACTGCTCGTAAAAGCGCGAGCGCCTGTGTGTAGAATACCCATCCTACGTGCTATACACATTTCGTTCCATTATTCAATATCAAAAGCACCACTAACGTGGTGCTTTTGATTACAACATCAAACATTACAACATCAAAAGCACCACGTTAGCCATACTGATAACAACAAAGCATTCGGAGCACAAGTACACGTTTTGTAATGTAATTTTCAATGTCACCGTAATTATAAACCCATGCATCCCATTTATTGAGGATCGAGTGGCCTATTGATTACCGGACCAGCAAAACAAAAAAAAGAACAAATTTACTTCTTATAACGCACTTATTTGCATATTCTTTACGCATTGGCACTTTGAGCAAAAATTACGAGCTGCAGATGCACAGCTTAACGGCTGGTAAAACACAAACACGTGCCGTTTTTTCGTGAGCATACGGATTTCGTGATTTGTACAGTAGGCACCAAATTCTGTTGCTTGAATGAGCTTTTACAAAGCCGTATATGTTATGAAATAAAATAAACAATGAACAATCAAACAATTACTTGTTTCAGTTCAAGTCGCAGAGTGTGACTTGAACACATGTTCAGTGAACTCTAAGCTCTGAACGAAGTCAACTCGCTTTCCAAGCGAGCAACTAACTGGAGTTCGGAGTAGAGCGTCAGCGCGCTGTCTGTGAACGTTGAGGAGAAGAAAAAATGCGATTTCTAAGGTGAACCATGAACGATGTGGCTGTCCTACATCTTACGATGTGGCTGACGTTGTTGCAATTCTTCTTTGGAACCTGTGAACCAGGCTGGGAACGTCTCGCAGCCAGGTAGGAGCTCGAGAGAACTTGACAGTCCCTTATGGCATATGGACGGTAACAGAGGCCGCAACTCTAGCAGCTACATGAATGACTGTACATCACTTGGCGCCATAACTCATAGAACACAAGAGAGTGTATCCGTGGAGGTAAATATTTTCTAGAGGAATCTGTACCCTACATCTCAAACTTTATCGACTACGAATAGCCCCCTTCTTTTTGTTCGTCCACAGAGAACTATTTCTTGCCCCGTGTTCTAAATAAAGTTTACTTGTTTGGACTTAATCTCCTTCCCCCATTTTTGTCAGCACGGGTATGGAGATGGCAAAATTGGGTTAAAGTAAATGCGGTAAGATCTCATATCTCACTCATATCCCAGAACCTGGGTTCCGCAATCCCTTGCATGTTCCAAAATTCCTTCAATGTATTAGTTTCAAAATTTCCTCTCTCGTGTAATACCGCGTTCGTTCAGCGCTTTTTCCCATCACGCTTTAGTATACCAACTGTCGCAGCGACACACTCTTGTAGAGCTCGCTTCGTACCTCGGGTTCGGACGTAGCCAGGTTCTTAGTTTCGCACGGGTCGCTGACGACGTCGAACACGAACAGGCTGTCGTGGGGATCGAAGTTGCTCGCAGTGTCGCCCGATCCGTCGTTGCCGCCACAGTGAACGGTCGCCTCCATGCGCCAGTCCGCTCGCGGGGACGTCGGCGTCGAACTGCTGCTCGGGTCACCGAGGGCGCCCTGCAAGGCTTTCCAGGCGTCAGAGGACCTCATGAGGTCGTCCAGGTCCAGGTCGTTGGGAGGCTGTCCCCGCGGTGGTGGCACACGTCCGTCATGTGCTTCGTCTTTGGGTCCGCTCAGACGCTCCACTAGCTTGTACCTACAACCATAGTGTTTCGTACAATTAGCTAGAGTTAAACTGGGGCGCTATAGCGTCTACTGGAGCTGCCAGCAGGGCGGTTCGGGCAGCTTGGAAGCGATGATTAGCCCATGGATTTGCCTACACTTCTTCCTTCTGGCTCTAAATGACTTCGTGACTTTGCAAACTGATCATGTTAAAAAAAAGTACTGCGTTATAGATATTTAAATGGACGGCAGGATTCGAGCGCAGATCTCCTAGAGCAGAAGCCCAATATTGAAAATACATATTACGCCACGGACAGCACGGACAAGTGCTACTACTGCAATTATTGGCCATTATGCATGCTCGTAGAGTGTTACTGCCTTCTGCATTTAAGAACAAAGAGGTGTAGACTGCTATGAAATTCATGCTAATGAAGGCAGATAAAGCGTAATAAACGAAGCCACACGAACGTCTGAAGCTACAAGCACGAAGATCAGACAAATCCATGTGCTATCCATAATTCCCGACGTGGCTGAACGACCGCAGCATCAGAGTTCCCTCTAGTAATTATTGTAGGAAACTCTACGCCTGCAACCCGAAGACTGATTAAAGGCGAACTGCAGCTGAATTTGGACCGAAATAAAGAAAAGGCTAGTTTCAAGATAGTGTGCCACGTAGAGGAACCTCCTTTCAATATGCATAGCTTTGTGTTATAAGTTACTGCCATACACGACATGATATGCCTCTACACATGCACTACCTTCCCACAGAACCACGCGGTAAGGATGTCGGGACATCAACGCTTTCGCAATCCATCGTCAACGTTTTAGCATACCGTTTCACAGGTTAACGTTTTATCCAATGTAATACCAGCTGGCTAGCCTGTGATGAGGGAATGGATAGAGGGAATAAAAGGTGATAGGAGAAGAGAATCGATAAAAAGAAAATTGAGAAAAAAAATGCGCACACTCAAAGCGATGCAACGCGCCGAAACTTTCAGAGCCGGTCACACAGTCAACGTTTAGCATACCCTTTAGGAGATCAATTTTTTAGCACACAGTTTGGCAGATCAGCGTTCTTAGCACACCGTCGGAGAAGTCCCGTCTCGGCAGACCTCTACGCGAAACCTCTTCCAAGTAGAATGTTTAGCGGGTTACAGACAAGGTCAAGCTGCCTTAAAGATAGGTACCACAAACGCGCATATAACGTGAAGACAAAATCGGGGCCTGTGACTTTTCATGCACTGACAGTATTGTCGCTTCGAGCCTATATGTTGGGTCACTGCGCATAAAACGCCACGTGAGGAAACCAGTGAGCACGCGTGAGCACATACAGGGGGAAGCTATACTAAGGCTGGTGGACAGGTCCCTCAGCGCTACAATGACTTGACCGACAATGACCGCTTCTACTTAAACAAACAGAGACTCACGAATGGGCATTACGTTGGCCACTCTGAGAACGGATCATTAATCTGTCAGTGGGCTCGAACATTTGTTGCTTGACTGCACGAGCAGTGAAATCTTTCTCGTTAAAAAAAAAAATCGGGTATTTGAGCTTCAAAATAAACTCTCGTGAGTTAACGCCAGGTGTCTGTAGTTGCTTCGTGATTTGTTCTTCTTGGCGACGTGCTACGCTATCTGCTCGTGAATGCGCACCTGCCGGAGAGGAGAGCCGACGTCCGCTGCTCGCCTTCCAACTCCAGGAGTACTTCGTCGCGGCCTTCGCCTTCTCCGGTCGTCAACGCCTTCCATAAGTTCCTGCCGTCCACGTCGCCAAGGTCCGAAACGTCACCACCTTGCGTAGGTGCGTGCCAAGACATGAAAAACCGTTGCGCAGAGGAGGACGGGGCAAAACTAGCGAGTTTTAGCGTGCCAGTGAACGTTTAGCTATTACGTTTTACGGACCATGAGAACTACGCAAACTTCGATAACAACAGCGGCACCCGCATAGCCATCCTATGACAATTTTTTATACCACAACTCCCTTAAACGTTTTTTCTGTCGTGTTATTGTTTTGGAGAAGAGAAGGTGAAAAAAATCCACATATGTTACTGATTGTTGCTGGCGAGTCATTTTCAGGAGCAGATAGAAAAAAAGACGTGGTCGTCGCAATTATAATTATGTGCGCTCCAGCTGACGACAGCCTCACAAGCTGACATCATCGGCACTCCTGAATATTCCGTAAATCGTGAGACGCTTACGGACGGGCTGGACTCTTCGAAGTATAAATTATTTTATTTTCGGCCCACAGGCACCGCCATTCTGGGTTGTTACACCAACTATATGTCAGTTTAGTGCAATGCGATGTCAAATTAACATGGTGAAGAGACAACGAATGCACCCGTACAACAGTTCTCATGCTTACAAACCGAACGTATACCGCGCATTTGCTTCTCACAGGTATATATATAATGGCAGCGTTAAAATAAGCCCCAAATAGTGGCACCGAAACGCTTCCGCCAAATCGTCTATGAATACTTGTCAAAAGATCGATGCTGAAAAAAAGACGTAGATGAAGAAGGATAGGTACACAAAAAAAGTGCTGACTCTCACCTAGAAGATTATTCACGAAAAAAAGAAAGAAAAAAAAACGTGTGTATACCGTGGACGCCTAAACAAAGATAAGCTTTGCATGCGCGGCAGAACCATCCGGGTACAAGAATAAAAAGAAGGCAAAACCTATACATCGTCACGTAAGGGGGAAAAGAAAGGAACGGCCCAACCTTCCTATATATACCTTGCTTCGTGTTCGTCTTTGTCTTTTTCAAAACTGGTTTGACAAATGTGAGCGTTCACCAACTTGCTCAAGTTTCTCCGCTACTGTAATCTACAAAGAGCAGCTAAACATCCTTTAAGCTTTACCGCCACTGTCCTAGCCCACCCCACCTGCGGCTGCGTAAAGAGTGGGCGCCCAGTCGACCATGTGCAGCATCTGCTGAGAGGGCGGCCGCCGTAGAGTATCTCGGAGGCTAGCGGACCAGAACAGCGCCGGCGTCCTGACCCCGCCTTCCCAGGCGTCCTCCTTGCCCCCTCTCAAAGGCCAGTTGTTGCCCGCGTTAGGTAGCTCGTGATACGCCGTGGCCAGCGGTGCCGCGCCGTTGTCGCTGGCGAACACCACCACGCTACGGGCGAGCATGTCACGTGACTGCAGCGCCTCGAGCAGACGTCCCACGGACTTGTCCAACGCGTCCACGGCTCCTGCGAACACGCGTTCGCCAATCGCGCTCCCGTTGAAGCCAGAGATGTGCACAGTGAGGCGTTCCCCGCATAACTTGCATGCTACGGTTCTCGAATCCGGCAACATTGATGCCCTCAGGTAGCATATGTGAGTTTATTGGCCAGTTGCCTTCACCCAAAAAGAACACGTTCTCGTGACGCCTGCGGCAAAAACGGCGTTCCACGTCCGCCGCCAAAGTCTATGAGTGGTGGCGCTGGCTAACATTCCCAGGGTTCTAAATACCCAAGAAAGTGGATGGGGAAACGCCGCCGCGGTAGCTCAATTGGTAGAGCATCGCACGTGAAATGCGAAGGTTGTGGGTTCGGCTTCCACCTGCGGCTAGTTGTTGTTTCATCCACTTTAATTTTCACTAATTTATCGTTTCTTTATTTCATTTATTCAGCACAAGTAATTTCCCCTATGTTGGCCTTGATGTCAGTGTTTGTTGGCTTGTCATGATATGCTACGGTTAAAGGAGTACCACTGGGACCTGACCGTACGGGCGCCACAGACTGTGACTTCAGTGCGAGTAAAGGCACAATGTACAGTCTCGGGCAAAAGTCCTCAGGTCAGAGCGTGTGCGCCAACACGCGTTGACTCCGTGCCCAGCAGAGGGGCCTCTATTTGACTCGAACGGTACCAAGGTTTTTGAAGAGGGAAGGGGACACCGTTTCTTTCTTAGTCATCCACAGCTTTCGAGCGTCAAAACTGCGTACTTCAGGAGCCCCCCCATCCGTCCAAAAGTCTGCATGCTCCAGCACGCTGCAACTTTGGCACTTTTGGTAGGGAACAGCGCATTCTTTCTTTCTGCATCAGGTCAAATCAAGTCTAATTTTCGTCACAGCGTTGTTATGGACGCAGACAAAACGCCTCAACAAAGGCCGACTATACGTGTGGGCTACTAGGCTTAATAACAGGGAATCTTTTTATATCTAATAGCATTCCTTTTAGTATGCTTTATGGCTCAGGGATATTTAGGTGCAATAAAAAGGAGGCCTAATAAGAATAAAAAGAAAGGATCAACCAAGTGTCTGCGCTAAAGACGACAAAGTCGACATACATCGTAGTCCAAAGGATCCGATGTTGAAATGTTGATTATATCCCTCTATTCTTCTTTATTCACTCATCTCACATCCTATTCCTATTTCATTTCACGCGCTGTTATCTCGATCTTGTATTCTTTAGCATATACACTTGGTTAATCCTTCTTTCTTTTTTCTTGATCAAGAGGTCAAGTGGACCGCTTGAGGAGATGGTGCAATGTTATTATTTTCGACTGTAATGGAGCTACTTACTCTCGTACCATTAGTGTAGAGTACCGTTAGTACTTTGCATTTAAGTATCGTCTTTGATGGGCCCCACCAAAGCCACCTTCCAGACACCATTACCTGGCGTCAGCCATGGACTTGTATAACGTAAAACTACGCCAATCGGTTTTTATTCCAAATTGGCCATTATCCCTCCGTGATAAGTAAGAATGGTTCAGGTCCAGCCCGTATGGGCAGGCACCATGCCAAACACGGGCAACTCCCGAGCAATACCTATTATATATGAATAATGGCCGATTTGTAATAAACTCAGGTTGGAATAGTTATACGTTATACCGACCCTGCTTAGTCCAAGCGAACTAACTCCATTTCCCAAAAGGTTGCCGTGGAGCGGCTTTGCCTCAATATGACTATGCGTACGGTGGTGCACCCTTTACAGGAGCTAAAGTGTAGCGCAGGTGATTTTTGGTTATATTGACGTTAATCATGCCTGCGCCGTTAATTTTACCATCTCTGCAACTAATTTTCGCTTCGTGCGGGTACCAGCGAAGCCGCCTGCCGGTCATATCTGCGTCGCGCGAACCCTGCTTAGTCCAAGCGAACTCGCTCCATTTCCCAAAAATGTGCCGTACAGTGTCTTTCCCTGATCATGTTAACAGCTGCTGCGGTGCACCCTTGACAGAGGTATGTTGCAGTGTGGTTAATTTTTGTTATATTGGCACCGAGTAGGCACGTTCCGTTAGCTTCGCCTGCCCTTCGACTTATTCTCGCTTTTTATCTCGTTGAGACCCCCGTTTCGATACCTTTTGGGATTAGCTACGACGCTCTGGAGGCGCGAAAGGGTTCCCTTACAGTGTTCACAAGATACCTAGCTCTCAGATATGCCAGCCCGCATGAAGTCCGCTAAGATTACCTTATCTCCGAAAACACGCCTCGGCACGCACCATGTAAGCAAAATATGTAACTGAAAGCTTATTACGTCCCGGCCACGACTTCCGCATGTGCGCCGCATGTACTTCCGTGTACCGTGCATTGGGTGCACATTAAAGAACCCCGGGTGGCCAAATTTTACTGAGAGAACGCCATCTACGGTGGGCCTCATAATGACATCGGGGTTATGGCACGTAAATCTCCAGAATTGTATATGTTTTGTTAAATTTCCTCGCACCTCTTTCGAAGCTTTACACAATAGGTATGAGCTGCACAGCGCCTGTTGGGCCTGCTCTTCCCGTTTTTTTTTTCTGTTAACAAAGAAACAGCATTATACTGTGCAACAACGCCACGAAATAAAATAATACTCGATCCAATGTTGAGAAAGCGCACTTATAACTGTACTACTCAGAAATATTCCATTAAACGCAAAATATTTTAAACAGCTCCAACAATCCACATTGCAGCACAGAGCCGTAACTCTGCGCCAAAAACATGTGGTAGCACTATAAACAATATATTTTTAAGTACCTTAAGCGGAAAAATATGTTGTAAGCGTTTACAACTGAAGTTAAATTGTTGCAATATGTACGAGGGTCTTTCAAAAGTTTTACGCTCTAAATTAGTGACGTGCTTGAGAGCGGTGCATAATACATCGATTTTCTCCGCTTTATATAACGTGTCCCAGCTAATGTACGTTATCCAAGCTTTTCAACGAAAAAATAATTTGAGAAAAACACAGTGCAAGATACGATCTTAAGAAATACGGTGATTAGTCGCTAAATATGTTATTTTCTTTCAGTAGCTTGGCTAACGTTAGCTGCGACACACGGTAGATCTCAACTGGAACCACTTATAGAACTACAACATCATATTTTCTTTTTTCTTTCTTTCTTTCCCGATTACAGAGCGAATAATTTTGTCCTTCAGTATACATTTCTTTCATTATTTTAATATTTTCAGCAGTTTTGAAGGTCATTTGAGGCTGTAAATAAAAGACCTGCTTGAAGCCGTCGGTAGACTTAAACTCTCCGCCTCCCCCTCTTTTCTTTTTAAAACAAGAAACTTCACCAAGATCGTTGTAGTGAATGCTGAGCAAAACAGTGTCTCCGTTTCTTTGTATGTTAAACAAGAGCCTCCTGGGGTCAAAGTTCCTCTCGGATCACAAAACTTTCTGTATCAGGAACACTCACCGGCTAGCAAAGTGCGGTTCCTAGCTGTAATGTAGGAGAACTTGCGCAAGCTTCGACGGGGTGCCTCCACGGTGCAGCCATCGCAGGTGCTGTGGACGCCTTGGTAGCTCATGTACAAGAACAGCGGCTGTAAAAAGTGCAAGCACGTAAACGCCATCATCATATGTAGTCTACTCCGTAAGCGATTTCAGTTTCGGGCACATCTTTTTCGCCGTATCCGCTGCCGTATTGAAATTTTGGGAGCGCCTCCGAGATTGCGCCCACTGCTGCCTCAATATTCGAAGTCATGATAAGGCGACATAATGATATGATAGGAGAAAATAGCGGTCCCAGTTCCACGCTTGCGTCAACGCATATCGTATTACTGTCAGGATTATTTGAAGTACCGAACAGTGAATATCTGTCGAAAACGCCTATGTAACGCGCCTATTGCATTCAAAATATCAGGAAACGCTCGGAAGCGGAGGTCTTTTCAACGGGAAGTAGCTGGGAACTCATTACTGAGCGCAGAAAATAGACAAACTTATGCTGCGCATTGGACTAGAAAGGGAGGGGCGGAGGGGGTATTCAGCGGTGATTTAACGGGGGATGCGAGAGAAATGCGGTAGCACAGCGTCGCACGCCTTTGAGGTCCCAGATCCGCGATTTAATTGGGAGCTCGTGGGGGTCCGGAAGAGACCACCGTCAGTCGCGCTATGTAAATATATACCTTACTGCACATAAGTATACAAATATCTTGTTTTTCCACTTCAACACTCGTAATGCTAACGCATTAAAATTCCGATTTCACCTTTCGTGTGTCGTGCTTCCGAATAATCCGCTTGGCCTCCTCAGTGAACGCGTCCGTGGAGTAGACACCGTCGAGGTTGGTGACAGGTCTAGTTCTGTGGCCCTCGCTGTGCCAAAGGTCTAAACCGCAGTGTCCTTGCTGCGCAGGAGGTCGGCGTTTTAGAAATGACTCTCGGAACTGCTGAACGAGGTGCAAGGATGAACCATCCTAAATTGAAGACGGTTAGCATCCTTACACAATTATCGTGAGTTCTGCTGGCCAATCAGGAGCATTATGATACCGAATTGCCTATAGCAGGCGCAGCAGTGGCACCCGCCTCATACAATTCACACAAAAAAAAAACGGCTTTGCGAAAGCTGCCTGCAAAAATTGGGTAGAACGAATCCCACGATGACTGTTGACGTCAAATGCGATTACCACTCAAGCAGTGTAGTGAAAAAGCGCATTCCTGAAGACACTCTTTATTTACAACCTGCAGTGAAGGAAACAGGCTTAGAATGCTAATCGCATTAACCCACCCGCGCACGACAGCGCCGCCGCAGGTGACTAACTTGAAGGATGAAACCATCGCTGAAGATCTCAGCCTGGGTTTTGCACAAGTTTTTAATGCGATAAGCATTCTTTAGCTCATTCGCCCGTTTTGGCAAGCTTATGCTGTCTGTTATCTGTACCGTGAAACGTTGCTCTCACTCGCAAAAAAAAATCAGGAAAAGCATGTCTGACTGATAAAAGTGAGAAGACGCGCTCTTCTGGCTTAAGATTAAAATTAGAGTTTTATGTCTAAAAAAAGCGCCTATGCAATCACGCCGTAGTTGATTCAAAGTCAGATATGCTTAACTCCAATTCCACAGTGCCAGCGGGACAATATTGACGGTAGTTGGGAGGCCGCGTTTAGTGAAGCCTGCTTTGTGACGCCCGAAGGTGTAGACGCCGCATGGGAAATATAACCTATGATAATTGCAAGAACATATCACAATTGTATTTCTTATATTCTCGAAAGCTTAGTTCGACTTTCCTATGTCTGCCTGACTTCTAAGAACCTGTGTTGCACTTCCATCAATTTCGTGAGAAGTCCGAAACCATGACTACTGGCGGCGCCGTGACTGGCGACGACTCACCCAGTTCAGGCTGTGGTTGAAATAGTAGGCGGCGCCGTTGTAGTAGCCAAAGAAGGTGTCGAAGCCACGCCAGGTTGGCGTGTACTCGACGGCCGAGTAACCCAGGTGCCACTGAGTGTTGTACATGCGCAGGCGACACTCAAGGTCAATTCTGTTGAATACACATCTTGGGCCTAGCTATACAAGTGACCACATCTAGTGTGCAGGTAGTTTCCACTTCGATTCGTGTTTGACGATTAGTTTCATAGAGTGCACTGTTCAATAACGCTTCTGCACGAGAGTCGGATTTCTGTGTGCGTTGGGGAACTATCTTGAGCTTCGTGTATCTAGCTGCTCGTTGACTCCAGAATCCAGCTTTCTCTCTCTCTCTCTTTCTCTTTCTCTGGCGTCACGTGACGGCGTTGGGTTCTCGCTATGCTGTCACTTTCCGATAACGTGGCCACTGTGTGGCTGTTAATCACAGCACCTCTGACGGGCTGCAACCGATGCCTTTTCGATGCCTGCAGCAAGACCTTACGAATCTTCTTTTTTTTATCAGGTGGGGGATTTAGCGTATATGTTGCACTGCAGTATTCGGTGTCGGCCCTTGTGTGTGCGAGCATATGTCCGCATGTCAATCTTGCTGGCACGAAGTTTCATTTCTAGCTTGGCGCAGGCAAGGGTCTAAGCGGGACAAAACACAGCGCAGTCGGCACAATTAAACACCGGTCATAAATAAAAGAGGGGGGAGGATGTATGTCACTCCAGACTATAGCCAACCGCCTATTAGATTAGGTCCACCCACAGGCGAAATGCATATCCGAGAAATCTACATTTTTACCTTGTCGGGCGTCAACGGGGCATATTTTACGCCTGAAAATTTCATAACCCCTCTCTGCCTGTCCAAATATAAAAAAAGAGTTTTAGATTAGGGGACGCAAGCGTCTTGAGTACTGCGTAACACAAAGACGGATTTGGTTTTGTTGGAAGTCAAACAGACTTGTTTACGCAGATAGAACAATGGTCTCATGCCTTTCCTAATCAAAATTTTTGTAGAGTCCGCCGCTTGAGAACCCATTTTCCTTCCATTGGCATCCGTTCTGCTACTCCAACGTGTCACCGGTTATTTGTTCAGCGCTTTATAAGAGCAAACCAGTTTCATTTTATTCCCCGCGATTTTATTTGAACCCACCATTTCTAGTTTGTACCTCACTAGAAAGTATTGAAATTCACCAATAAACAAAGTACTTGGGCAGACGGTACTGCAGTCACGCCAGCCAAAAGAAACACAATATTATTATAACTGGCTAAACTATTACTTCAAGAATCTTTTTCGTATTTGTTTGCGGTTGGTTACTAGCGAACAACACTATGCATGGCGGGATTTTTTTCTTTTCTTAGATTTTGCAGTCACACCCCGCAGCACTCGTGCGCGACTTTATTAATCGAAAAGCACGATACTAATAACAGAGACAGAAATACAAGCCCGCGACAAAGTGCAAAACCAGACCTTGCGAATTAAATATATAGCTTCATTTATTGCTTCTATGGTATACGTCGGGTGACGTCACACTTTTCAGTGTGCTGTCGCCTATCGGGGTCGTTCTTGTGCAGAAAACGTTTGCTAATGCGAGTATTTTGTTCGCCAAAAACATATAATCTTTGGTTGTCGACAAACGCTCTATGAGCTACCAGCAAACACCTTTAAAAGCTGCGATGTCGCGAGGCGGGAACTCCAACCTGGCATCGCCACTCGTCGTCTTTTGTCCCTGCTTCTTTTATCACTTACGAAGGCTATGCTAATGGAACGGCTAATCTTTTTTGCACATAGTGAATGTCTAAAACATGGCAGCCATGACGTGTTTCCGGCTTTTTGCAATTACTTCCGGCACCTGCGTTGCACAAAAGCACGGCCTTCGAGATTGGCTACCGTTATCCGAGGGATAACGGAAGCCAATCTCGGAAGCCGGGGTGCGCATTTGGAGTACGCCTATTTAAGAAGTGTAGTCGGACAAACCAGATCAACATTATATCCCCTATTAGCGCAGCTGCCAGCTTTCATTTTCTTTTTTCAAGCTTCTGTTTGCATCGGAAGACCGTACTTGGAAGCTGGTACAGAATGCGTGTCCATCAATTGACGGCTTTTACCATGGTGAGAAAGCACTACCTGTTGTGTAGTAATTAAACGTTTACCTTGCCCACGATGTGCGTGCTGTACCCCAGCCTTTTCAACCACTGCGGCAAAAGGTGAAACTGCAGCGAAAGGGACTGCTCCGAGGCCGGAGGAAACTCCTGGTACCCCACGTCTACGAGACAATGAATAATAATAGCATATTCAGTAATTAGTAACGTATTTCATGAGCAGAAAAATCAGGCGCACAAATTTCCAAGCGTAGAGAGCTTTCTAAGTTATCAACGTGTGCACCCTACGGATTCCGCCTTTCCGTCCTTGTTTCCGGTCACGCAATTTTTCTTAGGACAAACGGGTACACGAGTATTTTCAGCCTCTTACGGAAAATTACGTGGAAAAGCGAAAGAAAGCCATTGATCTAAGTAACCTTTAAAATCTATTTGAACTGACTAAAATTCTAGTTTCACCCGAAAGACGAAGCAATGATAGCGACATCAAAATGTAACTGCACAGAATAAAGTTCGGAGCATTAGCGGTCGTATAAATTGCAATGAACATTCACTTGCTAATTTAATTACCGTCAATCATGACGGATGGCAGAGTCCGGGTGCGTAATTCCAGGTTGGGGGAAAACCGCAGCGCCTCCACCAGAATCTAATATATATACAGTGCAACAGAGCAGCAGGCAGCGTGTCTCAGCCAGAGCAGCTCTGGCAATCTAGAGCTCGCGCCTCCCGGATGACTGGCGTTGTGGCTGCAGCGCCGGGCATTCCTCTTCACTACATACCATACAAGTACGCTGTCATGCGCGCATAGGCAAACACGAACAGATCTCGCTCCACGACCGCGAAAAGCCGCTGGCACAACGCTGACGTACCGAAATGTGGCAATGGCACCACGGTCTTCACAGACTGTGACAAGGAACAAGAATGGTGGCGGCAAATGCTACACAGTGGATCCCTCTCTGACCAATTACGGGCAATCCAGAAGGCCCGCGATGTGGCTGAAGGGCTCGGCATGGCTGTCCCAACGTGGGAGCGGCCCACGTCAACCTAGGGTTGACCTTCAGGACCCAATAAAGTTATTCATGCCATACCGAGCGAACACTTCGTGCACCACTCGCTCGAACGCTTCTCCTAAGCTTGATTACGTCACCTGCAACACTAGGTGCGCGAGAGCACAGTCCACGGAGCCATCGGCCATCTCGGCTCACCCAAGTTTGCACCCGCCGCAGACTATCTCCAAGATAGGTAGGGCGCGCGGGTCGCGTAGGCGGTCAGCCACGGTGTCAGCAATGCACAGCCACGGCTGTGCTAAAGGAAGCGACGTGCGCTCACTGCCCCCCCCCCTTCCGGCGCACTATTTATCAGGTGACTCTCAACATTGGGCGTCAACGTGCTTCTTAGCCCACCCTCGCACGCTTTCCCTCACAGCCAAAGAATACGGCACGTCGCACTTGGACTTGATACGGAATCTCAAGACGACGACGCCAACAGCGGAGAAAATTTGCCTGGAGTGCCCATATAATTGTTCTCACAATAAAAAAAAAACATAAGAAATCCGTGTTGTATGACCCTTACACTCACATGACGCAACCTGCAAGGTTCGAAGCGCGGAACTCTATATAGAGCACGGTGCTATAATACAAAGGACGCTGAATACCTACGTACTCGTGCGAGCCGGGTAGACGGACGCCAGCAGCGCCGTCCGCGAGGGTGTGCACGTGGATGCCGAGTAGTGGCGCTGCAGTATGACGCCAGTGGCCGCCAGGGCGTCCAGGTTGGGCGTCGGGATCTGGCGAGACCCGTGGAAGCTCACGTCGTTCCAGCCCTGCTGACAAAGAGATGTCGTGTGATCTTACTAGCCACCATAATTAGAATGGTGATGAGGGCGGTTATGAGAAGGAGTAGGATGAGAAGGAAGAGCTTATCAAGAAAGTTCTGCGCCAGGAAGGCTGAGCCTGCGGCCGAAGGGAAGACGAGAGCTCAGTCGCGTGGCACCTGTTCTTCCTAAATTCGAACTTGTCGCTCCTACCTCCCTGCCTGCCCAGTGGCACCATCACCACTGATTTTACAACCCGTGTAATTTATTTCTGGATCGATTGAACGCTGTGTCGCTCAAAGAATATTAGTTTATTCGAGGAGCATATTTAGTGTCAAAACTCAAAGAAAAGCACAAGAACCCCCAAACAACGTTTTCTTGAATGTCGTATCTCGACCGAGTCTACGGAGACTGCCAATACGCTATTTTAATACGTAAGCATTCTTTGGTGAGTCCCGAGCAAAATCTGTCCTTCCCGTGACGCCTTATATCTTCAAAGTAAATGCATAATTGTTTAAATTGATACGGGTAATCGTTATATTAGTGTAATAGTAGATGATTGGCAGCGTTAGGAAAAGAAGAACATTGGTTACGTCATCGTCGCCGTAGCGCTCGCCGCGTCAAAGTCGTAACAGAAGAGTAAAACCAAAAACGAAAATAAAATAAAATGACAGTCCGTTTGTTTGCGCCAGCCTCGGAATATCGTGAGAAAAGCACATTTTCTTGAACCAAAGTAGTCATTTTCCTTGCACCGTCATAGGCATTGATAGGCCATTGTTTGACCGGCTGCTAATTAAATGCTTTGCAGCCGCGACGTCGTTGTTAAACTGCTGTTTTATCGCACACATGATGCGCATAGTCATGCACGCTGGGTGGCGTAATGCATACAGGTTTACTCGCTGGACACACAATGAGGAGAAGGAGGATTGCAGACTTGCATAAGGACCGTCTTGTGGTCTGTAAAGTAACTGACCACGGGTTTGATGTCTCCGACGAGATCAGTATTTTGGAAAACGAGAACTATGCAACTCTTCCACTGCATCGTCACCGTGGCATTGTCTCTGCGCTGAAAATTTTCGAAATAAATTCGATGCGCTTAAAAAGCGTTCGAGAACAACGCACGACGCAAAGCCCGCTACGCAGGCGGGCCTCGTTGCGCAAAACCAAAGAATGGTTACGCATCAGCAGACAATTTCTGCATTCCTCAGAATTTCTGTAGCTTGTTTTTTTTACAGTGCAAAGCTATAGCACTCCGGTCCTTTCAGTAAGAAGCTGTGATTTGGTGCTCTCAATGCCTACAAACGTTTGCATATTTTCTGGGAGTGCGATCAAAACATTGCAGAATAAAGAAATGGGCCTGCAAAGTCACTTCGGGTTAGTATTCACAGTTACGAAAATGAATTGCGGATATTGATTTGCAATCGCTGATGCGCCATATTATGAAAAGAACCGAAATTGTTTGTTGCAAGTAGGTGCCCCATTTATGGTTGACTTGGTGGCCCCGAAAGCCCGAACACGAACGCACCTTACAAGTGCACCTTACTGATACCGATCAACTAGTCGAACCTGGTATGGCACCTCCTAAATTATCTTTGTTTTGCAATACACTCAGTATTATAAACACACCTACGACATTATGTACGGCTGGCAGAGATTTACATTTACCTTTAGTGTCATGTTCAAGAGTTTTATTTTCTTCTTGTCATTATAGCCGTAACTTCTAGAAATGTGAAGCGTTTCGCATGGAGGCACAGAGATTGAAGGCGTTAAAAAGCGGGGACGCAGGCTATACATTACCGCGCGAGCAGAACGCGCAGGCCATCAAAAAAAAGAAGAAAAAAAAGAAAAGAAAATTGGTGACGTGGTGCTGTTAACAATTGGGGAGGATTTATTGCGAGCGATCGACTTATGTATTACGGTAAAAAAGGAAGGCAAAAAGCACAAGTACAAATAATTCCAGCCAGAAAGAAAGTGTAACGCGACACGTTATCAGGAAACAAGTTATTATTTTTTATTTGTTCGTGGACGTACAGGGTGACAGCTGGTTGGCGACACATGGTTTTGTGGCCTTGTACTCTTTCTCTTTTATTTTTGTTTTATTTTATTTTCCGTCCTCCTGTCTCGGGGTATATGTATCGACCACGTGCAATAAATCCTCAGTTGTTAGCGACGCCGCGTACCCCGTATATCCTGTAGTCTCGCGCTATTGAAATTGAAACGTGAGCAGGGAAGTACGAAACATATATAGAACTCATCTCGCAAGGAAATTACTCGAAAGTACGATTTCACAACGCTACTTGCCTGCTCGTCAAGAATGCGCGAGAAAAGTTTCCAGAATGTTCAAGAGAAATATATCTGAATATTCTGTATAGTTGCCTTTCATTTATTTATCACTATTTGTATCCCTTGAGTTCATGTCCTTCTAATACGTTTGCAAAACACGCCTGCCTCTTGGCCAATCCCTCTGAGTGAGTAGGTACCACTGAGTTTAAAATTATTATCATCATCGTCGTTATCTTCTGCACAATACTCAGTTTCACTTATTCGGTGGACCGAGCTGTCTATTGGGGCACATACCCATTTTTGAGGAATGGCCATCCATGTTCACACACTCAGTGTCACGTGCCCAGTTGGCCTATACCCAGTTACACTTATCTAGTGGCCCAAGTTGTCTACTCGAGCACACATAGCCAGGTGCGCATACCCATACACCTAGTGTCACGTGCCCAGTTGACTCATACCCAGTTGTGCTTATCTAGTGGCCCAAGTTTAGCTCGTCCTTGTACGGGCGCATGCCCCCGTAACTTCCAGGCCTAGTTCACCGTGCGGCTAAATATGTATTCCGCAGACAGACGCTAAGCACAGCTGCACGTAATCACTGTTTCACCAGCAGTCTGTTCACAATATACACCACAAGGTGTTTGAACCCAACACTAAATCGGGGCCTAATTCGTTTAATAGGGGCAATTAACCCGCAGGCAAATACTCAGTGAGCCAAGTTGTTGTATAATCACCAAGAGAGCAACCGCTAGTAGCCAGACCCCCCGCAGAGAAGCGGGACGCGGCAGCGAAGGCTTCGCTTTAATAAAACTCGGCTATTTCAGCGGATCCGTGCGAAATCGTGGACAAAATTCATACCCTACCCATAATTCCCGTCGTGGCCGAGCGATTGGAGCACAGTGTTTATCTCTAGTTACGTTTTAGTACAAGTTTGTGCCGTAGACTCGTTAGTATACTCACTAGGTCATCCGCTAGCAAGACGATGATGTGCGGACGCAGAGAAGACTTCTCCGGATGGTGTGTATGGGGGGTCCCGAAACACACGCAGACAACGACACTGTTTTCACAACGGAAGAAGAAGACAAGATAAATCACTTGTGTTATTAAAAGGTTCATCACCTGGTTATTAAAAGGTATGAGCTTGTTCATATACAATAAAAAGAAACTAGATTATCAAGTTTACAACTCTGTATCTACGGAAGAGCAAAATAACCAATATCAGAATCATGCAAACGGCAGTTATTGAGACACATAAAGCGGTAAAAATCAATGTGTTATGCACCCTACTTTAGTATACCGCTGATTTTTGAGAACGACTTTTGCGAAACACTCGTAAACATTGAAACAATTTCACATAATTTGTGAACTTGTATATCAAATGTGTCCGCTTTTTATGCTCTAACAGATGCAGCTTGCAAAATGCAATATCTGTTTTTAGTACAGAGTTATTGATTTGTACACTTTGTGCTTCAGTTTGCCAGTTTTCAGCAATGTATTTCAATCTTTCATCTCCTAAATTCGTTCAGCTTTTTTATGGTTGGTAGAACTTATCTTTCTCTCCTAATTGCAACAAACGTCATTCATATCAGTTTAGCGGTTGTCTTGCAAAAGTATTCCTGCGTTCTGCATGCATATGAATAGAAAAACTGCAGTTTACCACGCTGTAAAGTTTCCGATTCTATTGTTCGGGATTGCATTGTGTCCCACGTTATTGAGAATATTTTTGTCTTGATTAATTATAATGTTCACATAGCCGCGCAGCCTATCTGCAAAAAGTTCACCGTCCTAGATATGACAATTTTTGAAGTGTTTCGCCTAAAAAGAAACACCCAGTATATAAATACATGTGCTGTTCGTTTGCTTTTTGGGAACTTATTATGTACTTCTTCCTCGTTGGTATGATATCATCATCATACGTCCACCCTACTTCTGCATAGCCTGTAGGGACCTATCATCAATGTTGACTGTACCTGGGACCTCCGCCGTGCTTTTCGGGCAAAAGAAAAGGCCGTCCTGACTGCATGCTACGTCACACAGGGTTTGTTTATTAGTTTTTCTGTGTGATTGATAAATTAGTTGCTTGAGTAATCAATAGAATTAGTTAATGAGTTGATTGATTGATTGATTGATTGATTGATTGATTGATTGATTGATTGATTGATTGATTGATTGATTGATTGATTGATTGATTGATTGATCGATCGATCGATCATATCGTGCCAGAATTCCTCACCAGTCACTGGAGTAACGTGTGAGGCCATCGGCCAGACAATTATCTCTAGCTTCTCGTTGAAGCCACCATCTCTCCATCATCTCTGTCTCTCAAATGAAGGAGGGAGTACGTTTAGGTCAAACGTTGTAGTGGGCAGTTGCTACAGAAGCACATTAAAATTTTTATTTTAAAATCACCGAGGACTTCCTGGCGAAGAGCACTGCCGAAAGCATCGGACGAGGCCCGGTGGTTGTAGCTGCACCGTATGGAGGGAACCTCTTATAGTAGTATGCCTTTGATCATACTTTAATTCTACAGCGTGGAAATTTAGCTTCGGGCGCGCATGGAAGCATAGCAAATGAAGCAGTCGAAGGAGACATCCTGTCGTAATTGCACATAAAGGAAAATAATTTTACGATTGTTTCTGCTTCCCTGTACTGTCTCCCTTGTTGCCTAATGTTCATTTAAATGCAAGAACAGGTTTACATGTGCTGGGTCAACGCACTGCCCAATGCCGCTCAAAAGTATTAATGCTTCTGTGGGTTCATAAGATACTATATCGTACGTTTTATGGACAAATAAAAGTAAATAAACAAATAAAGTATGATACGATGCATCGCCAGCAACCGATGTATGACACTGAAACGGGAAAAAAGATAACTGAACGAATAACAAAGAGGCAGACAGCTTTGTAAGCGGCACTTCTACGGCATCGCGGGTCTTTCTAAACACCAAAAACGAGCTTTACGGAGACTCGTAGCTACTATAGACGCACGCACACTCAACAGTACGATAAACAGTGTCCCACAGGACACTGTCCGGATTGCGGCAACATCTCGAACATTCACCTGAGCAAGGCTATCTTCAGCATTACGCGTCCAGGTCGTTCGTAACAAATCCAGGATACAGTACTTCTCAGGCGTCTATGGAGCTTCAGGTTGGTGGTATGGATGCAGAAGGTGGAAATCAATCCCACACTACTGAAGCGTCCATGTTAAAACAGACGCAGATTACTTGTCTACTTCCGTGCTACAACAGAGCACAGGTTACTAAGCGCTGTCACATTCCCTCGACCAGGAGGTCCACGTGATTAGTGCGTCCCCGTGTGCAGGTGAGATGCGTTGCGACTCTAACTCTTGAACGAAGGCCGTAAAGTAAGCGACCGGGAGTTGGCAGCCCGTTCGAGCTCGTTATTTTTTTCCTTCTCCCATGTCCTTACTCCCTGTTCAGAGAACAGGGCGTACACTTCTCGATTTCATGCTCTGCGAATCCCTGCAGCTGTGTTTCCCTCCCAAACACATATACTCGCGTCATCAAAAGTAGATGTCCAGAGTCGGAGCATCGCGTCGACATATCAAGTGCCAACCCCGACTCTCTCACGCACGGAGAGTTATGGCTTCCGCCAGAGGATAAGTCGCCGAAGCATGTCATTGTCCGATGACACGGAAAATGTATACGTGACGGCGAAACGGGAAGGAATGTTGCATCGAAGCACTGAACTTGCCGGCCCACACGGTGAAGGTTATTGACGCGGCGCTGCTGGCAATACCTGCCGGATGCACGCTCGAAGCGTCAGAAACTCGAATAGTTAATCGGGTACACCAAATGTAGTACTATTATAGAAAGTGAAGCTTTTCTTCGTGAACCTTGCCGGGTTTTCGTGACCGTGGGTTGCCGCGTGGCTTGTAATCACAGCGTCCTATGCAGTGACAGGTTCTTTCGTTCGTAAAACTTTATTGGCAACAAGGATCGAAAGGTCACTAAGCGGCCAGTAGCGTCCACGCCCGCTGGACTACCCTATGTTGTTGGTCTGGGTCCGAGCTGAGCAGAGCAGTCTCCCAATCCTTCGTATTTAAAATTGCGAGCCCTTGTGACGGGACTTTGGCCGGGAAGGCCCATATTATATGATTAATGTCCGCTTGTCTGTCGTGGAACCAGTGGTAGACCTCGAAGTATTCCCCCGGGTTAATGTTTAGAGGTGTGTTGGTATTTCATCCCAGCAACGATTATTTGCTGCAGATGTCTCCGTCATTTACAGAACGATGAATAATGTAAGCGCCCCTACTCGTGCTACAACAACGCTTCGAGAATGTTGCTGAGGGACGTAATAGAAAGAAAGCGCCTATTAACCTAAAGAAAACCGTAGATATGTGTTTTGCCGAGTAAAAAGAACCTCTCGAGAATCCCTTTAAACAGTTAATGAAGTAGCACTCTTATCGGTTTATCGGTACTGGTCTCATATTCAGGAGAGTTGTAATGTGGGCTTGATAATGCCTCTTCAAGGGGTGTACGGTAGCGCGATCAAAAGACGGGACAAAAGAAGACACACGGCACTGTGCGTGTCCCTTTCTGTCTTCTTTTGTCCCGTCTTTTAATCGCGTTGCTGTGCTCCCCCTCATATTCAGGTCAACGTTGACTTGGAATTGTCATGTCAGTTTCAATATCCAAGGATTGCAGAGTTTTGTGTTTGCTCCGCCGTAGTGCGAAGTTGTTTTTCTTCAAAAATGAAAAATTTTCCTGGCAATACTCACGTTCGTTCGGTGTTGTGGTATGCCTGCATGCTGTGTGACCCTTCGACAAAATGCGACGCTGAAAAGGTTTAAAAACTCAAGAACCTATAGGTGCCCAATTTGTCTTTGGAAATTTCAAACGTACATTTAGTATAACAAGTGCAAATACATCATTGTGTTGGCCCACACTTCAAAATCGAAGGAAGAGATTGAGACTAAAATTATTTCACAGTATACTCCACTCAAAAACAGACATAGACCGAAATGGGTATGTTTAAGTTCACGTTACACATCTCAGCTTTAAAGATATCTCACCCAATAAATTAAAAGAATTTAACTGCAAGAGAGACATTCTTCTTTACTTTTTTTCAGAATGTTCTTTGTTTTTCGAAGATCAAAAGAGAATATAATCTACTGCTTCATAATGCTGTTACAATTACGTCCGGGTATTTATTTGGTTATTTGTTTTAAATTAGTTGCAAATGCTACGTTAGTCATGTATACGGGGTAGTCACTTTAAAGTTTTACTGAATTTTTAAAAATTGTCTGTTGCACATAACATCATTCTAGTGTTTGAACTAGATTATTCAGAGAGGTGGGCATTACTTGCTCGAGAAATCGAAGCACATATTCGGCCAACTAACAAAAATTCGCTATAAAACTTCTTAATTACTTTACGGCACACATTGCGAGTTAGGCGTTCTAGCCGGTGATTTTTCAAGGCGTATTCACTTGGAATGAATTCCCAGAAAGCCGCCAAATTGGAGATATGCGCCATCAAACTCGCCGAAGAAAATCGCTGTTGTTCCACTTCAGTTTTTTTCAACAAAAACGCTCTTTTATGCATTGAAGCACAAAAGTGACTAGAACGCCCATGTATTACGCCCCACACTTCGAGGAATAACATCTCGTTACTGGTGTCATCCTGGAAACTCATTTTAAGTAGATACGTCTCGGAAATTCATCGGCTACCTTTACTTAGGCAGCGCGAAATAACACAGACGGAGGGAAAGAAAACACAGACACAGCGCAGACTGGACTGAACTGGAAGGAAGGAAGGAAGGAAGGAAGGAAGGAAAGAGAAAAGCAGAAAGGCACGGAGGTTAACCAGAAAAACGTCCGGTCGGCTACCCTACACCGGGGGAATGGGAAAGGGGAAAAGAAAGATGACAGCAGGGAGAGAGAGGAGGGAAGGAAAGAAGGAAATTAGGACTGGACCGGAAAACTTTATTGTGGTCTTGCAGCGGGCGTCTGCCATGCGGTGACCGACAGGGAGTACCTGGCGGCCACTTCGAGGGCCTGCTTCCAGGGTTGCTGGCCGGATGTGAGTTTCTGGGGGACTTCTCCCACTTGTCCGAGGTAGGGCCGGCAAGAGCGTTTCTACACTCCCAGAGCATGTGTGCGAGTACTTGCTTGCATAAAGAAAGAAGAAACACTACAGAGCAGGAAAAACGCTGGTTATGCCTGTGATGACTACTGGTTGCCTATTTACACTTTAAGTTACCTTGTACTTGGTTGCAAAAGTAAAAAAAGAATAAAGGGAGAGAAACACAACAGACCAAGAAGAACGCTGGATATATGGAGCGCTGGAAGGACGCCAGCAACCTGCTGTCGTCTATTCTTTTCTTTCTCTCTCAGTCCACCTACCGCATTTATTTTCCTGCCTGATGTGTTGGAGACGTTTTAGATGCAACAAATTTCATTTAAGTCCGTTAAGTGGTTCTCTAATGATAACATTTCTGCTTAGCATTGCTCAAGCGCAGTGACAAATGCGAATAAGAAACTGGACAAACAAGAGTGCTAACTTCAACAAATGGCTTTATTCACGACAGGGGCACGTATTTATACACGTGCATATCACACTCGCGCGGAAGAAAAAGATATTACATGCGCTAACTATGTCACTTAAAGAAAATAAACGTAGTCCTCTCATTTGTGGCGTTGCTAACTAAGCGGGATCAGACACACACTCGGGATTCAAACTTGCTGTTCTTATCCCTTCAATAATAAGTCTATTGCGAGTTCCATCTGTGTCTAGAGACAAAAAATAAATAAATAAAAGCAAGTCTGAAGAAAACGGTTCACTACAACACGTGCTACACATAAGAGTCAGTCAACCATAACGTTCTTCATTCACATTGTTGATATTTCTCTTAGCCTGTCAATTAAACACCGTCGCGTAGGGTTTATACGTTATATACTTTATTGCATGAGAGAGGAATTTGACGCGCAGTGCAGCTTAACGTCTGTGGCTTTGCGCTGCTTAGATAGAGGTCGTGGGTTCGATCCCGTTCGCGGCGGCGGCATTTCGTCGAGACCGAAAAATGCTCGTGTGCTTCGATTCGGGTGCTGCCACAAGAACCGCAGGTCCTTTATAACGCATAACACTATGCCTTTATAACGCATAACACTGACACTAACGCACAACAAAACACTATGGTGCACCTCGTACTCACATGAGAAATTCCTCAACTGAGACCCGAAATTCAATTTTTTTTAAGGAGGAATTTGGTAGACTGCGCGTAATCTCTGCAGCTATAGCAAACTGTGTTCGGGGCCGCTTGTTATATAATGTCTAAACAGTCTTTTAGTGTATGTCTTAGAAACAGAGTTGAAACCTTACGCTATGCAAGTATTCCTTGCCATGGAGCATTTTATGAATAATTCGATACATGCAGTCCTTCCCGCGGAAGCTCCAGAAATGGCCTGTGGCATTCATGGTATTTGAGCAGCGAAAGCGGAGGTCGCCCCGAGGTTGCAGCTTCCTCTCAGTCCTCCTCTTTAACGTCCATTTAACCTGTGTTCAATCTGCGATTCCCGAAAGTCCGCAAACCGCCGTGGTTGCTTAGTGGCTTTGGCGTTGCTCTGCTAAGCACGAGGTTGCGGGATCGAAACCCCGACCGCGGCGGCTGCATTTCGAAGGGGGCGAAATACAAAAAAAAAAAAAAATGTCCATGGTGCCGTGCGTTGGGAGCACGTTCAAGAACCCCAGGTGGGCTGAGTCAATCCACAGTCATCCACTAAGGCGTGCCTCATAACCAAATCGTTGTATCGGCAGGTATAGAACTCCCAGAATTTAATTTCATTTTGAGGCCTTCAAGGCTGAAGCTCATTCAATGCCATTGAATCAGTCAGTCAGTCAGTGAGTAAGTCAATCAATCAGCTTTATTTCAGTATCAAATCTACACTGCCACGTATTGTTCTCGTTTCGAAGAACAACTCTCACAAAATTTGGTTTCGTAAACGTTGTTTGGGCACTAAAGTTAATCTCTCTCTCATATAACCTTTATTGTTTTTATTTCAGCACAGGATAAGAAAAGTACGCCTTTAAAATCAATATTTCGTCTTCATATTGGCGAACATTGCTTATAAAAACAACCGCAAAAAGTTTTGAACATGTGTTGCACAACAAATTAGAATATATATGCTCTCTTAAAAGACATCGACGATCCCAGCTTACAGGCCAACTGCGACGAAATTTCGGAACGCGTAAGATTATCCACAGTTTCGGATAGCGTATAGACATCGAGCAGCTTTCATCCGAAATTTCGCATTTGAAGTACGAGTGGATTCGTCATGAAAGGCTCACAAAAAACACGCTTCCGGTGCCCAAACTAGGGGAAAAAAAAAAGGAACGCCGCCAGTACTACTTGCCTAAAGTGACACGTGACCCGCGAAAATTCTGAACAAACGCGGCTTCCTTCGTATGACCTCCGTGATTAGGCGGTGCCCACCGCGGGTTAAGAAATAAAAAAAAAAGATCTCGGAGGCAAAGTGCTGTAATTTGCGTCCTACACGCTAACAACGAGCTGCACGAGTCGCCTACTTAGTTGCTGCTCAAGGGATGCTAATAAGGAAATCGGGCAATTACCAGTCCTGCAGCTCTGCCAAGGTTGCTTCGACGCCATATACAGTCGAACGCCTTTACAACCGAGCGCTTGGGGTTTTCGAAATCGTTCGTTATACAGGTAACTTCGTTGTAAAGGCGCCGCCCCGCACGGCTCGCGGTACGACTAGGACATCATTGTTTTTTTCGTTATACAGGTAAATTCGTTGTAGAAGGGTTCGTTGCAGATGCGCTCGGCTGTACTATTGCACATTTACAACCACGGTAGCCAGAGTTAAATTTCGTTGCACTTCGCCTTTCAATGGGTCGCCGTGTCCGTTGAAAAAAGAAAGTATTCTGTAGCAGTTTCTTTCTTTAGGCTACGTATACCAAGGCTTCGTGGGAAATCGGCCTGTACGCAAATCTGGTGCCCCGTAAATCTTTGTGAATGCATGACTGTGCGCTCACGCTATGTTAAAGCTGGAGGGCTTTTAGCTTAGCGTATGCACGTACTACGAGAGCATCGTGTATACCGCAATACCGCGGGCGCGCCCCGGACACCAGTAGCACGTGACGTCATTCAATGTTGCGATAGATTCAACGTCTACCACACCGCTACCTCGGATATATATGGCGGTGCGTGCGGGTACCCCAAATCTCGGAGGCTATGCAAGGCTCATAGCGACGTCACATAGGTGGGGCGGCGCTGCCGTCAAAACATTGGCCGGTTAACAAAAAAAAAAAAGGTTGTGCCCAAATTTTGATTTTGTCAGGATTTTTGCCTATCCTTTGTGAACCACCCTCGTAAATGTCGTGGCCACTATGGTAAGGTTTCCCTACTCAGCGAGGACAATTCTGGTAGGGCACGGGTACGGTTTCCCTACTCAGCAAGGACAGTTCTGGTAGGGCACGGGTACGGTTTCCCTACTCAGCAAGGACAATTCTGGTAGGGCGTGGGTGACACACCCACCCATGGAGACCATAGGCAGCGATGGTGTTCCGGGAATCCCCGTTCGTCGGTGTTGTCGTTGCTTTGTGACGGAGAAAGGACGGTGCGGTAATTGCTTAGCTTCTCCAAGAGCTTGTCACGCTCCTGAAAAGAAAAAAAAAACAATTATGCAGATCCAACTCAACATGTGTAATCTGTGTGTAGCGGAGTTTAACAGAAGCGGTTAATTAAACGCTATACAAGTAAATGGGATGCCTACAAATGAGTTGTGATTATCCTGCAACGTGTAATGTCGTATACAGTGTTCAAGTTTATGCACTGCACCGTTTACAAGCTGTGCCTAAATTGAAATACAATAGTTAGGCTACCTTAGGTGCAGGTTTAGGTAAAGTTAGGTCAGGCTATATCTAGGCAGACGCACGCTGTCAGGCGTCGACGAAGCGATGGAAGCCGTCTGCCTTTCCTGCGAATAAAATCCCTCCCCATCTCAGCGACTGTCGACGGTACCAAAGAGACATGTGATGCTTGTGGGAGGAAAAATGGCGATGAGAGGTGTGTGCATAGGGAATTACGTACGACACGTATCAAAAACGATCGAAGGTTTGGAAAGTTGGTGAGGCTTCATTTGCATGAAGGCATGGCGTGCAGAAACGGACACAAGTAGAACACGTTGCCGTTAGCGCTTTTCTTTTCGTGCCATGAACACGCCTAAATGCATTCCAGGATCCTATACCATTATGCCACTTCTATGATTTACGGATCTTATACCCTTAATATACATGCCATTCTTAAACTCTATGTACCAACTAGACATGCAGAGAGTTTTAATCAGTTCTTAATCCTATAGCCCTTGTGTCACAGTGGCGCATACCCAATGGCCCAAGAACGGGACAGTCGAAATTATATATATATTGTGGGGTCTCTCACACCCGTACTCTTGGGACAAAGGAACGACAACACAGTAGTGCAAACAATCACAAGGCCATTTATTGCACCTTTCATAGATCAGTGCCTGCTAGCCGAGTTGCTATCCACAAAACATGCCGATGGGCGCGCGACAAATCTAGAAGTCCGACTCACCGCGACCGGAAGCGAGCGAATATGTTCGCCCGATGCTGGATCCCAAGGCCTGGTCGTTCGCGTGTATGGTCACGCGAATCGTGGCGCGTTCGAGGGCGGCCACGCGAGGCGGTCTCGCAGATGCATGGGTCGGCGCGCATGCGGGATACGTCCCCGCCGCGCGCCGACCGTGCAAGAGGGTCGCTGCACGTGCAGCACGACCGTCCCGCTTCCTGTCTCGAACCCAACAGCCCGAGCGCCTTGTCTCCCGACGCCCGAGTAACCCCGCAGCGGCGCGACGCTCGCGCCATCTCTCGCACCGCGCTTGTACCACCCGACCGCCGCGGGCGCCAGGCCACGCGGCGGGCGAAGCCGCCCTGCAGGAGACGAGCCATGCGGGAAAACTAGATCTCAGGGGAGGCGTGAGAGTCACGCATCCCCACAATATATATATATATATATATATATATATATATATATATATATATATATATATATACATAATTTCATTCAAGCAAGACGTTCATTATTGTGCGCGGTTACATTAGGAGGTATGTATGTATTAGGGATATATATGAGGCGGCGTGATATGCACAAATTTTATGTCGTCATTTTTTTTTTTCAATATGAAGGACAGAGGTGCGCTCTCTGGCACTAATTAGCCGGCTTGCCGCAGCCCGGCTCGCGTGCCCAGCAAACGTGAAAAGAAAAACCGAGAACCGTCAGCCAACGGCGCACGCAAAACAACGTCGAGGTGAGGCAAAGGAAGTTTCGCTTTCGAGTAAACAGTAAGACAGCAGCAGGAATCGAGGCTTTCTTTTTCTGCCCTTCGAAATACGGCGCCTTCAGAAGTAATGCCAACAATGGCGCTGCGCGGCTAATCCTGGAATATCCCAGCCGCGGCGGCCGTATTTCAAGGGGGGGGGGGGGGATGGAATTTTAAAAAAAAAGAAAACCTCCCCAGTGCCATGCATTGGCTGCACGTTAAAGGTAACCAAGTGGTCATAATTAATCCGGAGGCCCTTTCAGTACGCCTCATAATCAGATAGTATTGGCCCGTAAATTCCCCCGGAATGTAAACCGTGGAGTAGAAAGAAGAAGAAAACCTCGCGATGGGATGACGCAATATTGTCGCTTTCGCTCGGGTCGCTGACTATGTCGAACATGAAGACGCCGTCGTAAGGATCGAAGTTGCCAGACTCCCCCGCGTCGCGGCCACACTGCAGTACGGCTTGTTCGCGCCAACCGGGCAGTGGGGTCAACGGCGCAGAGCGCCCTCCCGTGGCGTTGAGGGCGGCCTGCAGTGCTTGCCAGGCCGCCGAAGCCATCATGAGGGCGTCCAGGTCGAGGTCTTCGGGAGGTTGTCCCTGCGGCAGCGCCACCTGCTGGTCTAGCGACGGGTCCGAGGGCCCCTCGAGTCGCTGTATGAGCTTGTATCTGTGCGGAAGCGAATTATGATGACGTACGCGATCCCAAAAATTGAACGATGGGATTCAAAGGCCAACTGCAAGAACATGTCGGGCCGCGTAACAAGGCTAGTTTCATATATGGTAGATACACTCTTAGGTGTAAGAGTCTCAATTTTGTTGTGTCCCTTCGCGGTCTTGACGAGGTGCGGCCGGTACACGGGGGCTGCCCATCTCGGTCTCATTTTTTCCGGCCATGCGTAATACCAGTGATCCATTTGTGCCGAGCAGCGAGCGGTATCGTTGTCACATATAGTGTACGCGTTTTCTTTTTTCTCTCTCTCTCTCTCCCCCCCCCCTTTTTTTCAGGCATGCACGCTATGCACGTGATACCGGCGTCTAGCCCTCACCGCTGTTAATGCTTCTGTCTGTAACTGATGTGCCTGTAACTTTTTCAGCAGTGTCGTACGACACTGCAAGCCATGCGCGCCATCAGAATCAGTCGCAGCTGTCGCAGGAACGGAACGAAACAGCGTTTCATGACGTCACGATGTACCCGCATCCTGGGTGCCCAACACCGCAACTGGTTCGTACAATCAAGTCATACAGTTAATTATTTATGTCGATCTGACGCTTCATACTATATTCTTTTCTGTGCCTTTGTTTACTGCACAAAAATTGAGCAATCGAAAATTTCAGTAGTCCTTTAATGTGTCGAAGTATTGCTGCGCCACATGTCCTGCACTGGGTGAATGACGGCTGTTGCATCCGAGACACTGATGCGCATGCACCTTTGTGTATTTTTAAAAATTATTTTGTGTGTGTGCCTTTGTGTGCCTAGGTATATGACACACAAAAGGCTTCAGACAGAATGACGCGAACCAACGCTGACAATACACATGACTTGTGGTCGCAAGTAAAATGTCTCGTGGTAAGATATCGCAGAGGTTCCTATGACACGCGAGAGGCTTCAAAGAAGTTTCGCGAACAGGCACAAGCACTGTATAGCTACGCTCGCTGCTGCGGGCCCTATCTTTAAAGCAATCGTCTTAGGTGACGGACGGGCGGGTTTCCTCGTTGGGTAGGCATAAAAATGCTTACGCATTTAAAAAAGGAAAGCGGAGAGAGTGGTCTGAGACAAAAGTCCTCTGGCCGATGTTGGCAACCTAGCAGGAAATCAACGAAGTAAAAACCGAAAGGACATTTCGCCTGTGACGCAAATTGCAAATTTCCGTCCTTGCCTGCCAGAGATGATGGCCGACAACTGATCCGGCTCTTCGAGCTGCAGGAGTGCCTCGTAGCGTCCTTCGCCTTCTCCTGTGGAGAGCTCATTCCATAGGTCCGTGCCGTCTATATCGCCCAGCTCCGACACATTGCCACCTTGCAGAAACATAAAGAAGCATGAATGATTGTAAATAATGGTGAGGACACAAGAGTGGAAGAAAGTAACCACGTATTCAATATATTTGTTGCCTTGAGGTCAATAGGGCAGTATCAGAAGCAACGTACACAAGTGGCTTAGCTTACCCATGAGATATCATGAGGGCGATGCGCCTTCGCCGAACCCTTACGCTACCGATCCATTCGTCCATCCACCCAGTCACCCACCGCTTCATTCATCCATTCATTCATCCAGTGTGTGAGTGTGGAGGGGCTGGGGGGCGGTGTCGGGAGGGTTCGGTGTCCGTTTGGTATACGTGTACCCTACCTGCGGCTGCGTAGAGAGTGGGACCCCAGTCCACGGCGTGCACCACTTGCTGGGAGGGCGGCCGCGGTAGACTGTCTCGGAGGCTGGCCGACCACAGCAGCGCCGACGTCCGCACGCCGCCTTCCCAGGCGCCCTCCTTGGTGCCCCGCAGAGGCCAGTTGTTGCCCCCGTTCGGGAGCTCGTTGGCCCCCGTCGCCAGCGGACCCGCGCCGTTGTCGCTCACGAAAACCACCACGCTGCGCGAGAGCATGCCGCGCGACTGCAGCGCCGCCAGCACCTGCCCCACGGACTCGTCCAGCACGTCCAGGGCGCCTGCGCGTGCGCATTAAGTGAACGTTACGCGGAAAGTTGTGTCTAGTAATATAGGAAGTTATTAAATTACCTTCCTGGAATGGGAAAAAAAAGATGTCATTCTTACCGGGAGAAGATCGAGGCTTGGTAAGCTTAGAGACGGGACGCAAAATCGAAAGACCGGAACACGCTAAAGTCCCTCAGGCCACACCAGTGCTGGTGGCACCATCCTATGACGCAGAATTCAAGGAGAGGGCGTAATGCCTTTATCGCAGATACATGCTATGTGCTGCTTAGCCGATCGCGTAAATGTGTCGGCAGCAACGAAATCATGATGAGTAAAAGCTCCAGTCGAGTACAACAGCAGGACACGCAATAACAGAGAGTTTTAGTATAGCGTAAAGCAGCAAACGCAAAGAGTTAGCGTTAGCGTTAGCGTTGCGTGCACCACACTGCGCATGCGCTATACGTAAACGCTGCTGGAGCTGTTACGTACGTACGCTATTTTCGAGATTTAGCGGTGAACGCTAACGCACGCAAGGGGAGCCTTACGTACGGCAAGATGGCGGCGCCAGTCGAAGTGAGAGCAGCCCGCTTCGGATCTATCGAGTCGTCTGCCGGCACTGCTAGGCTCATTCGTTCCCCACTAATGCTCGTGATTGCTTTAGATTTGTGTGATGTTGCTTCGACAGTGGCGCACAGGTGACAAATGGGCGTTGTTTACGATATACGTTCTCGATTAGCGGCGCAGTAGGCTTAACGAGAGGGTTTGCTCATAGAGTTAGTAGAACAACTCTATGGGTTTGCTAAATGTGTTTGCTGTATCCGCCTCGAGATGGCGCCCAAGTGTGTTTCGCTCGTTCGCTTGGCGTAAAGCCGCATGTCAAGCCGATGCATGTCACGTTTTCCGTGGCAAAACACAGTAGTGCGGTCGGTGCTGTGATCACAATGCATGTGCGTTTTATCCACGACGACGATATGAACCTCCTGACGGAGGTTTTCGCCTTGAACCCATTCGGGCGGACGTCAAGATGGGCGCCCGTTGCAAAAAAGTGGAAAGAAGTGGGAAATCCGCTTTCTGGAAGCGAAATTGCCGGCGAAACGTCCCCTCCGGAATAGCTTCGATGTTGAGTGGATCTTGAGGACACGTAGAACCTGCGCGGTCGCTCTCGTTCCCGAAGCATGAGGGCGTCTATGTCATCCCAACTTAAAAAGGACACGTAATATGGGTCCCACAGAACACTCGATCGCGGCATGCCAAGAATAATCGGTGTGTTTCGCGACTCTCTACAAAACAACACTCCAACCAAACACCTACATGCGTAATTAACGCAGCGACTGTAGCTTTCGATAAGCTTGACTTAGGGACACACTTGCGGATTCGGCATTGGATAAGCTCGACATTTCGTGTGGATTTGGCTTTCCAGTACTTTGTGTTTTTACATCTAGATGGCGCTGTATTTGCTTGCGTTAACGTTAGCGCTTTTCTTCGTTCCGCTATTCTAAAACACTACTTTGTGCCGCACAGTGCAGCCTTTCTTTGCGTTAGCGTTGCGTCGCACGCTAACGCTAACGCAAGCATTTTACGCTATACTAAAACTCTCTAACGTTTCCAACGCTTTTGTTGTTCCACTAGAAAAATGTTGCTCCAGTTTCTGTTGTTTCCGTTCATATCTCCGATGTTCCTGTATACCGTCAAATGTAATTAGCGTTTTAGCCAGCAAGAAGGCTCAAACTCTAATAGTCCGAAGGTCGCCCTACAGTTCCAGCGCGGTACAGCTACACAGTAAAATAATTTAAAGCCGTAAAAGGGAATAAGGGTGCATATATATCTATAGCTCGCGCTCTTACACTACTTTGGAGCATATGGGTGTGAGTTAAAGACCGATTTACATCCCGATTCACTTTTAAAGGTGTATATTATTGGGTGTAAGGGTGTGAAGTATAGTCTGATTTTATACCAAAGCTTATATTCACTTTTGAGGGAGTATATTTCTAGGTGTAAGGGTGTGCTATGTAGATTACTTTACACCCTTCTTGATCTTTAAATTTAAATTATGGGGTTTTACGTGCCAAAACCACTTTCTGATTATGAGGCACGCCGTAGTGGAGGACTCCGGAAATTTCGACCGCCTGGGGTTCTTTAACATGCGCCTAAATCTAAGCACACGGGTGTTTTCGCATTTCGCCCCCATCGAAATGCGGCCGCCGTGGCCGGGATTCGATCCCGCGACCTCGTGCTCAGCAGCCCAACACCATAGCCACTGAGCAACCACGGCGCGTTATAAGGGTGTAAATTACTTTGCTGTGTCCGGGACATTCTAAGCCTTCGGGGAAGCCCCGCCTGTGGAGAGCGTTTAATGCACAAAAAGCGCTTATTTTTTGTCGTAAAGCGTACATGTATTAATGATACTTTATGAATAGCTCTAGTGAATATATGCGCTTACCTGTGGGCGTATGTGGCTCTTGTGTGTTGGAGTGATCACTATGTCATATTTCAGACCTAACACCAATACCTGAGCACTTCAGGCGAGCATGCAGCCCCGTTACCACCTCCAACTTCTTATTAAATTTAACAAACTCCCTTTAAAGAGAATCATTAAGCCAGTTTACGTTGCTCAAGTGTTCGTTCAGGGCTTTATTTTTCGACAGAGAGGACGCTTTTGTTACTAGTCAGGATACAATGGCCCGATTTCCTTTCTTTCTTGTATTTCGCGCCGGAACCTAAGCTCCGGTACGTCAGTGTGAGGTCACGCATTTCAAACTGTTAGAATCTATTCGGGCCTTTTCTTTTTCTTGCGCAGGAAAAGTTATCGAAACTAGCGAAAATTAGCAGTTTGTTCCTTTAGAACGTAACGTGGTGTCTCATCAACAGTAGGCAAGCAACAAAACCTCTCTGTCCATAAACTACAAAATTACGTGCATAGCGACGCGGTATAAAAGCATTAATCAACGAACATGCGTTGTTTCCCGTCTCCTCTTACATTCCTGATGGCGTCCGCACGCAATGGGCACCATCACGTGATGAACACGTGACGGGCGCCGTCTGCTATCACCAGGGAGGTTATAACCTCCTTGGCTATCATGCGTGCTCTATCTGGACAGTGTCGGCTTCCGCCACGTCATCGAATTCGCAATCCCGTAGCTCAGATTGGCCCAGAGAGACCTGCCATGCAACGGCCTCTCTGATTGGCTCAGAATCGTCGCCGTTGCCAAATCGTAGATAAGACAGTAAGCGCGCGGTCGCCATATCTCACCGGCCAACAGGGTGCGGTTGCGCTGCGCGATGTAGGCGAACTTGTCCACGTTCTCCTGGGGCGCCTCCGCGGTGCAGTTGTCGCAGGTGGCGTGCACGGCCTCGTGACTCACGTACAGGAACAGCGGCTGCGGGCCGAGGAACAAGGAAACGCGTCGTCATTGTTCCAGAAGTGTTGTTCCAGCGAGCTTCGGGGCTTAGATGTCCAGTTATAAGTATAGGTGTGCCTTAGGCCAGCGATGAATTAAACGTAAATGTATGAAGATGAACAAGGTCAAATCGAGGAAACTGATTTCTCCGCGCATGAAATGCTTAATTAAAATGCAGCGAAAAGATAGCCAGCTGAGCAGTCGGCAGGAGTAAGAATGCAGCTTCTGTGAGCTTGTCATTCGCACTTGGCGAAAACGTTGATGCTGAAAGACGTGGGCACTGTGGTATAGAAGATACATAATAAGCAGGGATAAGGTGCCTCAGATAGGCTGGCTGACGCTTCGATATATAGGTGGACCTATCTTTGCCAAAGGTAGCTCGTCTGACAAAGGTAAGTCCACCTATGGAAACGTTGGACAGCCTATGTGAGGCACTTTATCCCTAGCTGTTTACGTAGCTTCTATACCACAGTGGGCCGAACTCAATATGTCGGCCACCTTCGTGATATTGAAACGCGAGGACGGAACTCAAGAACGAAAGGCGTACTAAATAAAAAAAATAGTTATGTCAGGTAATTGAGGGAAAATGAACAAAAAATGATCTTTTTTATAGTCATGTATACATTCATATCATTCTAGTTATCCATTCGTATAAATCCTTTTTCACGACTTCGGCATTCCGCGCCTGTTTCCTGTCGCGTGATGACTCAACACCAGCTGGTCGGTGAACTGGCTTGTGGGGTTCACTGCGACAGCAGGATGCGCATAAACTAAAGACAGCGTGTGTCGCGTGTTTTATAATAACGCTCGGTTGGTATTACTGCCGTCCGCCTCACTTTGCAGTCAAACCCGATTATAATGTACACTAGTCCACGAATTAGGGACTATAGTGAAACAAGCTGTGTATTTTTTTTTTTTTTTTACTTACACTCACGCAATATAACTGCGTGGTGGTCTCATATAGTCATAGAATGGGTACCACTTTCCGAAGGAACATAAACGAAGTCGATGACAGCAAAAGAGAGGGGGTTTCCTTTTCCGCCCTAAGCAATCAATAATTCTTGCAGGGCAGTCTCATCTACTATGCTGGCTATCAGTCTGAGTAAGGTGCAACATATTGCATGAATAGATGTTCTTTTTAACAAAGTGCTTCTCAAGGTACCTTGTTTCTCTTGCCTAATTTTTGTCGACGCTTCCATTGATGTGGTGTTAAAGTTTGTACATAATGCACAATGCCACACTCAATTTCGGTTTGACTTGTCATTCTGGTAATCTGGCATACACTCTGGCATGTATTTTCTCTCTCTCTCTCTCCCTTTATTGAAATCATTAGTATTATCATGACATTGTCTCAGAGTTTTATCGTCATTGACCTTATCCTTCAGCAAAGGAAAATTGTCGCTGTGTACTTTCATACGGCTTGTCTTATTTGGCTCCTCTCAAAATTTGTATCGCGTACATTCATCACATTTCTAACATTTAGCGCATTGCCTGTATGCACATCCTAATCTCGCGAACATGCCCTCCCTCTTATGGTTTCCGATACGACTGACAGTATAGTGACAAATTAAAAATATAGTAACTATCTGCTGACCGACCGACTGACCTTTTGAACGTCGTGCTCGGCGATAATCTGCGTGGCCCGATGAGTGAACGCGTGGGTGGAGTAGATACCGCTCAGGTTGGTCACGGGTCGTATAGAATGGCCAACGTTGTGCCAGAGGTCAACGCCGCAGTGTCCTTCCTGCCTCAGGCCAAACCGTCAGGTTGAACAGCGTCCGTGACGAACGTGCAGGGAAGAGTAAAGCAAAATGAGGGAGAAGCTGTTCGCTTCTTGAAAGAACGTTTCCAGGTAGTCCAGTATGATGCAAAGGTACATTGGGCCCAGTTTTGGGACCGTATAAACAGGTCCGAACATATTTAAAAGCACCCCATTGTAGCGCTGTGTCTTATGGCTGCTGAGTCAGATCCCTATAGGCTTTGATCTCACTGTAGCTTACGTCACTGTCATGGACGTCGGCGGCCTCATGCACGAGTCGATGATGATGGAGATAATGATTTCTAATCTCATTTCCTTCGAAATGGCGCGGTGACAATTAGGCACCTAGCCTGCCTGATCTAATCGCGTTTTACTACATCTATCGCCTTGCAGCATTTATACACATATCTACTATATCTTCTCTCCCCTTATTAAAAACACCTATCTCTATATTGTGACGTTACGTACGCCTGCAATGACCAAGGCTCCATCTGAGCACTGCTTTTCTTTACTAACCATTACTCCGAACGTCTCTCCCTTATCAACTTATCTCAATCACTGACCACGTAACTCTCACATCAGCTTTGAAACCCAGCGCTTTTGGAAGGTCGACGATCTCTATGCACCTGGCTGGAATCAACTGGTCGACTCACTGCTGTGTTCGCCGAGTGGTCGACTAACTCAGGCACAGCGTTCCCTATAACTGTCAGTGAGCCCCCACTGAAGCCAAGAGATTGTAAGTCTCAGTCGAACAGGAGTCTGAGTAGGCGTGAGTTCAAGCCTGAGTGAGTCTAGGTGGCTCGGCGTAAGTGCGAGCGCGAATCGAGTGAGTCGATGTGAGTTTACATGGGCTTGAGTTGGAACGAGTACGAGTGATCGGGAGCTTGGGTGGGTCTGAGTGAGCTCAAGTTTGAATCGCTGCAGTGCACTATTCTAGTTATTTTTAAGTCGGTGATACTTTACCCGAGAAAGAGCCCACGTGATTTCATGCGAGTCTCACTCTGTGCATCTACAATTGAGTTCGATGCCACGCTACTTATTGTCGTCCGCTTTTAATAGCCATTTCATTTGTGCACCGGCTTTTTGTGTGGTCGTTTGTAATACCATCATCATCGTCATCATCATCATCAGCCTAGCTACGCCCACTACAGGGCAAAGGCCTCTCCCACACTTCTCCAACTACCCCGGTCATATCATAATAGTACTCCTTTCTTAATACACGGACCCTTGAAAAGTAGAGCAAGGTTGGAAATGCGTGGCAAACGCTGGCCTTAGCAGCCAACACCCGAAAGTGTGCCCCCCTCTCACTCCACGAAAAAATTGTCAACTGATGTTATCAGGTTAATAAACGGTCGCTTCGCGACCGGCTATGACCAAACTGTTTTTTGGTGACCCACCCATGCAACGCTGTGGTTGAAGTAGAAGCCTCCGAAGTTGTAGTAGCCGAAGAACGTGTCGAAGCCTCGCCAAGTCGGCGTGTACTCGACGCTCGAGTATCCCAGGTGCCACTGCGTGTTACATGCCCCATTCGCCCGTATAGGTCATATGTTATCTTTCTGTTAGGCGAAAACGTTGCACCGTCAGAAAAAAATCAGCTGGAGGAAATGAGTGATACAATCCTTTGAGCGGCAGATTGGCCAGCTGGCTGGCTAGCTGACGGTTGGACGGGCGGACGGTTGGTCGGTCGGTCACAAAGCCCATCAGCCATTCAGCCGATCGGACATCATAGATAGATAGATAGATAGATAGATAGATAGATAGATAGATAGATAGATAGATAGATAGATAGATAGATAGATAGATAGATAGATAGATAGATAGATATAGATAGATAGATAGATAGATAGATATAGATAGATAGAGATAGATAGATAGATAGATAGATAGATAGATAGATAGATAGATAGATAGATAGATAGATAGATAGATAGATAGATAGATAGATAGAGATAGATAGATAGATAGATAGATAGATAGATAGATAGATAGATAGATAGATAGATAGATAGATAGATAGATAGATAGATAGATAGATAGATAGATAGATAGATAGATAGATATGCCACTTTTTCTTTTCCGAGCATTTCTACAGTGGTTACATGATTGCAATTTATACATTTACATGCTTACGTTTGACGCAAACAGCGCTCTTAAAACAGCCTACTGGCAATGCATATCATGCACAGTACATACCTTGCCCACGAGGTGCGTGCTGTATCCGAGGCGCTTCAACCTCTGCGGCAGCAGCTCGAAGCGCAGCGACAGGGACTGCTCCGAAGCAGGCGGATACGCCTTGTAGCCCACGTCTGCGTAGGATCGCGCGTGCGCGTGAGGATCAGCGACCATGTGATATATTGGGAGTAAGCCAGTGGATTAACATGCAGTAGAGAAAATACAATTTAGATGGATGAGTGAGTGAGTGAGTGAGTGAGTGAGTGAGTGAGTGAGTGAGTGAGTGAGTGAGTGAGTGAGTGAGTGAGTGAGTGAGTGAGTGAGTGAGTGAGTGAGTGAGTGTATGTGTGAGAGAGAGTGAGTGAGTGGGCGAGTGATGAGCGAGGGAGCGAGCTAGCGAGCGGTAACAATCTCCTACGAACTAACGGCACTGCGAGTACCAGCTTCGTTTGATCGGTGAGAAACTCGTCCTTATCACCCCTTTCCCACCAAGAAAGGACGGCATTTTTTTTATACCAATGGGAATAATGCACACGTAACGAAGAAGCGGAGGGTCACTGTGTCTGTCCTATCTCTCTCTCTTTCTCTCTCTCTCTTACCAACAGTCTTCACTACGTATCCTCGCTATATACCCATTTTCCTGCCTCTTCCGTTGCACCTCTTGGTTCACAAACGCGGACCCTGCGCACGCAAGTTCGAAGCTTACTCGTGCGAGCCGGGTACACGGACGCCAGCAGAGCCGTCCGCGAGGGCGTGCACGTGGATGCCGAGTAGTGGCGCTGCAGTATGACGCCGGTGGCCGCCAGGGCGTCGAGGTTGGGCGTCGGGATCTGGCGAGACCCGTGGAAGCTCACGTCGTTCCAGCCCTGCACGTCGGAGGTGTTGTGATAAATACGCTGGGTCAGTGTTCAGGGCTGGCCAAACAGCCCAAATATCGGAAGATGCCTTGTTAATACGTGACGTCACATCGATGCACTGGCGCAGATCAGCGCATGACTTCGCAAAGAAAAAAGTAATTTGGGCTTAATTTTTTTTTTGTTAGTAATCGACCGTTAGGGAGGGTAGAGTTTTGAAGTAATGTTTTGCCATTAGAAACTGATCTATGCAATGTTGCTATTTAGTGTCGCTATAACAGAACCAGCACCTACATTTTCATTTTCATTGCGTTTATCACGCCACAAATCCAATCGCAAGCTATATGAGAGGGGATCCCGAATTTACTTTTATGAGGAAGGTTTACCTCGGGAGCTCCTATCTGAGCACATGGAAACAAAAGAGAAATCGTTCTTCCCTTTCGATACACTGCGGCTGCGACAATTCTGATGAACTTTGCCGCGTCTAAGAGAAACAAAGAAAGTTCAAATATGCCGAGCGGCTATAAGAAGCAAATGCTTAATTTAGGTGATAATTTTTCTTTTGAGAAATAATTGAAAACCGCAGAATTTCAAAATTAAACTAAGCTGTCAAGTGTACGCAACTCTGTAACTTGGGGTTTAAAAAAATATCACCAAGGTACACACTGCGCCTATTAAAACACCTACACCTGACGACATTGGACAAGACATGCAAAAAGGATTCGCGTCCACAAATGTGGACGCCGTGACTGAGTAAATGGGCACATATACTCACAACATCGTCAGCCAGGAAGAATATTATATGTGGAGGCGCGGAAGTCTCCGTCGAAGGTGACGGACGAGATATCCTCGCGCACGCGCAGACAATGGCGCTGCTTCATAAAATGAGAAAGAGGGGGAGAGGGAAGAAGAGAGGTACAGAAACATCGCCAGGAAGCTGTCGGTCTTCTGCCCGTCTTTCAACGGTTTTTCCCCTGTGATGCGCACAAGCAGCGTTTGCTACGTGATCGCAATTAAAGAATAACACTAATGAAATTTGACATTGGCAGAATTGGCAGGTCCTGCCTCGAAGGAGCACGTTTTTTCACTTCGAGCGAGAAGTGATGGAGGTGTTCTTTCTTTTTTGTGTATCTTGGTATCAAAAACACGTACTTTTGCGAGCTCTTCGCGACGCATCCGCTCACATTTGAAACGCAAAATGTTGCAGGAAGGCTTCCCTACATCTTCAAGAAGGGAGACACGTACACAAACAGCGCTTGTGTCGTCCAAAATTCCGTTGCAGTTCAATTTACTGCGATGCACCACTGTGTCGCGCGTCAACCTGCGCGCGGTGGCTCGGAAACAAGTTGTGGCCTGTTTCCAGCGATCACGTCTCGCCATACAGGCGGAATAAAGCAAATGGCAGGTATCTCGCTTGAGCTATCTCCCCACACACGCACACGCACACACACATGCACACGCACACACACACGGACACGCACAGCGCTAGAAATACAACGCGATGCTCTAATACTGTCTCATTCGTGAAAGTGCCACCATAAAGTGAGAGGCGGTTATAACGAACACTGATACAGCGAAATGTGACCTGTACTGAACCATTACGGAAGCCCACGCGCTCAGGCGTGACCAAAGCGTTCGACGCGATTGTAGCGACCCGGCGCAGTGAAAGAAAACGCGGCATTCGGTGACGACAACCGAGGGCAGCCCCACGTGACTCAATAGCCGTGTCATATCTCATGCCGCCACGGAGTTGTCAAATGTAGGCAGTAGCTTACATCTGACACGAGAGAGCTTCGCAGACGAGATTTCGACAGTGGATCGTACTTAACCGATGTCCCACTTGTACTCCTCAAAATAGGCCTTAGGCTTTCCTTCCCAGACAATGCCTTAATAATATGTGAACCTTACGATTCAGTACAATTAAGTTCCGCCAACAAAACCGGATTGCACCTGACCTCTGAGCTGCCGCGTTCGCAAACAAAAGTGCCACGTTGTGGCGACAGTGAAGATGCAAACACTGTCAAACTTTCATGGCATATTCGAGTGCTCGTTTGAGAGCGCTCTAGAAGTGCTACAAATACGAATGCCCTTAAAAAATAAAGAAAAGAAACAAATCTTTAAAGCTATATTACGAGAATACGGCCGGATGTAGTAGTGATGATCTACACCTCAATTATCATCTTTGGAGCCCATTCTCGCTCGCAGTGACCATTAGTCGCCGTTTCATGTAAGCTTTGTAACGCTGTCACGGCTCCCTGAAACCACCACCGAAATGTGTCATTATTCAATGATATAGCTCTTTATTGGACCTACTTGTGCTCAGGAAGAAACAAGCGCCACTCAAAGCACATGGATAACGGTGAGCATGATCGTCGATACCTGAGGTCACGGATCAAGTTCGTCCGCTCTTTACGTTATGCATGTACTACAAGTTGTTTCAGCGAACACTTTCTAAGCTTTTTTTAAAAAAATTACCATAGGCGGATATAACAATTCTATTCGATGAGCGGGTCTACTCGAAGAGGTGGAGGACATTACTTGCACAAAGAATTCAAATGCGCAATCGACTAGTTAAGAAAAAGCTACTAATTAAGTTCTTCTCAACCGATTACGTTGTGACGCCATATTGCAATTCACAAAGTCTAGCAGGTGAGACGGCTAGGCATATGCGCTTGAAAAAAAATTGTGGCGATGACCTCATTTTACGAGACATGCGCCATCAAACGTGAGGTAAAAACGCACTGTCGTGTTTCAATTAACTCTCTTAACAAAACGTCGTTTTATGCATCGAAGTACGAAAGTAACTGGGACGTCCGTGTGTTTTTTCCGCAAGGTTGGGCAATTAAGGTTTCGAAACTGCTCTCATCCTGAGAATTTGTTCCAAGTGGATCCGCCTGGCCAACTCTCCGTCTAGAATTTGTAAATTACAACATGTGCCACGAGGTAATGAGTTAGGAGCTTCATTATTGACTTTTTGTTAATTAGTCGATTATGCATTTTTTGAGCTGGTCTACTCTTCGAGCAGACCAGCTCACGGACTAGAATTGCGTTGTCTGCCACAGGAAATTAAAAAAAAAATTTTTTTTGAAAGTGTTGGCTCAAACACCCGGTACGTCGCAGTATGTTCTAGAATAATCACTAGCGCTCGCTTACACTAGAGAACGTATATACAACAGCATTCGCGTCGCGCGTGTAGTCTGGTTAGACAAGACACTTTCGCTGCAAAATCCGCGACAAGGTTCAAGAATTTTGTGACTCAACGTTTTTGTCTTGCGCCGAATCGGTATACCTGATAGCAGGGAAAATCCGATGAAAAGTGGTCACGCGGCAAAACCCCCACACACACACAAAATAGTGCATACGCGTGACAATAGTTCCCGAAATAGTCGAATTGTGAACAGAACTGCGGCCTCCGCCGGGACGTCACGGAAATTAGCGATCGCAATCCCCTCGTGACACAAACTGTCTTGGAGCTGGACAGCGGTGTATTTGCCACCGCATTCTTAGGTGATCGCCGAGTTGTAGTCAGCCTTTCGTGAATTCAGGCTCTCTAAATGAGAGAACGTATTTTAAAAATTCAAAAAAAGCTACGAATGCAGTTACTGTGTCGTTCGAAGCACGTTGATAGCCTTGCGAGTCTTCTTGTTCCGTGAAGCTGACACGCAACGTCAGAGTCAGAGGGACAAAAAGGACGCACTGTCGCACGTAGACATTGCGCACACCTTTACCTGATAAAAGCGTTGCTGTACATCGCACTTTCGAACTGCCGGTGCTTCCACAGGAGAGGTTCGAGCACGTCTCGTTGCCTATACAACCTTCAGGTAAGTGTACAGTACCGGCCGGGATACCTGCATTCGTCCAGGTCACTACAATACTGACCAAGTCATCTAAAGCGTCCGGTCAAGACACACAGGACCCTGACACCAAAAGGACGCCGGGTTCGCTGGCCGACAGTTTGTGCTGTGCAGACGGCAATTCGTAGCATCTACGCTCACATTTGCCAGGTTTCTTTGCTTTCTATCCGCCGTTCTATATATCCGCGACTGCAAAGGGGGACATTTTGACGAAAACAAAAAAAGAAGATAAAAACAGGAAGAAAGAACGACACGCTCGTGTGCTGTGATTGAAGTGCACGTTAAAGAACCTATCGCTGGTCAATATTCCGGTACCCTCTTTCTCTTATTTCCTTCCTCACATTTGTAAAAAGAAAGAAAGAAGGAAGGAAAGGAAATAAAGGATGAAAAACTAGGACGTCTCTCATATATAGCGTGTGTGTTGCTCATATTGGACGTTATCCACCTCATAAATCCATCTATCTGCCCTCCCCTCTCTCTCTTCTGGAATAGGAGCAGAAGTAAAGCTTACCTCGGGCGTCACATGCAGTGCTCGACGCAATAGCGTCAGTGACCGGCTGTTGACACAGAGGATGATAGGTGGTGTTGGGGGGGTGACAGACGCAGGCTTAACTACATGTGGTCGAGGCGGACGGAGCAGTGCCTCCCGTTCGCGTTCGCGTCGGTAAGCCCAATCGACCCACTTGAGATACGATACGACGCTGGCTTCCCGTTCTCGACACAGGTGGCGCCTAGGCGTGCCGTCCCTGTATTTACGTCACCGACGCGGAAGCTTTGGGGAGGAATTGTGAGCTACAAAAAAAAAAAAAGAAAGAAAAAAAAACCAGCTGGGATAAGGTTTGACGGCCAGTCGCTGAGCTATGTGTCCTCTGGCGGGGTCGATGGCTTCGATCCCGCGCTGCGTCGCACGATCACGTGACACACGTTGAGAGAATGCCTTTTGTAATGACCATGGCCGTTATACGAGTCAACCACACCAAACACATGTCTGTGCGTAGGTCCTACAACGGGTCCACAGAATGGGTCCGCAAATAAATTTTTTTTTGTTGTTGTAAGGGCCGCGGGCGTGGGTTTCGAACCATAGGGGCTCAGATAGCTACAGTGTCCGGCTGCTCAGAACGAGGTCACGGGTTCGATTTTTTTCATCTTTCTCTTTCATGACCATATAAAATCAGCAGGAGCCTAGGAAATCATGACTCCTCCCGATCTGTCGTCAAAAATTAAAATGTAGAAAATGATGAAATTGGGAAACGAGAGGGGACGAAAATAATACTTGTCGGCGGCGGGGACCGAACCCACAACCTTCCCGTTATGCGCGTGATGCAATACCAGTTGCGCTACAGCTACGGACATCAATCCGTCCACCAACATGGCTTCGTTGGCTGCTGGCTTTATACGGTCGTGATGAACAATAATCGGGTGCCTCTGTTTCCATTCTGCTCGTTCTCTCTTTCATGGTATCTGAAATTTGTTTTGTTTTTTTCGCAATATTTGCTATTCTACTGTTGGCGCCTGGAGCGACAAGTATTTGAAAGAACCATATACTATAATTCTGAGCGAGTTGACCACAAGTTCAAAGTACGCGAATACTCCCGTAACACAAAACTATTTCGTATGTCCTCCTTTCCGAAAACGATTCGCGAGTGAAATCGGTTGCGTCCATCTATTGCAGTTTCTTCTAATAATGATTCATTTTCCTTGGTTAACCAACGAATTTATCTGTATTTTCGGCAAGCTGGGAATGATTATTTGTGGTTTGGCGTGTCACTTTGCATTTGTTGCTCATAGATGTATAATTTTGTCCATGGCTCTAACTTACATTTCCTTTTCTTTTTCTTTTCTTTGCCCCTCTTCTTTTGCTTGTGCCGTTTTGTTGTGCTCCCTCGTCCGCTTAAGTGATGCTCCCTGTCGCCCTGTATCCGAACGATATAATTTTAACTGACGCTTTTCCACCCACTGTAACGACTCTTGGCGCAGTGGGTGCAGAAAGAAAGAAAGAAAGAAAGAAAGAAAGAAAGAAAGAAAGAAAGAAAGAAAGAAAGAAAGAAAGAAAGAAAGAAAGAAAGAAAGAAAGAAAGAAAGAAAGAAAGAAAGAAAGAAAGAAAGAAAGAAAGAAGAACGAACGAACGAACGAACGAACGAGTAAGTAATAGGACGAACGTTTTTCTTGCCGAGCGTTCTAGTACCCCACGTAAACCTTCAGAGACATCAAAGCTTACACGCAATATGGGACGTGCGTATCAAAGGACTATAAAGTAGGCATTGGGCGTCGCACTAGAGCCGCCACTTAATTACGCGAGACCACGTGCACTTTGCACTAGCGCCTTATCGCAAGTCCGACCACCGATATCCATAGAAACGGGCGAAAAAGACAAAGAAACAAAAAGAAAATTAAATTCTGGTGTTTTACGTGCCAAAACCACGATTTGATTATGAGGCGCGCTGTATAGGGGGGGGACTCCAGATTCATTTCCACCACCAGGGGCTCTTTAACTTGCCCCCAATGCACAACACACGTGCGTTTTTTTTTCACTTCGCCCCCATCGAAAATGCGGCCACCTCGGCCGGCATAGGCGAAGAAAGCTGTTTGATTTACCATTTCCACAAGTATCGCGAACGAACTGAGGCGGGTATAGGTAGGTATATTTCAGATAGTCTGCCTTCTACCGCTCCAAGAGATTTTCTGTAACGACTATCTTGCCGTTTTCGAGGGCCGATCCTGAAGATTGTGCTGTCTAAAAATGTGGGCTTGTTACGGTGGGTATGTTCCACTACTGCACGGTATGTGCCGCGCTTCAATGAACTTCCTGGATGCAAACTCGGGCATGTGTCGCAGCTTAAGTACCCTGGGTATATGTCGCATGGGGCCACTGAGTATGTGTCTCGATCTGGGTACGTGCTGCTCTCCATGTGAACCTCTTTGACGCCAACTTGGGTATGTGCTACTGGATATGTGCAACTTGGGCATGTACCGAGGGTATGAGCCCCTGGAGTTACTGGCTATGTGCACCGGGACCACTGGGTATGTGCCGCGCTTCAAAGAACCTCCTTGTCGCCTACTTGGGTACGTGCTGGATATGTGCAACTTGGGCATGTGCCGAGGGTATGCGCCCCTGGAGTTACTGGCTATGTGCACCGGGACCACTGGGTATGTGCCGCGCTTCAAAGAACCTCCTTGTCGCCTACTTGGGTACGTGCTGGATATGTGCAACTTGGGCATGTGCCGAGGGTATGCGCCCCTGGAGTTACTGGCTATGTGCACCGGGACCACTGGGTATGTGCCGCGCTTCGAAGAACCTCTTTGTCGCCAACTTGGGTACGTGCTGGATATGTGCAACTTGGGCATGTGCCGAGGGTATGCGCCCCTGGAGTTACTGGCTATGTGCGCCGGGACCACTGGGTATGTGCCGGGCTTCGAAGAACCTCTTTGTCGCCAACTCGGGTACGTGCTGGATATGTGCAACTTGGGCATGTGCCGAGGGTATGCGCCCCTGGACTTACTGGCTATGTGCGCGGGACCACTGGGTATGTGCCGCGCTTAGAAGAACCTCTTTGTCGCCAACTCGGGTACGTGCTGGATATGTGCAACTTGGGCATGTGCCGGGGGTATGCGCCCCTGGACTTACTGGCTATGTGCGCCGTGACCCCTGGGTATGTGCCAGGCTTCGAAGAACCTCTTTGTCGCCAACTCGGGTACGTGCTAGATATGTGCAACTTGGGCATGTGCCGGGGGTATGCGCCCCTGGAGTTACTGGCTATGTGCGCCGGGACCACTGGGTATGTGCCGCGCTTCGAAGAACCTCTTTGTCGCCAACTCGGGTACGTGCTGGATATGTGCAACTTGGGCATGTGCCGGGGGTATGCGCCCCTGGACTTACTGGCTATGTGCGCCGTGACCCCTGGGTATGTGCCAGGCTTCGAAGAACCTCTTTGTCGCCAACTCGGGTACGTGCTGGATATGTGCAACTTGGGCATGTGCCGAGGGTATGCGCCCCTGGAGTTACTGGCTATGTGCGCCGGGACCACTGGGTATGTGCCAGGCTTCGAAGAACCTCTTTGTCGCCAACTCGGGTACGTGCTGGATATGTGCAACTTGGGCATGTGCCGGGGGTATGCGCCCCTGGATTTACTGGCTATGTGCGCCGGGACCACTGGGTATGTGCCGCACTTCAAAGAAACCGTTTGACGCCAACTTGGGTAACTGGGTATAAGAACAACTGCACGAACATTAGGACAGGCATCATTTATAGATGGCACCGTATATAAAGGACAATCAGTTTTTGCTATTGAAGCAGGCGAGGATCGACTATTCGTCACACTAAACGCTATGAAGGGGGAAGGTGAAGCTATGCATCTGATCGAAAGCAGACGCACCTCTGGCAAGCATTCGTGCCCCGGTCACACGGGGCACTTTCGATCGCAACGGAACCTTATCGGGATCGATCGAACTCAATCTATATGTGCTTGTATATTACTTTAATTCTGCACAAGCAGATATTTAACTCTTTCTTTACCGCGCCGGCAGAAGTAGATCAATTTGATCGAAACTTTTTCAACGGGCTGTTAAGCGTTTTCGTTGAAATTGTCCTGCTAGAAACGTCACGCACCCTCTGAAATGACGACTGAAGTTGAACCACATGTCAGATTTGACCATTTATGGCAGACTGAGGAGTCTTGAAGAGTAAAACTTGGATTGGAGGCATTGCCGAGTAGCCCCCAGTGCGTCTAACACTTCCTCATTAAAACGGCGCCAAATTTGCGCTTTGGTCGACTCGGCAACATAAATTTTAAATGGCAGGAGCTGTGAAGACGGAGAACTTCTCTTTGGTTAGGCGACGAATAGGCTGTTTTAACGATGTCTCAAACAACAGTAGATGCTCACGAGTGCGTGTTATTTTGATAATTGTGTACGGCTAATATCAAGTGCACCTTTGTTTTCACCACCGTGGGTTGCTTTTACCCATCAGCGTTTCGACAGCACAAGCACAAGTTATGAAGGGCAGTCCTTCCCGACGTGTGGGGTTTTCACTGACACAAAAAGCACGCAGTCGATTTCTGAGGGGCCTTCGACCGAAGCTTGAGTAACACTCCAAGCTCTCACATTTTGAACACCACCTGTGCAAGTGCCCTTATTTAGTACTGTACGCACAATTATGTACACACCACATTACTGTACTGCTCCGTGCAGGAACTGTACGGAGCTGCACTCGATTTCGGTCTGTACTCGATCTCGATCTGCACACTACAGAAAAATCATTACTCGCACAGAAAAGCTGACCGAACGTAATAACTAGGTATGAGGGGGCTTCTGCATGCTCCCTGACCTGACAACCATTGTTTCGTGAGCCTAAAGAATGCTGTGAGAAACGAACCAGGTGCCTACTGCCATGAGAAAAAGCAAATGCCTCCCTTACAATACAGAAACTTAGTCGTTCTCAGATGTACGAAGCTACTGCTTTTCCGCATAGCATTGGCATCGCTATGGCTATATTAACGGGAACAAATCTTCATGTTTTTTTTCTTCCCGTGATGTTACTTATAAAACTTGGGAACTAAGACCAAATTGGTGCATATTTTGCATACACCAGATTTTTTCTTTACTCTCACTACTTATAATAAAAATAGCAAATTACTTTCATTCGTTTTCCTTGAGGTGCTTCTATAAGTTCGCATAAGAATTCTCAAAAACTCTCTGGGCAATTATTATGTTTCACATTCATTTGAATGTAAAGGTGTTTTTAATGCTTCACATTCATTCAGGACACCGTTGATTAGGCCAACGTTACTAGACTAGGTTCAGTTGTTGAACTATCCGCAGACGCCGTACATCGCGGGCGCCTCAGTGCCTTGACTCGCCGCCAGATGGCGTTGGCGAAGGGGCTCGGGCCCTCCCTCCGACTTCGCTTCTTACGAAAGCTACAAGTTTTTTCACCGATGCTTGTATAGCCTCGCGTTTAGCAGATTGATTGACAAACTTTGAAGAGCTGTAAAAAATGCTGCTGCGATCCCCCGGAGTGTGCTGTTGGAGTCCTTAGTCCAGGGCCCCCGCACCCCTGGCCGTCCGCTGAGCTCTACTAATCGGCTGTTGCTTAGTACTAATTAGAGCATACTGTTGGGCAACTTGGTGCATAGCTCTAACGAAAGCTGTGATGGTGACAGGAAACACAAGAGGGGCCGGATAGAACGCCAGTAAGTGATCGGAAACAAAAGAGGGACAGGTGTCCTATCCTGTCCCTCTTATGTTTTCTGTCACTTATTTTGCCCCACAAATATTCTTGTTATCGTACTAATTAGCGGTTCATTAATTAAGTAATTAACGAGTACTAATAGTTGCTACTGAGCAGCAGTTGCAGCTGCCAGCAGACCAACCAGCTAATTAATTCAAGTATTAGAACTAATTGTTGCTACTAATCAGCCGCTGTAGCGGTCATTATATCATCGGTTAAGTAATCAATAATTAATTGGCGCTAATAGTTGCGACTATTCAGCAGTTTTAACGGTTAGCAGGACAAACGGTTATTAATTCTGTTAAATTAACGAATTATTTATTTCGTAAGTACCAATGTTGGATACTAATCAGCAGTTGTAGCAGTCAGTAGGCCAATCGGTGCACTTCTTTTAAAATTGTAGGAATAAATTCAAGGCACCTTCTCTTAATATATACTCACTCTCAGCACTTTAGTTCAGGATGAAAAAAATGAAGCTAGCACTATTTTCTTTCATAAGAGCGTCGCATTCACATGTGCAATGTTCAAACCCACATGAGTCACTGGCTTGCGAGCAGACTTGCACATTCAAGGCCCGTTTCGCTGCAGGAACTGCGCATAAAAATGCATTCGCGTCATTAAATAAAATGTTATGATGCCGGCCATAAACTTCTCAAAATGCACACGCCATCCAACACGCACAATAGTGTAGCAAAAAAGCACCGAGGCTGCAGCAAACCACGTAAACAGCCGCAGACAGTGCTTTGTTGTTGTTGTAGCCTGTTACACGTGTGGCTCCCACCCACGATGCGGGATTAGCCAAGAAATGTGTGGATTATTCCAAATTACTATGGAGCATAAGTTTCCTAATATCTATAGAATAAAAAAAGAATAGCGTAGAATTACCTGTTAAAATAAGATCAGGAAGTTCATATGGAGCGAGTAATAATTAATTTAAAAGTACGAAAGAAGCAGAATTTAGCAGGGCATTAGACTCTGTAACGAATCTTTGGACAGCGAAGCAAGCATCCTTGTGGCCTCTATGCTTGTGGCTGAATCAGGGAGGGGCGGGGGACACTCCGTATGGCTCCCATTGGCCGTTTTCGAGCAGTCGCTCTTTCGACGCTAGCGCCAAGGTCCCCTTCAGTTACGGCGCTAACCAATGGCGACGCAGAAGCAAAATGGCGGCGCACATGATTGTTTACGTTGTCATGGCAACAGCAACAGCAGCCGCGCGGCACTTCCTCTTCCAAACGTTTTTCTTTTCTTTTTGTTTTTATTATGCCGACCCGCTCCACTTTCTTTTTTCCTTTCCCCCATGCCGCGCGCGCCGCTCACTTTTATTTTGTTTTTACCCGTAAGCGGCGCGTTTTTTTTTTTTTTTTTATAGCGCGCTTGTTACGGGCGCGCCACGCGCTACGCAGCGCATTGACATTGCTTGCGAGCTGGCGCGTGGTTCGCCGTGGGCTATGCGTTGGCATGCACGCAGTCTTGCCCATACTTATATTATACCAGCATGTGCCGGGACATAAAAAAAAATTCCACTTCCAACAGAACAGATGTTTAGTCTCGCTTTATTGACTTCGTTTCCGAAAAGAGATTTTTGTTACAACGTGGTTGTGATACACGCTCAAAAAATGAGCAAAAGTGAAGGGTGCATGACAAGAGTACTAAAGAAAAAAGTTCACAGATGGTGAAATAACAAGAGAAAGCGCTAGAAAACGCGAAGGCCGTTTCATGTACACACACATAAAAAAACAAGATTTTTATATAACGCTCTCAAGACCGAAATGTAGACGAGCTTCTAATATATGCACTAATATATTGCACAAAACTGGACATGTATGACATAGTCATGACAATTATAAAAAGGGAAAACTCACTGGTAATGGCAAAAACAATGACATGCAAAATACCTAAAAAATAGAATAAAATGCTAACATTGTTTGATTGAGAGCCATACCAAAAAGAAAGCTTACTTATAAATCTGCACGAAAGTATACGAAATGCATGACGTGTTCATTACTGCTAAACAAATTGAAAGAACATGGCAGAAAAAAATAACATTGTACTAAAAGCTGAAACACACATTATCACACTATTTTGCACTTGGCCACAACTTGAGTAACGGTGGCAAGGGAAACAGAAGGTGGTCGGCTTTTGCAGCAGCACATAGAAAAGATTCGCAGAAAGGCTTATTCCTCAATCAAAGACCAGGCAAAATAAGCCAGCAACACAACTTTTCTTTCGACCAGAATGCAATGCTTAGCAATAGAATTACGTCACTTAAGGCACTAAGTCGTACCTACTGGGCTCTCCTTTGTATAATAAACACGATCTGCAAAAATCTGCATGTAGGACACTTCCAATGCTCATGCTTTCCAGAAGAAAAAAAAGCGTATCATGCCCACACATGAAGGTTGTTCGCGCGGTTTTCCCATGGGGGTTACTGAGATAGTACACAAACACTAACTTTTCAGCTGTTAGTAGGTTTGTAGAACGTGACACACAGAACAAGCACTGAGGGCGGTATGGAAAGCTGGGCAAGTTACTGAAGTTGTAGAACGAGACTTGGCACAGAAAAACACAAGTCACAGGCCAGGTGACAATGAGGAGGAACATCTATTTGTCAGCTTTCTCTACCGGGAAGAGGCAAGTGTAGCACAATCAAGGCGCAACGACGTCCGGAGCCTCATGAGCACACAAATGTACAGGGCTGTGTTCGTGTACATGCGCCTTCTGATGTCCTTGGCTCTGAGCGCTCACCTGTTGTCTTTAGGCACCCGGAACAACCTTGCAGGACTTGTTCTTGAGGTATTTGTGCACCACTGCACGATGCACGAGCGGTACGAGTCGTGAAACGGGTGAAACATCGCGGAGCTGTCTCCGGGCCGGCGGGGCCGCACGGCGTGCGCGCGGAGACAGTCGAACGTGAGGGAGTTGCGAGGGTAGTAACGAGGGAGGGCGATTGGAGAGGAGGTGGGGAGGGGGAAGAGCTCGGCCACATGGATCGGCGCGCGTGCGCGTGACGATCTACGAGGCCGTGCAAGGGAAACGAATTTTTGCGTTCGCCCATTACAGCATAGAGTTTCTCACTATAACAATGTAGTGAAAAACTCTATGCAGAGATGGCGCCAATTACCTCTGCCACCGAAACCGGGGAGTTTCCCCCCACTAGCTGAATCCCCAAAGTCATAGAGTTTCTCACTATAACACCTAGAGGGTAATCTGGCGCCACCGTCTATGGGAGTTTCTTAAGGGGGCACCGTGCCGCCATGGGAATGACGGTATATGTGTCTGCGAGGCTCGTGTTGGCTGGTGTTGTGAGAGGCTTCCTCTAAAACGTGGATATGGCTATGCAAATAACGCGTTCTCAAAATAAAATCTTCATAAAATGTTTCCATTCACGCATATTACATCTTTACTCACCCACAATGCATGACCAAGCGAAGAAAAGCAAGAACAGACGACAAACTGTTTCAAAGCGAGCGGGAACCTTGTCGTCTGTCTTCCAACTTTAGCGGCCCGCTGATACTTTTTACGTAACATATAAGCGTACACGCAATAACAAGTTCTCATAGTTCAACAAAACATGTTTTCGCGTAATAATAAAGCTAAAACTGCTTTTCACGTGCTGTTTTAGTAGAAAATGAATCATTGTGACAGACGGAACGGTACTTGCCAAGCGCGTCTTCAAGGTGTCCTGTCTATCCGAGAACGATGCCAATCCGAAGTCACAACATACCGGCATTCCCATGCATACCACAGCGCAGCAGCGCCAGATTTTCCTCTAGGTAATGTAGTGAGAAACTCTATGCCCAAAGTCACCGTTTATAAAGCTTTTGCCCAAAGTAGACGCACCGAGCAAAGAGCGACACCAGCGCCACGCGGAATACAGTTGCGACCAACGTGGTTGCGACTGCTATATGTCTTGATAGAAACGGCAAAACATAAAAGCACCGAAAATGAGCATGTTTCTAGCAGGAACGAAAGAGCTAAATCCTTAATAGTGGTATTATACCACGCCACGCTTCACGTCAACTGTGACAAATCAATCTGTACATGCAGTGCTGCCTTCTGGCAAATGTTTTACGAACTACTAAGAAAGAAAGCGAAGAAAGGTTACGTAAATAACCGCAGATTGCGCTACAACTTTATAACAAATGAAACGCATAATTTACACGTTTTTTTCATTTTTGTGCTAAATAACTGCAGTAAAGTCAGTTTAAATGCATTTATGTACATTTTATTTGCAAAATCTTAGCAATTTGCGTCAAATTATTAAGAAAGTGCTGCTATCTATTGCATTTGGTAAAACTGTAAACAAAACGTTTAGCACAAGCATTCATAGATGGCGGCAGCGCTCTGCTCTCACTTTGGCAGGTTCCGGAAATCTTCGCGTGGGGTTCGGGGACTGTAATGTCTGCCACGGGCAGTGGATATTTGAAGGTGCGTGAACTTGGTCACAGGAGACATCGCAGCAACTCGGACCCTCAAGCGACCGCCGAAGCCCTAGCCCAACTTCGCCTTGAAGATGGTGAGCATTTGTTTGACTCCCCCGCGCGGCCGCATTGCCCCGCGCGCCGTAGTTCGCGAGATTCGTCGGCTTAACGGACTCGCTGGTGCTAGGCTTAACGAGTTTTGACAGGTGAATCGCGCTCCGGTGCTCGATGTTTCTGACGCGACCCCGGCTGCACAAGTTTTTTTCCGGCGTCGGAACGTGACCTGCGCGCCGAGACGAACGTTTCTTCATTGTTTCGGAGCCCTCTGGCGATGGGAAGCGGCCAGAGTAATGTGACGCCGAGAGCGTGTTTATGTGCACTGCGTCGATGTTTACAACTCGCAACCCTCGATTCACAAGTCTTTTTGTTTGCTGTTGTGCCCGTATGTACATTAGCCGGTGAGGAAAAAAAAATACTTTCGCTGCGCTTTTTACGGGCTCGTTTATTCAGTCTGTGCGCGCAAACTTATTGTTTTGCACCTTCGAAGCCCGCGTTCCGCATTTGAAGCCAGTGATCTTACGTGTGTGTGTGCGTGCTTGTGTTTCGACTCGGAGCCGGTCTTCAAACCGCCGAGGCGCTGATATCAGGCATTTGCTCACGGCGTTGCAGCCACCTTCGCGGCGGACGCTCCGTTCTTTTTTTGTTTTGTTTTTTTCATCTTCTTACCTCACTGGCCTCTATAACACGCAAGTCGCACTTCTGGACACTCAAGATAGTGCTTTTTGGGATATGCCAGCGTTATCTCTGCCCACCTCGTGATAAGTCGCGCGCAATCTCGTACGGCGAAAGTTTCCCGGGGGGGTTCGAGCAAGGCACTTTGCCTCATTGCCCTTCTGGCAGCAGAAGGCGAGTAAACAAGAAAAGAAGTCCGTTGTGGTTCTCGCGAGTCGGACGCACGCACGCACGGACGGACGTGTTCCAAAGTCATGGACTGCCCAACGAAGACGGTGTTTCGAGGCGAAGTGGAGGGATCCAACGCTCGTTCCAAGGGCTGCAAGCTGTATTCACTGTGGCCAGGTGAGCCGATTGCACCTAGCTCGCAAGATCTCATCGCATTTGGGGCGGATACCAACCTAATGTGCGTGCGTGGGTCGTATTTCTTCTTTTTCGATCCAAACGAGCGCGCGCTCTCGATGAAGCAAGCACCCCCCCCCCTTCCCTCCCCCGTCTTCTTTTTAACAGTATGCGCAGGCACAAGCGCGCGTCGAATGTGCTGGCGAATCGCCAGCGGATATCGCGTGTCTTGCACCTACCTGAAGCCTTTTTTATTATTATTTGTTCGTTCTTTGTTCGTGCGTTTTTTGGCGCGGTCGCGATCTTACTGGACGATGGCTAAGTCCGCTTCCCTCGGCCGCGCTTTTGCCTCGTGGTGCAACTTCGCACTGACAGGCGATTTCATTATTCCTAGGCGCCAGTGTGCCTGGCCAGCACAAGCCGCACGCGGGGACGTGCGTATTAGCCATTATGCCAGGTGTGGCAGTTTCGCACTTTTACGTCTGCTCCAGGTCTTGCCGGTCTGTTTTTTTTTTTTTTTACATGTCACGTGCTTGTGCACTTCAAATCGAACGTTTCCTACCAATGCCAATGGGCTACCGAATTCGCATGCCTATCAGTTGTCGTGTTTCGTTGCTGAATAAATTTTATATTGCGATGCAGCCTACCTATCTTGCTATAGATTGTGCATTACCTTCTGTTCCTCCTCGTTGGTGTAACGTTGCAGTAAACTCTAAATTCAGATGTGAAGAAATTTTTCAAGCTGAGCCGATTGCTGCTTTCGAGTCTCTATTTGTTTTGAAGTTCACTTTGTTCATTTCGTATGGTTTCGCTACGAACTTGTTGCTACGGGCTTGGTATATTCCTATGCTGGTCCGTCATTTGCGTTGATTTTATACGCTTATCATCACTTAAACATCGTTTCGGTTTATCTCTCGCGTATCGTCTATCTTGTGGGTACTTTGTCGGAGCATGAACAAAAGGATGGAAGATGCTGCATTGTCACTTTGAGATCGCTTTGGCCTATCTTTCGCATATAATCTTGTGGGTACTCCGTTGAAACACGAACAAAGGAATGGAAGATGCACCGGTGCATCAAAACAGCATGCTCAACGCTTTGTCTTTGTTCAGAGGCTCTTGTGTACCTTTCGTATAAGTCAGGATAGTAACATCGTAATCTCGTGTTATCTACCTTGCTAGAGCATGAACTTCGGTTGCTTTACTTGCCTGTATTCTTGCAATCATTATGTGCCAAAACTGTTTTGCTTCAGGGTGCGTAGCTCAGACCCTCATTGTATTGCTGAAGCACAGACTGTTTTCTTTTTTGTTGAGAGCAGTGTCACCTTTACAAAATTAATCGGCTTGAAACAAGTAACACACACTCTCCTGTAAAAAAGGACTTGCTCCAAATATTCAGATATGACTCATTTCATAATGTCCAAGAACACTTTGCAGTATAGGTCCATTCAGTTGCAACTCAAGGAATAAATGTTTTGTTTTTGTTTCAATCTTTTGCATATATTGTCTGAGGAGTCTTGAGCTGACGTATCAGGTGTATTTCATAAAACTGCGAAAGGCCTGTTAGCTCTAATTGTTCTGGATGTTGTGCACAGCTGCTGTTGTACTATCTCTCTTTGACAGCACTTAAAATTGCTGCTCTACAAGCCTCCATTATGTAGCGAGTCAAGGTTCTGAGAACAGCACCGGTATACACTGTAACACATTTATTACCGGATAACAAATGGGCCATGAAAGTTACAGGACGGGTGCCAAGAGAAGGGTAGTGCAGTCAAGGACAGCAGAAAACTAGGTGGGGTGATGAAATTAGGAAATTTACAGGTGCAGGATAGAATCGGTCGGCACAGGACAGGAGCAATTGGAGATTGCAGGGAGAGGCCTTCGTCCTGCAGTGGACATAAAAAATAGGCTGAATGATTCATTTATGTACATGGGAATTCCACACTGAAGTGTGTAAGTATAAGATTTTCTTCATTAAACTGTGAGTGAGTGTTTTGTGAACACAAGTCGACAGCACCGTTTGTTGTTTGCCTTCATTCAATAGGAGGAGAGCGTGTTGAGAATGTCACCAGTGACTTGTCTTTATTATAGCTCTAACTAATATGGTTAGACCGGCTTATTGGTTTTTAGGTTTGGGAAACATGGTACACGCACAAAATTGAGAGAAACACAAAGTCTGTGTTGTTTGTGTCTTCTCTTTGTCTGTCATTGAATTTATAACATGTTTCACGTTGACTGAGAACCAGTGCTGGATAGTATGGAAGATACATGTATCTTCGATACTATCTGAGATACTCGTTGGGTAACTTGTATCTGTATCATGATACGTCTGGCAAGATGTGTATGAGCATCTGTATTTCCGATACATGAAAGAATGTATCAAGTATATTAAAGTGCAAAATATTGGCTATCACAACATTACTGTGCAAAACTATAAATGTTGGCTGAATTCCTCTTTCAAGCTGATACTGTGGCCACTAAGCCACCTGAAAAAAACTAAAGGCGGTGACCTTCTTTTATCTTTCCACTAGCTAAGCCAGCTGAATAAAACTAGAGGCAGCGCCATTCTTTTATCTTTCCGCCAGAGCCCTCAGGCGAGAGTAGGCGATGAGAAGGTCTGCTCATCCCTATCAGTGGAGCAGAGTCTCGTGGTGGCGCTCGTTCCCTCTCGACAAAAACAAGTGCGCAAACGTCTGCACGCAGCCGACCTTCTTGTTTTTGTTTTGTTTTATTTTGTTTTTAGTTGTGCTGGTGCCATGACACTTCCTTATAGCTACGCTACTGTGCTGTGTACGCCAATCCATGTGGCGTCACATGCAAATTCTGATGCCATTATAGTGTCGTTATCGAAGTTCCTATTGCATGGTGCTTTGTGCCACTACAATATGTATGAAATGTTTTTGGGCTGCACAAGCTTTCTTGTACAATAAAAATCGTAATAGGATTGCATGTTAATGCGTCACTAAGAAATGCTTCACACCAGCAGATAAGTAGAATATGAAAGTTCATCGCAGCTTCATGTGCTCTTTGTATCCACAATCATATAATCGGGAGCCAATAAACAGTGACACCAAGGAAAACGTAGGGGAAATTACTTGTAGGTACTAATTGAATTAAAGAAATAAATGAATGGAAATGAAAGTGGATGAAAATTTATTCTTCCATCCACTTTCATTTCTATTCATTTATCATTTCTTTAATTAAATTAGTAACTAATAATAATTTCCCCTATGTTTTCCTTGGTGTCATTGTTTGTTGGCTTATGTTATTGACAAAAATTGGGCCCCTTGGTTACCCCCTTTCTTCTGTATACACGATGTGTCACAAACAATGTCACTAGCAGTGTTGTTGCTGCAGTACGTCCGTCTGGTGACCCTGTATTGCGTGAACAGTAATGCGTTTACGGACAAGGTACTTCACAACATTATTTGCGCCATTGGGCAAAGGCTTGTTATTGATGTTATTGTAATTGGATGGTGACTCGCTATGTGGTCGACAAGCAGAGCAGCTACTCCCGTCAATTACAAATGCGACATGCGAAAACTGCTGACAGCATAGCGTATAAAGCCCTTTCGTGTCACTAAAGCAAACCACGTAAATTCTTTTGGAATGAAAATCTTATAATTTGTGCAAGAAAAAGAAGTAATTTGAGATACTAACAGACATTTCATTCAAATGAAACGACGTTGGTCAGAGTTAAGATATTTCCAAGCAAACGTTTTTGTGCATATGTGTTTGCTGCTGCATTATGTAGATCTATAATAAGAAATTTGTGAGTGTATGAAGTATCCTAAGAAACAAAGGGAAAGTATCTTATCAGATACAATAATTGCGCTAAAATGTTGCATCTGTATCTCAGTTACTTGTTGCTCAGGTATCTTGCATCATATCATGATACAATTGAAAAGTATGTTGCCCCAGCCCTGATGAGGACCAGGCATGTTAGGCTTTTCATGCGTCTAACGATTTGCAATTGCCATTTCCAAGCGATGGTTCCAATAGCCATTCCCTTCCTGCTACTTCCAAGTTTTTATGTATAGTAAATTGGGGAACAAAGGTTCAATGAATACCTAAATATCTTAATAAACAGTAGTTATAGGTGCAAATGAGAAAAAAAGTGGTGCGCTCGTGGCGCATCGTTTACCAAGTACATAAATAGCCATTGTTCTGACACGCTGTATTTAGTCTTCCTGAACTGTTTTCAATCGGAATGTTTGCAATAAGTTTACGGAACCTTGCTGGAAATGCGAGGCCATACAAATGGGGGGGGGGGGGGACGCCACGGATGAGTGGCCTCTAAATATGGCCTTAGTTCCAGGCTTTGTAACTAGCCCCTTGGCTGAATGTAGTTTGCTAGCTGGGTTCCAGGTTGCACTGTCGCATTCACACTTCACTGTTCGGTTTGCAAACTTGTACCTCCCTTTTTACTTCCATTTTACTATAGCAGGACAGAAGCCTCATCTGTGGGCTTTGCAGCCACATGGATGAAGTTTGGGAGTGCATTTAACTGTGCAGGTTTACTCGGTACAAGCATGTGACTGATTGTTGTATGCATTGCAGCTAGCTTGCGCATGGAAGTTGTAAAATGGGTTCTTCTTTCGCAAAAAATGTAGTTACGAAGCTCCTGCTTGGATGAGGTTGGATGATTTAACTTAACCAAGTCACGTTCTTTATCAGTATTTATTAATTGACATCCATTTACCTGGGCCATTTACGCCCCTATTTTCTTGTTTTCATCTCCTTTGCAGCGCAATTTCTTCTTGAGGTTGGCATGAGCATACTTTCAACCATACTTATTTATGAGGTTGTCCAGGCCTTAGACATAGTAATGATGCCCTCGGGGTACTCGTCTGGTTGACCTCCCTGCCTTTTCTCTCCTTGCTCTCTCTCTCTTGATGCTGCGCCGGGAAAATAATTCTGTCATCAGATAAGGTTTGAAATGAACAGCAGAGCACTGTGTACTTTTTTGCGCGCTTACAAATCACTTTTTGTGATTTGTAAGCGCGCACATCTTTGTGAAATTGAAATGACCTAACTATTTTATTTATTTACACATACTGCAGCCCGATTATGCTATCGCATGAGTGGGTTTGTACATTGCATTAAACAAAACATTTTTCTGCACAAATCAACTTCGACACCGTAGGAATCATGGTAACTTCAGAACAAAAAATACAATGAATAATAATGAACACAGGATGGATCAAATTATACAAAAATTCCTCTAAAGGTAGTGGCCTAATTTCACCTGGTAGTAAGTTCCATTTTTCTATTGTACGAGGAAAGAAGCCAAATTTAAATAGGTTAGTGTGCAGTTGAAATGGTGCAAGGTTAAGTTTGTGGCTATTCCTAGCAGGTTTCAATTTATCAGGAGCCAGATAGTTGTTCTTTAATGAGTAGCGTGGGGTGTTGATGGGATTATGCAACAATTTAATTGCATAGACTTTTCTTGAAGATGTGTTGTTTTTCTATGTTTCTCGTTTTACACAGCAGTATTCACAGAAATGGGGCGTATTTCTAAGCATAAATTTCAGTGGCTGTGGCTATATATTGATACATTGTTTGAGGCCATGTCACTTTGTGCGCAGAGCTATTTAAGTCGGCATTCGTTGTCCCACTGAATTAACCTGGCATAGAGCATGACGTGGCACATTACAGTAGCACATATGCTTGGTGCATAAGCAGAGGCTGACTTGGCAGAACTGACGGCTGTAGTCACGGTCTCCAAGATTTGCACTGTCAACAGTTGAGGAATGCGAGTGCTATTCGCCAAATGATTAACTTTACAATGGAATGTTACATAGATTATGTCGTGATCTATTATCTGGTTCCTTGAGGCAATGCCAACTGCACAGGCAGGTTCTGGTGCCCACACACAATTAGTTATTCATTGGGGAAGTTAATCGTTGTAGCAAATTCTGGCTAGGGTGAGCTGACACACTCGAGCAAGAATTGTCACTCAGGTTAGGAATTCGGTTGTTATCGCTTTACATTCATCGGTAGTTGTAGGTATAACTTGTGGCTGCTAACCCGACCGTGTTCCTTTCGTGCAGCTGGCGTTGGTCACGAAGGGCAGGATTAGCGTCGGACACCGGGCGATGCCTTTCTGTTTCGTTACTCCGTCTCACTAATTCCGCGCAGTGCGGCAAAGCGTAGGGCCCGGGTCAGCCAATGGGGGAAAAAGAGCTGATAGCTCCCTCCATCTTTCGGAGGAGACGGGCTCCCCCCCGTTGTGAGCTACTTGCCCTTCCGTGAAGCTTATATCCCAAGGGCGTCTTGCGGAGCGCGATTAGATATGGGCAGTGGGGGGAGCCCCCTTCGTCTGGTTCCCTTTCCCGATCGGTTTATGCATAGCTTTCGCCACAGTGCACGGAATTGCGGAGACGTGATGAAGTCCGTCTCATTCAAATCAGATTGACTCGCTTGAAATGGGTCAAAACTCTGTTCGCTTTATTCCCTCCGATTGCAGCCGCATTGCGAGAATAAGTGCAGCGAATTCCGGCCTAGACTCCTCACCCATAGTCAGCTCGCAGTAAGACCTTTCGTTTCGGAATATTTCGTAAGACATACTATCACTAGCGCCTGGACGATTCAACTAATCTCCCGATCTCATTTCACGACGGCTAGATCATTCTCGCGAAGTTGGCGTTTCACTATGCAGAAGTAGTACAGTTCTTCTCACCACGTAAGCGAGGTAGTGGAACCACCTATCCGTATCCATTGTAAGCATTCGAAGGTAATGACCGATTTGGAGGACGGGTTTGCTAACATTTTATAACAACATACTTCTAAATTCGTATTGTTTGTAGCCACCTCGCCCCCCCCCCTCCCTCTCTTTAATGTCTATTTGATCCCCAAGGTATTGGTAATACGTCTGTAATAGTCCCTGGGCGTTCGTCGCACTGCGCGGAGTTGGCGAGACGGCGGTGTAATCGTTTCGGTGTTTTTCTTCTTTTTTTTCCCTCCCACTCTAAATTAAAAGCACCTGCCAAGAGATTTGTCTGCGGCAAAGAGCCATCGGTCTTTTATCTTTCGTTATTGCTCTTTTTTTTTTAAATCTAGTTCTCGTGCGCTCAGGGCTGTCGTTCTTTTTTTCATTTTCTCGTCGCGCGCGCGGCTGGTTTACGCCCATTAACTGCGGTTTGTCGGCGATTGGGGGCGCTCCGTCTCCCTGCGCTACCTAGCTCGTCGCGGCGTGGTTTGGCGAGCCGTATAACTCTTTGTCATTTTTCTCCTGTATTTGTTTGTATTTCGAAACTGTCGACCTGGATCTCTCTCGTCATTTCCCCCAGTGCTAAGGCTCCCTCCCCCCGTCTTTTTATAAAAAAGGGGGGAAGGGTGGGGGAAAGGGGGACGTATGAAGGCTGGAGATTTTGTTCCGTTGCGTTTATAGCGTCTGGGGGGCGCCTCTGTGTGGAACCGTTTGATTGAACGGAACTCGGATTACTCGGAGTATTGGTTCCGTCTCGTTTCGTAATGCGATTCTAGCGCTTGTGTTTTGGAAGTATCCCGATATTGGGATAAAAGAACGTTAGTAGCTGTCACATTTTGAAAAAAAAAAAAAAGGAAACATGAAAGGCAGAACTGTGCCCTGTGCGTCGGTTTCGTTGGGCGCGTGGGCTTCGTATATTTATGTCGCTTCCCCAATGGCTGTATGGGGGAAAAGGGAGGGGAAAGAGGAAAAAAAGGAAGTAGCTGTGTGCAATCTTGAGGGAGGGGGCGCTTAGGCGAAGTCCGGGCAGAATAGGTTTATAAGCTGCTCTCTCTCTCTCTTCGTTTAGCGTTGCTAAAATTTTAAATTATACATTCCTACGCATTTATAATCTAGTAAGTTTTCATTTTTCACTTAGTGTTTGCTCCCTTTCTTTTTTTGAGTAGGCAAAACTGCTCGGGAGACGCTAACTTATACATCTCTGTGCAACTAACACGACGCAGCAGGTGGATGTTCCGCGCCTTGGCTAACTATCTCATTTTCCTCCCACCGTTTCTGTTCCCTCATCCCTTCGGCGCAGCGTTATTTTGAATAGGCGGACTCGCCCACGCACGTCCGGTCAAACTCTGGACAAAGTTCACGCGTCGCTCACGCGGCGCTTTTGTCTCGCATAGAGGAACGGTTTCCCCGCATTTTTGCATAACAATCGCCCGGCGCGTTTGCGCGCCAGTCTGACGAGGTTGGGCCATGTCGCTTGGGTTTGGTAGGCGTTTCCAAGCGTGTCGGTCTTGCGTTCCGAGTGGCCAGCGCGTCTGGCGAGAATTCACTAAGGCGCGTCTGGTCATTTGGTTGGATTCGTTTCGAGGTTTCCAGAAGACTTCACTCAACGCGGAACAAGCACGTGTCCTTCGCGAAGTTCAAAGGAGCGCTCTTCTCACGCCGCCAATGCTCTACAACTTTGGTCGGCGTAGCACAGCTCACCGCCCCAACTGTCCGGAGACAAGGGTAGATAGAGAACGCATTCTGTACTTACGCAACAATGCCATTGCATCTCCTTATTTTTTCTTACCCTTCCCCTCCTTCATGGTGGGCTTGGCTTCACTCGGCTTCGGCGGATCAACAACGGGCCTTAGCGGAGCAAGCGCTCTTCTTTACTGGGCCTTAGTGTTGGCCTTAAGTAAACTTTTTTTCCTCCTCCAGAAGGGCAGCGGGGGAAAAAAAGTTTGGGTGGTGGAATCGCTTCGAAGTGGTAGTTTGAAAGTTTGCGAGAGAGGCTGGTTGTTGTTGGAGCTGAAGGGGGAGGGTGGGCACCGCCGGCGCGACGTCAGATCTGAAGAACTGGGTGCATCTGAAATACTTCCATTATTAGGTTTTATTTTCTGCGTGCAGCAATCCTAGAACCATTTTTTCCCCAAGGAGAAAGAGAAGACAGTCAGATAGGTTTAAACCGACGGATTGGCTACCCTGCACAGGGGAAAGGGGATTGAATGAGAGAGGGCTCACACGCACAGTAGTATATAGATGCCGAGGGCTGTGTCTATAATAATCTTCTCAGTCCCGTTGGTTTTTTGGGAAAGTCATTCGTGCACGCGTAGCATTCCGGGTTGAGGATGGGAGAGGCCGAACAACCTGTATCTTGGCCTCTGTGAAGGATGACCGTTTACCTACCTGGCTTAGCGCGCTCCGAGGAGGCTGACGTTGGGACGTCGAAGCAACGTGCAGTGGCAGAGGAGGTGCTCGGTGGTCTTCCCGTCAGTTGCAGCGGTCGCGTATGGGAAGGTCACCCTTTCCAGTGAGGAAGGGAGTGCGAATTTGTGAAGGCTACGGCCAGTGTGGCAGGCGATGCACCAGTGTAGTGTCACACCGGGAGAGGGCGCTGGTGGTAATCGCAGCTGCAGTGAGGGATCGAGCCCGGTCAGCCCGTGACAACGCGCAGCACGTGCTCGTCCCATTATCAAGAACGTACGTGGCTACGAAACTACGGCGAATCGCTCGAACATTGCGCTTGGGGCTCTTTGGAACATAGTTTCTCACTACATTACCTAGAGGGAAATCTGGCGCTGCTGCGCTGTGGTATGCATGGGAATGCCGGTATATTGTGGATTCGGATTGGCATCGTTCTCGTAGAGACAGGACACCTTGAAGACGCGCTTGGCAAGTACCGTTCCGTCTGTCACAATGATTCATTTTCTACTAGAACAGCACGTGAAAAGCTGTTTTAGCTTTATTATTACGCGAAAACATGTTTTGTTTAACTATGAGAACTTGTTATTGTGTGTACGACTACATGTTACGTAAAAAGTATCAGCGGGCCGCTAAAGTTGGAGGACAGACGACAAGGTTCGCGCTCGCTTTGAAACAGTTGGTCGTCTGTTCTTGCTTTTCTTCGCTTGGTCATGCATCGTGGGTGAGTAAAGATGTAATATGCGTGAATGGAAACATTTTATGAAGATTTTACTTTGAGAACGCGTTATTTGCGTAGCCATATCCACGTTTTAGACGAAGCCTCTTACAACACCAGCCAACACGAGCCTCGCAGACACATATACCGTCATTCCCATGACGGCACGGTGCCCCCTTAAGAAACTCCCATAGACGGTGGCGCCAGATTACCCTCTAGGTGTTATAGTCAGAAACTCTATGCTTTGGAAGGATTCTGTACTACAACTGTGTTTTGTTCATGCTAGGTCCGTATCTTTCCAGCTGTCGCCATTTCTGCGATTCGTTTGCGGCCAATCGCGGCGCGCATTTTGGGGGTCGGATTGGTCCGGGGGACCGTAGAGTTCCCAATAGAAATTACTACAAAAAATAAATAAAGGTAAAAAACAAGGCGCTACATGGCCGGGAGAATTATGGGATTGTTCGGCTGCCATATTAGCCCATGGATTACCTTCGTGCTTGCGGCTTCAGGTGTTCTTGTGGCGCTATTTATTTCGCTTTCATCTTTTATAAGTTTCCAAGCAGTCGTAATAGTATTTAAAAGCCCGACGGCAATAAAACTACCGCGCGCATGCATACATCTAGACGAAAATTAAAAACTCGCAGAGTCGCAAGGCCGTCCGAATTAAGCGAGAAGGGCGCAGTACATACCCTTACAGTTACACGCCGTGGTGGAACCACTATACTTTTGAAGCTTCCGTGTACACTATGACGCCAGATTCCCCTCCGGTAATTTTCGTACGAAACTGCGGTGGTGGCCATGGCCTCCGAGGAACTTCCAAGTTTTTTGCTTTTTCTCGTCTCTTTCCTCATCGAAGTCGCCGCCTGTTTTCTGTTTCTTCGTGCTTCTTTCCGAACACACCTCGTTTCGGCCGTTTCTCCACGTCACCAACCGTCGAGATCCAGCGGCAGACACCGCCCGATCCGGATCTCGGAGGCCACAGCAGCACGGTTCGTACGCCTCCTTGGAGGCCCCTGGAATTCGAAAAAAAAAAAAAAAAGAAGAGAGAGAGAAAGTCGAGGTTCCTTAAAACTCTTGGAAACTTAACGTGCTTTTTGGATTCCTTGAAAACTAGGGTTAGGGGCTACATTTGAAGATTCAAGGTAACAAACAAAAGTAATGTATGTAATTAAAACAAATGCCAGAGTGTCGCTAAGCGATGTAATGTGGCGTGACCATTGACAGGCGTGTTTAAATTGCCATTGCCGTCGTGTAACTAGTCCAAGCCAGCTCAAGCGATCCTGCCCTACCACAATTTGGTATTCATTAGTTGATTCACAGCACAGGCATTGCGGCTCTATGTTTCGGGCTTCTATAGGCTCTTGAAATGCCTGGCGGAAAGTACCTTTCGGCCATTTGGCTTTAACGTGCTGAGCTGTGATTGAAGCCGAAAACATTTTTGACCATCAGGCTGGAAGCCGATTGTCATCTTTACGATGGGAAAACCAATGTTGAAAAAGCACCGGAAGAGCTTTTAGCACACGTATCCAACATAGCAGCTGCATAGCTGCATGAATTTGCAGCTAAGGAGGGAGGGACTTCACTGTTTTCCAGTATGTATGTGCACGAATAAGGTTTGTTCCCTCCTCCTTCAATATTGGCCGTGACCATCCTCGAAATTCTTGAATTGTCCTTGAAATTTTGAGTCCAACGTTCTCCGGGAACCCTGCATAGCGATGACCTTCAGAAAACTTCGCCGCTTTCTTTCTTTCCTTCCCCCCTTCCTGTCACCGCCCGTCGTAGCCCCCTGAAACTTTCAAAAGTTGGGATTTCTCCGTGTTCGGCCCAAAGCGGTGATGGGCGGGCGTAAGACGATCTGCAGGACCAAGTGTTGCACTCAGCGCGCCGTCTCGTTTCTCCCGCGTTTTCCGCCCCGTGTCGTTTCGACACGTCAGTCCAGCCGCCAAGGGGGCGTCACCGTCACCACGCCGTATTGTTGTCGCATCATCGCCGTCTTCTCGTTCTGCAAGTGAAACGATTTCTGGACATCAAAAACGCGAAGATTTCCCCCTCTCGCGTTTTTTTTTTTTCATCACCGAGCGAAAGCGCATCGTGTGAGTAGATCTCAGTGTGTCTTGCGTTTTATGTTTTCGTTACACGTCTCTCTCTCTCTCTCTCTCTCTCTCTCTCTCTCTCTCTCTCTCCAGCGTTTCACGCCGTATTGATGCCGGAACTTTCCCGTCGCTCAGCGTCGAGGCTTCCTTTGTCGATTTCCCATTGAGCGTGTAAACCTCGATTTCTTTTTTCTTCCTCCCTCTTCAGGGAGTTGCAACATGACCAAAGTTTTCGAAACGCGCTGCCAACTGCAAGTTTGCTTCTGACGAAAAAGTTCTCTAGTTGGCACGGTGTTCTTCATCCATTTTTTGTTGTTGCCGCTGCTTGCAAGGCCGTTTTCTGGCTTGATTTCTCGTTTTCTTCGCTGTACTACGCGTTGCTGTGTGCGTGGTGTGTACATTCGCGGACGGCTTAAGCAGAAGTACAGTGGCGTAAGCTGAGGGATGTGAAGCGGCGGCGCCGCTATTCTTTTTTTTTTTTCGTGATTCGAAAAAGAATAAACGCGTGTAAAACGTTTTACTACCAAAATTTAGTTTCTGATGCCTTGAAAAACCGTTGAATTTCTCGAAAGCACAGAAATTTAGCGCTTTTTCTTTTTTAATCTTGGTACTGTTGCTTGCCGTTCGAACGGCTTCTTTCTACATTTATTCGTTCCACGGTTGTTTGCTCGTTGTTTGCTCAGGACACACGAAACCGCGAAAAAGACAGCCGAGAAAGACCCCCCCATTGTGCAGCTCCAACGCAGCTGTGGTAATCACACGAATCGTTTTACACGTAGATGGCTATCTAGCATCTTTCTGTATTCCTCAAGTTCGTTACGAGATGGCGCAACATGTCCGTGTAAGACGAGTAGTTGTGTGCTTCACTACGGCATGGCGCCGGCACGACTACGGCACGACGACTGATTTATCGCACTCCCGCGATGAAGCGTTGCGAGCGACCCCATTTACCTCAGGGCCCGATCACGGGCGCAGTGCATAAACTTCGCCGATCCCGAAGGCTGTGCAATGTCGCGCAACATCTGGAGTTGCTATAGCTGTCGCGAGGGAAGCAAATGGCTGCTATCCGGCGCGAAGCACAAGCCACAACCGTCTCGAAACGCTAAGCCTGTACGTGGAAAGGAGTCTGGTAAAGTTTACTCTAAACCGGGCGGAACTCATCTACGATGATTATCCAAGTTTGCGAGTACAGCCGTAACCCTTCGCGCATGAGGCGTGTACTGTAGCCAGGTGCTTTCTTCGTGACATGGTGCGCCTTCTGGCGGTGCCGCCGTGCAGTCCACGCATACTCAGTGGCCCCATACAAAGTGATCCAAATTAGAGTGAAGAGGTTCATCGACGAGCTGCCCGTACCCATAGAGTTTCTCACAATATTACATAGAGGGAAATCTGGCGCTGTTGTCTGCATGGGAATGCTGGTATATTGTGACTTCGGATTGACGTCGTTCTCGGAAAGCCAGGGAAGCACCGTTCCGTCTGTCAGGATGATTAATTTTCTACTAAAACATCACGTAAAAAGCTGTTTTAGCTTTATCAGTGCAGAAAAACGTGTTTTGTTTAACTATGAGAACTTGCTATTGCTTGTACAATTATGTGATTCGTAGAAAGTATCTTCGGGCCGCTAAAGTTGGAGGACAGACGACAAGATTCGCGCTCGCTTTGAAACAGTTTGTCGTCTGTTCTTGCTATTCTTCGCTTGGTCATGCGTTGTAGGTGAGTAGAGACGTGATATGCGTTAATGGAAACATTTTACGAAGTTTTTACTTTAAGAACGCGTTATTTATGTAGCTATATCCACGTTTTAGACGAAGCCTCTTACAACACCAGCTAACAAAAGCCTCGCAGACACATATACCGTCTTTCCCATGACGACACAGCGTCCCTTGGGAAACTACCATAGACGGTGGCGCCAGATTTCCCTCTAGGTGTTATAGTGAGAAACTCTATGCCCCTACCCCGTGGGGCATGCCCACGCGTGCTGCCCATAGTTTTTGACTGCGCCATTTCCGGGATACGATCCGAATTTTTTCTGGGCCAGGTGGATAGCTAGATAGCCGGAAGGAAAGCTGGTTTGTGTATTCCAAGAATGCTGCTCCCATTAAAAAAAATAAAATACACATTGTGACGCTAAATACGCGCATGCCGTCCGTTACCTGCATAGAGCTTCCTGAAAAATTCACTAGGGGGAATTTCGGCGCTGTGGTTGTTCAGCTACCACGGGAGTGACGGTCAGTATATGGAATTGTTTGATCTTTGTACTTCCTTCTGATAATATTTGTAAGAAGCTCTGGTCACCTGCAAGTGCCGATAGCGTAGCGTTAAAGATAGGCATGTTACGCAATATATACAATATTTGGATACAAAACGAGCCTCAAAGGGTGCAGACTTTCCTTAGGGTTGTTTGTCTTTCGTGCCGTGCGTGCCTTTGTATGGCCTGTTGGGTAGTTAGGGCATTGGGCTGTTGCGCGGCGGGACCCTGGTTCGAATCCCACCCACCGTAGATGTAACTTTCTTGTTCAAGGGGCCCCAAGCGATGCGAGACAGGAACCGGCTTACCGCAAAGCACCTGACAAGAGGCAGATGAGGCTTCGCTTTAAAGAAAAAAAAAAATGTCATCTTTACATGTGACTTCGCGGGCACGGTTTGGGTTTATGAGGCGCAGGGTTTATGAGGCATCCGCGTAGAGCAGACTTTGCACCGTTCGGCTGTGGCACGTGCAGGGCGAGCGTTTCGCTTTCTTTATCTTTATTCTTCCTGGCTCTTGTGTTGTGTAAACGTTTGCGTTCGATAACACGCGCCTTTCGAATGTTGCCGCATACCGCCGTCATTCGAGGCTCTCGGACATTGCTTCTGCAGAAGGCAAGAAAGAAAGAAAAAAAAACTGTAGAAAACGAAATAAGAAAAAAAAAACATACCGCTTCCGGAAGTGCGGTTTGTCTCGTCGCAGCAGGACGCTGACTCAGGGCTGGGGCCTTCCATTCGGTATCTCGATGTCTGATATATTGCCCGCCTGTACGGGGAAAGCGGAACAGTGGAGGTGCTGGATCCTCTTCCTCTCTAACCACGTGACCGGCGCCGGCGACGGGCTTTTTGTAACGCGTTGGCAACGTGACACACACACACGAACACGCACACACACACTCTCTGTCGTCTGAGCTGCTGAGCGCGTGGGTGGGCGATAGCAATTACTGTACTAATTTTTAAACTTAAGAGGAAGCTTTAGCTCGGGCCCAACTCCGACGCGGCCTATTCAAATACATGTAAAACGCGAAAAAGTTTTTCTGGGATAACCTCTGGACAAATATAAATAAAATTTGTTGCATTTGAAATAGAAATAGGTAAATTCTAGTGACTGGGTTTTGATTTAGGGCCTGAATTTTGTTAAAAAGGCCTTGAAATATTCGACAGTTAAAAAAAGATAGGAGCAATAAGTTTACAAATTATTAGCTGTGCATCAAGAACAGATATCGCGGTTCTGTAAACGGCATACATTAGATCATTCAAAGCGGACAAATTCGAAATATCATATTGCATCTTACGTGAATTTGTTACGTTGTTTACAAGGGTTCTGCAAAATCTGTATTTCCATATTACTATTTTTTTTTAGATTCATGTGTAACATATCATTTTGTCCGCTTTAGATGTACTATTAGATGCAATTCAAAGAATTGTGAAATCACTTTTCGTTGCTGAGTTACAGATTTGTTAACTTGATAGTTTCGTTTTTTGAAAATTTTCGATTTTTGCCAAATTTTAATGAAATATTGACGACCTAACTCAAAAATTCAAAACCAAGTCACTAGATCTTAAGTTTTTCTTTTACATGCAACAAACCTTGTCAAATTTGGTGCAGTGGTTGCCGAGAAAAACGAATTCTCCTTTTACATGTATTTAGATAGGAGCACCCAGCTTCCGATTAAAACGTAAACTTGAAGAAATGTGCTCGTGTTTGCCTCGACTCGCACAGACTAGCGCCTGCTCGGGTCTAATTACTACTCGCACAGACTTTTTTATGTTAGAGAACCCGGAGGGTGCTTAATCTTTGCCTTTATGAGTGGAACGCGATATCGTTCAAGGATCCTCTGTCTGCTTCTCACGCTTCCCGGCAACTGCAACTTATGTAACCGTGACATTTACCGGGAGACGCTGGCGCGCGAACGTTAATCACGAAGGCGAGCTTTCTGGTAAAAAACGCGGCGTCTTGCATGCGCCGGTCCCGGAGGTAGTGCAGGGCCGTGACAAAAAAAAAAAAAAATCATTTTCAGGTTTTTTGTTATTGTTTCGCAATTTTTAAAAATATGTAAGTCTGAGAAGATTTAGGATAAAAGGCATGCGCTGTCGGGGTGTTCTGTTTCGTGCCATCTGTTTGCGGGCTGTCATTCTTAAAATTCCGAGGAATAACTTTGTCAAAAATGTGAGACAAGGTATGAGCAACTTCAGTGGTAGAATGGTGTGGCAATATGACGCGCATATACCGCACGACATGTAGCAAGGCGTGGCATGTACGTATATTTAAATGTATACAGAAATTTTCGCTCACGGACCAACTCCGCCGACGGCAACGCCGGGTTTTCTGCGACACACAGCGCCCTTAACGCTGTCGCGTTGAAGTTAAAATTACGCTTCATTGAATCGATCTGGTTGATTTAAACTTTCTCGATGCGGAATGGTGCGTCGGCTTCCGGGCTCTTAACTAACCATTTTATTTTCGTATTTTGTTTATTTATTGCAGCTTTCTTTTTCATACTTTGTTCCGGATTCCTTTTTTTTTCTTTTTTTTTTTGCGAGCAGTTAAAAACAGCTTCGTCCGTACCAGCCATCACGTGTGATTGCCTCAGTCATCGAATGTGCAGTGGTGCGGGTAGCCATTATTATTCGTAGCGGCGCCCCAATATGGCGTCCGGAGCTTGAGTGCGCTGGGCATTCGTGTGGTTTAGCTATATATATAGCTATTTAGACGGTGCTAATTGGCCCGATGGGCGCAGCCATATTCAATGAAAGGAGTGCGGGGAAGCGGATTTCATGCGCTGCGATCGCGCGGTGATCGTGATAATTTAGCTCGCTCCCGGCATGCCGTACCCGGTCGTCTGACCGCATTTCTATATCAGATTGCCGCATACAACCTCCCAATTGCGACGCAGAGAGGCGTCGTTCTTGAAAGCAGGCGCCCGAATCGGGGTCGTAATTTGCTCGTTAGAACGCTGCTTAACACGACGACCCACTAAGAAGGTACTGCGCAAATTTCCAAGCTCGGAATGCGGAGAGCGCTCTATCCTTCCTCTCTTTCTATCAATCTTGGATGTTTGCACAGTATATAGATTGCATGTTCAGTATGAACTAGCTATAGTCCGCAGCGGAGTACTCCTGTGTATGATACGCGCCTACGCTGGTATACTTCTCGCATTTTGATATTGCTTTGCTAAAGTTGGTGACAACCCGAGAACGGGAAGTTGGGGGTCGCCGACGAGAACTTATGTGGGGGCGCCGGCCAATCACCTTCGCTCGTTTCCGTGACGTCACGGCGGAGGCGATCGCACTACTTGCGGTATCGGAATATCTCGGGAATTACGTTTGAGTGCGCGGGGATACGGAGTGCAGGTTCATTGTGGTTGTGTGGGCAGAACTTAGGTGATACCAATCTTGTCTTTAGTATAAAGAGCTTTAAAACTGCTGTGGATGGACTGATTGATGATTGATTGATTGATAATTGATTGGTGGATTTATTGATGAATTTATTGATTTATTGATTGATGGATGGACGGATTGATGGACGAATTGATTTATTGATGGATTGATGATGTGATCACGGCGTTTGAACCAAAAGAGTGGCCGAAGCCACCAAGCGGATGATTGTGGTTTTCTTTCTTTATTTTTACCTTGCTTCCGCGTTTATTATCGGTCCTTAGAATCGTGATTCGCGCTAACTGTCTATAAATTTAATGCCATATAAGAACGGAGCTCTTTTTATGCTGTGTGTTCCCAACTCTTGCGTAACCGGTATTCCAGCCAGCCATCATTCATTCTATTCTCCGCCGCGGTTTCATTCACCTGTCCTTCATATTTGTGAAAACCCGAGGCGTCCGGCAAAGTAACTCCGTCGTCATTGAACCACTGGACGGATACTGTGACATGCTCACAAAGTGTGCCCCATGGTCTCTTCGCTATTCCCACACATTACCCGTGTAAATGGTAGCAGTAATCAGCGAGATTTACAATGTGACACCGTGTTAGGATTACCATAAGAATGCTCCATTTGGCCGTATTAGTAGCAGCAGGAGTACCTGTTCTTACATCTGCTGGCCAAAGTCTGCGGACTTCTTTTTTTTCAACATCGAACATCTAAGCTAAATGTGTTTTATTATTTCTCGCTAAAATTTTGCGTGTTAGTAATAGTAAATGTAAGAGGGGTGCCGATATTGAAAGACCGGTGACTCCGCCGTCAATTCACGAAAATGAGTTACGGTAATTGGCTGGTGCATCGACAGGATTTCAGAGTTGGGCAGTGGTGGTATTTCCATTCATAGCTTCTCACCGACTATAGGTCAACAAATGAATCCGAAGTCTTCCACTGCGGCCTCTCTGATGAGCCCAATGTCGCGTCTCGAACAAGCTCACCAGTTAATGAATCGGTATACCTGCCAACGACATTCTTCAGGATTTTGCCAAATTTTGTCAGAATTTTCCGTGATGCTTACGATTTTGGACCGCCTCTACGATTCTACAATTGTTTCGTCGAGTTTTAAGAACAAAAAATTGCCTTCAAAAAAAAAAAAAGAAATTAGCTCGTCTGTCTCCGACCTCACCTTTGCGAGCGAAGCCTCCGAGACCGGGATGCGTGCGTCTACCCATCTCTGAGACCATGGTACTACAGTGCGATGTGTATCCTCTAAACGGTGTTTGCTCCGGGCCAACTTTAAACAAATGCGAGCTATTACTCTCCTCCACCCTTCCGGTGCTGTGTCCGCGGGCATTTTTTAAATATTAAGGTTCACAGGTTGGCAGGTGTTCTTGATTAACTAAAAGGCTTTTAGTATTTCTTGTACCCTCCTTAACCGTGTATATCAGATGCCCAGCGGTTGCCTTATGAACGGCCAACTCATCTAATGAATCAGTAATCAAACCGTTAGTCAGCCAATCGAACAACCAATCAATCTTGCATTACAAGCTATCGCCGAGCACAGCGCCTCGAAAAGAGGCTCCGAGTAAAAAAAAAAAAAATACAATTGTGGAAATGCTTTGACTCCGTTGTCTGCTGTACGCCCACGCCGGTTACCGAAAAAAAAAAAAAAAAAAAACCCAGGCGGCTGCTAAAAATTCATTGTCGCAGTCCGCCGAATTCTATCGTCAATGAACGCGAGTGCGTGTGGTCGTGACCTGGTTTCGACTTTTCCAATATTCGGGAACGGCGGTGAGCTCTCATTCACTTGTTTTCTATTTTATTTTGTTCCTGCTTAGCGTTTGGGTTCGTCTGCTGGTGCTTCTGGATCCACTTTCTCTTTTTTTTTTTTTGGGGGGGGGGGGTCGAAGGAAAGAGGTCAGGGTTGTTTCGAAAGTGGACGGGAACGTACGCTACGCTTCAGTAAGCGGAGTTGTTGCGAGTTAAACCGTGTACGGCGCCGCACAGACGTATTACCAGAATGGTCGGCTTCTTTTTCGTTGTTTTCTTTTTCTAGCGACTTTGCGGCAATTTAGCGCCCGTGGTTGCGTAGCTTCATCTTTCTCTTCCTTTTTTTATTCATTTCAGAAGTCACGTGGTGCTGAACGCCGTCGCGCGCGCGCGCACTGTTTTGTATGCCCACACACACTGACAGCTAATAAAGTGCCTTTCTTGTTAAAGTGGAAAGCGCTTAGAAAAAAAGAAAGTGTTCGGGGAAGAATAGTGCATGCTGATCACGGAGAAGTTTGGGACTCATCGTTTGAGCCGACGGAGCGTATGGATCGGAACTTTTTCAGTGGGAATGGTTTCGGAAAGTGTTCCGCTTTCCGCAGCCTAAAGCAGGAAACCTTCCCGAATGCGCCCTGAATGCCAAATGTTTTTCGCTCAATGCGGAGCTGCACTGCCGTAAGGCCGCCGTCGTGGGTGCTTTAATTCGTGCATCCGCAGCTTTCGCGCGCCGTCGTTAGATGGCGCTGTGCTTCGCGGCGGCAGTGGCGTCAGTTTCGGTTCTTTTCCTTCTTGCTCGCTCTCCAGCTCCTTGCGAAGGTGTCGGAGGGGTTTATTGTCGCATTTTTCTTTTCTCTCTCGCCCTCTACACGGATGTCGACATGCCTCGCACTCTGCCTTGATCGTCTGGCCACGGGTGCGCGCGCACGCGCCTCTGTCGTCTGCTGCGTTGTCGTCTGCTGCCGCGCGTGAGAGCGCGGTCTCCTTTCGGCGGTCTGCTGCTCGTTGCGGCGCCGGCGTTCGTGACGCTGTCGTTAACGCCAGACGACTGTCTGCTTGCGCGCTTTTGGGGTGCGAATCCCCGCGAATCACGGCCAAACCATTCTCGTTTCTTGAAACGGAAGCGCGCCGTCAAGGTGACGGTGCACCAAAAGGAATTGAGGTGTGGGAGAACAACGCCAGGCGAGAAAGAAAAGAAGCCCTGAAACCTGCGTGAACGGAATTGTTGCGGTTCTGCCCCATTATCGCCGGCATCGTTGTCAGGGGGTGCGCTTCGTCTGTTGCTCCGTTTGAGAGATTCGTCTGCCAGCAGTCTTCGTTCTGGTCTGTCCAGTTGCCGCTGACACGCTCGTGTGAGGTGTGCGCGTCGTCTGGCTGGTGGTTTTCGCCAGCAGAAGTGTCGTCTGGTAGCGTCAGAAGTGTGTCGTCTGGAGAACCGTCGTCTGCTCGCCCCTCTGGGCCTGGCACACGACCTGCCCGGTTGCGCATGCGACAGCGTTCCTCCGTCGCAGGCTGGTAGGTGCTGTCGTCCGGATTGTCGTGGTTGTCGTCTGCTGGCCGTACGTCGGCGTCGTCGTCCGTTACGGTGTGCGCCTGCGCACCGCTAAGCCTGTCAAGTCGCTCGCAGACGCTGGTATGAACGCTGCGCCGACGGGAGAGCCTTCCGTGTCTACAGCTCAGTTCGTCTAGATGCCCTTGGGATTCCTTCCTGTTTCGTGGTTGTCAGTTCTAGTTGCCAACCGTGTCACGTGTGTTTTGTGTGTACGGTGAGTAAGCGTGCGGCCGTCATCAGCCGTTCGTGTTCTGCTTTCGAGGAAAGGAGGCGTCGTACACCGGTCACCGACATTTCCAAGCTCGTGTTCAAGGGCTCCTCGTCCATGACCTGTATGCTGGTCGAGTTGCAACCGCCAGGTCGCCCAGAACTCCCAGCGTTTGTTAACGGCAAGTGTTCTTTCCTTGTATCGAACGTTTCTGGTGTCCATAGTTACATAATAATACGCACATATTCTATTAGTGGTAGTGACAAATTTTAGCAAGGCTTCGGGGAGTGTTAGGCATTTATCGAAACGTGCCGAAGGAGACGTAGTACACACTCCGGTGGTCGTTGTATTGCGTGGGTTGTGTGTTGTACCTTAAACATGGTAACTTTGCTATAATCACATTTGCTATTTGACCTGGATAGTTAGTGTGCCCTAAATGATACGAGGCCTCAATTAACGTGGATACGGAGGCTCACATCGATCGCAGTAAAAGTACCAGGCGCCAAACATATCTCAATTGCGAAGCCAGCTGTCACTTTTCAGCATGGATAATAAAACGCCAGGTGAATAATAACAACATCTACGCTTAGCGTCACACCTAACGAAATGTAACCAGAACGTACAAGCATACGCGACTGTTGTTGTTTACATTGACAAAGTCGCTAACCTATAAAATTTCGAAAATTTTCATATTCATTAAACTTTATTGCGGTTTTAGAGAGTAGTGTAAGCTTCATATTAAGGCATATATGCCCTGTCTGCTTCTTCTTTTTTTTTTTTTTTTTTTTTTTTTTTACATGCCGCTTGTGGCTTGAGATCCGCAAGCCTGCTCATGATTGTTCGGGATGTTGACGGATGACATCAAAGGTAATGTCACTCCACGGAATAGTAGTCGTGAAAATTGTGACGGTCGAGTTGGCAGGATGTAAACAAGCAGCTGAAGTGGAACGGAGGTAATCTTAAGTTAATGAATAGACGCTTAAGGTTTAGACATAATGATTGATTTCTTAGAGAGGAATGTCGCAGGCGCTGAATGATGTTCTTTTTGGCTGCTCGTATGGCTTGTCCTTACAACACTTGCAGTGAAGTTCAATAGTTTCTCTAAAGGCAGTTAATTGAAGTCTATGAAAAGTCAACAAAAAATCTTCAGAATGTGAGCGGGTACTTTTTATTTTTTTTCTCTCGTTTCTTTAGAACTGTCAGCAACTCGTACCTCCGTGCAGTGAAATGTTGTCGAACCCACCACCTTTGAACTGTGGCAGGTTCCTAACTGATACTACGGCAATGTTCTGAAAAGGAGTAGAAGAAAATAATAAGCGTCGTCTACAATATACCTACAATATACCTCTTTATAGCTTCCTTTTAGATATAGCCCGTTGCGGGGATTGGCGGAGTAATTTGCGTACGTCCTGTTTTAGTATGCAAGAGCGGGGTCGCCCCCATCTCGGCGGGCTTATTAGGGCGACGCTTTATGAACGCGGGCATATTCCTGCGGTTTTTAGGATGACGGGTGCTGTCATTCGCGGCGGGCGCTTCCCCAACGGGAGTCCTAAATTTGAACGCAGTCTATGTAGTGTATGGATGCGCTTGCGTCATGTGGCTTCCTCTTCTGAATGGGCTTCGAAAATGTGGGCAGCTCCTGCGAAAGACCGGCTCCCACTTTTTTTTTTTTTTTTTTTTTTTGGCATGCCTAAATACATTAGGACCGCCGAAGTACTTGTGGTTACGCAATCGCTGGGTCGATTGGACTGCAGTGAAATCTTGATCGGCGCTTGTATTGGCTTTCTTCCTGTGCCACGCAACCAACTCGCTGGTTTTATTCCTCAGCAAGGGGGGGGGGGGGGGGTGTAGGCTCTCGCGACCGTGTACCTATATATTAATAAGGGCCACTGAATTGCAGAACTAAAGTCAGTTTTAGCTGGTAAAGTGTCTTTTCGGAAATCAGTGTTCATTCGTCGCCACAATGGTTATATTGCAACGGAAAAGGGAGTCCGAGCTTCTCTTACGTTACTGTGACGTCACGGATCCCGAAAGTACTTTCTCCAAAATTGGCCCATTTTGGCGCTGGAAAAAGGCACATAACAATGTTTGGTTCAGGCTTGGAACGTGCGAAATTCTGGAAGCAGGCTTTTCCACGCTATTAGGCTGGAGCTGTATACAAGACTGCCGACAACCAGATGCTCATGACCAGATTTCGCCGAGGGTAGGCTAAAGAACAGCGATGCCATAGCAAGCTATTAATAGGATAAGGCGGTGACAAGGAGGTAGTGGCACCAATGTCTGCGCTTCCGCTTTATTCTCCACTTCTAGGGTGACGTCCGCCGATCATGTGCGGGGCGTGTCAAACGACATGTGCGAGGAGGTGAGCTTGCTCAATTTCGAGTATTGCCTAATAACGAGACTCAAGTAAATTAGGTGGTGCGGGAATTGTGCGGGACAGCCTCGCCAGCCGCGTTGTCGTTCTCGCGGCCTTTCTGGCCTTTCCATCTCGGGGTTAGTGACGTTTTAACTCTTGCAGAAGCGCTACTTTAATTACTAGTACAGCCTAATTTAACATCTAGTTTCCCTTTAAGGTGCGCGTTGAAGAAACCCGGATTTGTCCGACGAAGCGTGGGTGATCTGTGGTATTGCTCTCCCTTATAAAACTGGTAAAATGCTTGGTCTCCTTGGCAAAATATTGGTGAGTTCTGGAGCTCCCATGAATTCCTGTGCAACTTCATAATTCTTAACTATCATTGATGAATGAAAGCAAGGAACTCGAGTAACTGATAAAAACACGATTTCAGCCTAGAGCAATCACGCTTTATTTCGAATTGGTTGCCGAAACGTGGGGAATTTTGCAATCATTGAGCGATCGCTTGTTAGGAATATGTTTTGCCAACAGATGTCATATCGAACTTCCGTTAAAGCTTGGAACTTTTTCGTCTGCTTTTGCAGCCACTTTGAAATTGCCTACGCTATAAGTGTACTTTTCTTGCTTAATGAATGCTGCTTTGCACATTTCTTCTCAGAAATATTTGTTCTGTTTTTCTTTTCCTCTTCTGCAGAACGGAGCAGATCCTCGCGTTATATTATGCACTTTGTTTTTTCTTTTCCGGGAGTCTTAAACCTAGAATGTCGGTTGGTGTTTGGCCAAACGGATTTCTTCAGATGGAAATCTAACTCTCATTAGATTTAGCTGGAAATCTTCAACCGCCGTGTAATCATCGACAAGCTCACTAATTCAGGAGGGTCTCCTTCGTTGAAAAAAGCGCGTGCTGCGCCTACCGGAAGATCCCTCCGCGCTTCGGCAAATAGTTCCTTTGCGAGTGAGACATCCGACATACCCGCGTATAAATTTCGGGTGTGGCGGTAATACGCCACGTCATACTCTGAAGCGTATATGTACAATCGGGCATATGCTGAAGCAAGCGTGCGCATCACAGCAATTCTCGCAATACATCCACGCGGCGTTTGATGTACGGGCGCCGTACTGGCCAGCTATAGCCAAACACACATTACGCGCTCCTCGTCTAATCTGTACACGTCCTAGGACCTATAGTGTGTGCGTATATAGTCGGCAGCCCCCGCATGCATTATGGCCTTGTTGCCGCGTTCCCTAGACGCAGCCGTGGCGTGTTTGTGTCTTCTGGTGCGGCTTTCCTTTTTCTTTCTGCGTGCTGCAATCGTTGCCTCCTCGGTCGCTCTGATGGACGGTCCTTCTGCGACGGTGCCTCGAGGGCTGCTGGCTAACGGCGTCCCCCGATACTCTGGTCGGCCTCAGCGCCTCGCTGCCAAAATAATAATAAACATAGTAGTAATAAACAAAAATAAAAGGCTATGCACGGCGCGAGCAAGGTTACGCCTCTTTCCTAATGGTGCGTGCTGAGTGCGTGGTCCCGCCATGTCGTCACCCAACTTTTCCGCAGTGATCCGAGCGGGCTTCTGTTTGCTGCGAGCTCTTGCGCGCATGTGTGTATGTGTGTGTGTGCGCGCGCATAAGTCGTACTTCTGTTCTCACGATACGGCGCCGTCTGCTTCTCCTCTCTGAAGGCTGCCTGCCTTCCTCGTCGTCTGTTCTTAATGCGTGTTAGATGCATACGCGGTACGAAGTGGTTTCCTGCAAAAAAAAAGTTATACTAGAGTTATACTCGGGCGCTGCGAATCGTTCAGCTTCTATTGTTTAGGTCATTGATTTGTCAGATCATCGTGCTTGGAAGGAAGACAAATTGTCGTCAAACGGACTGTAGCACAAATATATAACGACTCCACCCCGCACCCCCCCCCCCCCCCCCCACGTACGAGCTCCCCAGAAAGTTCCGCAGATTAAAAAAAAAAAAAAGAAAAGGAAAATCGCCCTCGTCGGGGTTCGAATGTGGGACCAGGATGAATTTGTCATTTGAGAAGCGGGCTTCCGCAGAATTGATCTGCCATAATCTTCGTGCCGATAGCTTCCAACGTTGTTGTGGCGTTAATTATTACGCTTTTTATCTTTTTAAACATACAATTATATATATATAAATATATATATATTTGCAGTGCGTGAAAGGCCTACGAGTTCTGCAGAGACTGCGCAATCGTTGCGAATTGTCGCATTTATAGCTCATTATTTTGTTTAAAATGACCAATTTGCAAAGTAAAAAAAAAATGGTTCGAGGACGCAGGGACGACGTTTCGGGCAAATCAATGCGTGTATACTGCCGCACTGCACGTGACGGATGTATAACTGTACGTGACGTCACCGACGCAGCTTCCCACCGGGTCGTTTCTGCAGTATGGCGCCCGTAGGATGACGTCATTGCAAGACACTCGATATCGTTCTTAATATACAGTTCGAACCCGCGATACTGGCCGCTCCACTGCACACTATATAGTGCCACATTTTGACCGTGCTGTGCCTTCTTTACAAAACTGTCGTCGTCGTCGTCGTCGTCGTCGCGAGGTTCGTTAGGGGACCCGGCGCTCATTTCCCTAATAAGTCCTCGTCCATGCGAGGCTCGACTGCGATGAAGTGGAAACGGCGCCGACGGTCGCTGATGTAGCGGCGGGAGCCGGCCAAGGCGGGAGAGCCGGCGCCTCACTTTTTTGCTAATTAGCCTAATGAACGATCGGGACGGCGCGCGGACTTCGCGCAGCTGCTGCTTTGCGGGCCTCGGCGCGTGCGAGAAGATTGTGTTCGCGCATCGGCCAGGCGGCGCCGATTTTCGGGGGGGAAGGGACATATTTCAAACGGTCGCCGTCTTTCGTCCGTGGCGGTTTTGCGACCGAGTGGATTGGACTAGGTGACTGATGGGAAGAACGAAATTCCGGTATGGGAACCACCTTTGTAATGATCGTCAGCGAGAGGGACGCCGATAATAAAGGGAAAAATCAGACATCCACCCGTTCGTAGCAACTGCTACAAAGGAAAAACCCATACGGGTGCCTCGAAAGGAAAGCCTCGCAGTTGAAGAGTTGCGGTTGTCTGCATCGTCAGTAAGTTGTAGGCGTACGCTTAAGCAGCACATGTACGCACTTTCAAGGACATTCCCCCCGCCCCGCCCCCCAACATCTCGAAATTCCTTGTTTGTTGACTATCGGTGTCCCTGACGTAACGGGCATCCCCCCGTTCGGACGAATTCTGTCCTAGTCCGGGACGGAATTCGTCCGGATGGGTGTATATATGATTTTCCCTTTATTAATTACTTCTCTCCACCTTGCGGGTTTCCGCAGTACTACCACGTCAATGACACCGACAGTCAACAAACAAGGAATTTTGGGATGTTGGGGTGGGGTGGGGGCGGAAAGGGTCCTTGAAAGTGTGTATATGTGCTGCTTAAGTGTACGCCTACAACATACTGACGATGAAGACAAGCGCAGTAGCTCCACTGAAATCCGCTAGTATTCCGCCGCGTTGCGGCTTCAACCACTTCTAACGCGTAACTTTCCCTGTCGCAATGACACCTCGCATGCCGCAAGCAAGCTGACGCTCGGAATGTTTTCCCTTCGCTTGTTTTATTACTGCATGAATCTGGCGTGAGAGTTCACGTCTGACGGCAAGGCGTGACCACGCTGTAACAGGTGTTCGATAGAATCGCGTGTTTGTGCAGCGTCTGCCTACGATTAGTTTTTTTTTTTTTAAGAAAAGGGGAAGGGGGTTTGGTGCAAAGGGACCTTTTGTCAACCGATCTTTGCAGCAGAGCCGGAATTCTTCGTAGGACATTGACGTTGCATGATCGATGCGGTTTACGTAGTTGACGCCTGCTTTCATTGCGCAGCTTGACTTATAATTTTCAAGCTTCAATTTACGATCTATTCCGACATTTCGCAGATTAATTAATAGCAGCGGCAGCCTAAGTTACGAATGTGCCATCAAGAGCCGCTAGCATTCTACTTTTTCTTTTTTGTTTTTATGCGCAGCATTTCATTCAGCTTATCATTCTGCGCGGCGGCAAGTAAAATGTGCGATCATTTCTGTTTCACTCGTGATTGAATAAGGACAGGTAGAATCTGCCTTTTCTCTACGACTCCCTATAACTCCATGTAGAAACACCGAGCTCGCGCGCAGAACGCCTTGAAATTTCATTCAGGTTGGGTCGTTGGGGGTTGAATGTGGGTATTTCTACCTTTCGCACGCTCTTGAATAGGGTTAGCTTGAGATAGTCTGTATACTCCCTAAAACTCGCTAGGAATCCGAGTTGGAAGCACCGAGCTCGTGTGCTGGAGGCCCTGAATGTTCATTGAAATCGATTCAGCAGTGGCGACACGTAAGCGTTTCTGTGTTTCACGCGTGTTTAAATCGGGAGACATCAAGGAGGAATACAGCTTATGCCCTAAGACTCGCTAGCGCTCGAGGTTAGAAACACCGAGCTCGAGGGCTGAAGGCCTCGAAAATTGGTTCAAGTTGGTTCTGCGATGGCCAAATGTGATGATTCCTACTTTTAGTTCGCGCTTGACTATGGGACCTTGAAGCGGAGGCTACCAGTTCCCTAAGATTCCCTAGAAATCGAGGTAGAAGCACCGAGCTCGCGTGTTGTGCTGCAAGCTTGCTGCTATGATTATAGCAGCAAGCTTGCAACGCCAAGCTAGTCATTTTGATTGTATTAGTAATTTCCCTTACGTTGTCCTTGGTGTCAGTGTTTGTTGCCTTCTTTGTGATAAGCTTGCTGCTATAGTGCTTTAGTGCATGTGTCCCGCACGGTCGTGCGTTGCTCTCGCGTCTCGTTTGGTCCCGCAGCTGCGCTCTTGTCACGGGCCGAGGTGAGTCGTGCTGATGAACTGTGACGTTCGCGCTCTTCCGTGCGAAGTACCCCCCCCCCCCCCGCACACACACACACACGCACACACTCATTGTCTCAGCGCGGTCCGTGGAGGCACGTCAATCCCTTTCGTGCGGCCGGAGCCGCCGTGGTGCGTTCTCGTCGACGAGAGACGTTCGCTCTTCCTGATGGACGGCTGTCGTTGCTTCGGCGCTGTTCAGAGTGATGGCGACGGCGGTCTGGTGACGTCGTCGTCGTGTCGTCGCAATGTCGACTCGCTCGTGGCTCGCCACAGTTTTGTAAGTTCAGGGCGGTGTGCGGAGCTGCTTGCCGCGAAGTCGTCGTCTGTCGGAAGAAATGCTTCGGTTAGTGCTATAGCGCGGGGGCAACTAATTGGGAACAACGCCACTCGAAGTTGGCAGCGGACTCGCTAAAATTCGTTAGTGCCAGATGACGCCATTTCTCTCCTTCTTTCTTTCTTACCCCGCCGTGGCGTCGCAGTGGTTGTGGCGTTTTGATGCCGATGCTGTCACGAGTTCGACTCCCCGCTGGAGGTGGGCGCATTTTGTTTGCGGCTGGGGGGGGGGGGGGGCGAAATGCTGCAGCGCTCGTGTAGCAACCAAGTATAGACCAAAACTGGCAACATCAGTCGCCGAATTTGTCGCTGTGGTCTAAAAAGAAAGCAAACAGACAAACAAAAAACAGTGGGTTGTTTGTTTCTCAGAGGGGGGGGGGGGGGCTGTCGCAAGTTTGCTGCGTTATAAAGCTCAGTCTTGAATGAAGCGTCTGCGTATATATCGAACCAGAGGCGTGTTTGCTTTTGCTTTTTTTTTTCCCACCTCCACCTTACCCAGTTTCGTTGCGTAGCGACAACGGTATCTTTTACGAGTTCCAAAGTCCACAGGTTGGCAGGTGCCCGGTTCTGATATAGCTGCACGATGTGCACAGACCCGGCGCAAGCGAAAACAAACAGAAACAAAACACGTCAGTGTGTGTGTTCCCGGGACCAATGTTTATACGTGGCATTGTTTACGCACGGCTAACGAGGTGGAACGACTCGTTTGAAACCATCTGGAAGCGCGCATGCACTGTCGACGGAAGGAGAGGTTTTTGTTTACGCTTACGCAGACTAGAGGCGTTGAAACAGCCAGCGCCGGCTGAAAAGGTGGCAGACATCTATTGTTCTTTTTTTTTTCATTTCTTTCCTTCTTCCTGTGTTCTCCCTGCTTCTCCCGTCTGTGTTCTCCCTGCTTGACAGATAACGGAAAAATTCCCGAGGGGAAAAGCGTCACAAAGAAACGCGATGCGACCGCTGCGCTCTTTAAAAGGTCGCGCACCTCTTAACAATGTTACTTCGACCTCCTTCTGCTGTCAACAGTTTCGACGACTTGCTTTGTAAGAATTTGTGTTTACCTGTTTGTTTGTTAGTTTTGTTAGTTTGTTGGAGCTTGGGCAGAGAAGGCGAGTTCATGCATGGCTTCCCAGCAGTTGTCAGAATTATGTCAACTGCGTTGGATACTTCTAGAATAGTCCGTACTTTTGAGCCAGAAGATATTTATGGGGGGGGGGGGGGGAGTCAGAGGTCTCGAGTTTCCGTTACTTACGACAGTAGGAAGAGAACGGATGAGGAAGCCAGAGAAAGTTATTGTCACTTAGCTGTATGCCTTTCCTCCCTTTGGACCACCAATTTTCCAGCTCTATCTTAACCTATAGTCGTTCACTGCAGATTCATTCAGGTTCGCCCTACTGTCCCTAGAAGCTAACGCCTTGGTCAAGCGAACCAGTTACGAACGGATACTCTGATGACATTCAACGAAAACGCGCTTGTTTCCACCTTATTTTCGCACTCTATGCAAGTCGTTTTTATCTGAAACTTTTTAACTGCGCGCTATCAGGCAAGCCGATCAGATTTCGAACAGTATGGTACTGTCACTAGAAGTATTGTAAAGCTTATATATCTTCAGATTCGATTTATTCATATTTAGCTGGCTCCTTCTCCATTTCTTCTAACCCGCGCAGTGTTTCTTCATGTTTGAGCTTTCCTAGAGTTACTATATGTGCTAACCGTTCCTATGTTACCGCGCCATCTGTCTGCTAAATAATTGTAAAGACATCGTGTTATGCGCGTATCTCTCGTGCTTCCACTGCGCACCTCCTTGCGATGGTAATGTGCGGCGCGATCCTGCGAAAGCACCCAATACTCTCAGCCCTCCCAAAGTTCACCCAGGCGTGACATGAAAGCGAATGAAACCGCGGCGACTGAGAAAAGCTTCCCGGATTTTTAGCACCGAGGAAAGAAAAAGAAAAACGACCTGAGTGGCAATTTCCGGCTCTCGCTTGATTTGTTATATTTATTGTTTTTTCCCTGCCGAGTATCTCAGATGTCTCGGCATGCACTGTCCGCACGGGTTTAACGGCGTTACAGAAGCATATATATATATATATATATATATATATATATATATATATATATATATATATATATATATATATATATATATACACACACCAAGGCAAAAAGAGAAGACGCTAAATATCGCCTCAGGGTCGTCGTCGAAGCTAGCAATCTGGAGCGAGAGGCTGCGACTCTGAGCCGCCTCTCTAATGCGTTTCGTGTGTTATCTCGCGGTTTCCGCGCGCGAGGGGGCGCTGCGCTCGTTTTGCCGCAGCTTCGTTTATGACAGCTTAGTTTCATACGCGACCTTAAAAAAAAAAGGGAGAGGGGGAACGCGAGCAAAATGTCAGTACGGAGATGGGAGAGAAACCGAAATACGCGGGAAAAATAACACGAGGAGCTCGGAAACAGAGAAGATTAGTTAATGAGCTTTAGCGTGTCTCTATACGTTTAGGCAGTTTGTAGCCTGTCCGTGAACGCATTGGCGGTTCGCGGAGCAGTTGGGCTACAGAAGACATCGGGCGCGTTCCAGTTCTGGCCAGCATCCGAGGCAGTTTCGAGGCCATGTAATGGAACGCGTTTCGAGCCGTCTGGAGTACGGAAGACGCGTCTGCGACATGACGCCACCTCGCGGCGGCAAAAAAGAAATGCTGAGAAAATCGCATTATTTCTGTATTTTAAGTCCTTGCGTCTGCAAGCCTATGAAAGACGCGACGTAGCTTGCTTGATACATAGGATAGCGCGTCTGCGTTCTTCTTTTTTTTTTTTTTTTGTGCGCATAAATCCTTCCTGTCGTCTTTCCAAACGTCCTGCTCGGCCGCCATCTTGTTTGGACAGAAAAGTAGCCAGCATCGTTTCTATTTCGATGCCGTCTTCACGAAGCTGTTTACTTCAGTGTCTTCGTGAGAATTGCAACGAAACGCGCTGTCCGCTTAGCCGTCTACTTAGCCGTCTACTTAGCCGTCTCCTTAGCCCTCTACTTAGCCTTCTACTTATCCGTCTGCGGCGAGTATTGGAACACAGCCATAGAGGCGAACACCCGCGTTGGTGGTACCGCGTTATGGTGCGGAGGGGACACTGAGCTATTGTTAGTGACTAAACGTATTCATCTCTACGGTGCTTTTGTAAAGGTTCGCCCGCGACGCAGTCGTTGAAATTTATATTTTGTTTTCCTTTGTTGTCGATTTTGCTTCTATCATCACGTACTTGTAACGCAGAAAAAGAAAGTGTACAGCACGTCGGGGTTACATAAAATGTCGCAGGATGCCGCTTCCAGGGTTGTCGCTGTTATGTTGATGTAGTCTCCGGTAACCCAGTATTCGGTAAAGGTTGTAAGAATTGTAACGAAGTTTAAAAACACCCTAAGAAAAACTGAGGTAGATAGCCCTTCCCATCGTGATGGAGCAGTGGCTGTGATGTCTTAGTCTTGCCGCTGAGAAAAAAATAAGCTGCAATATAAGGTAAATAAAGAAGAAAACGAGTAAAAGACAGTATTCGTAGTGCGGTCCCTCGGACCTCGACATGTCTTTCCACTGATACGCTGGCAGAGCTGTTAGCCGATTTCTTCTAGCCTTTGCCCGCTCCCCATCCCCCAACCCTTCCTACTGTGTTCCTGGGAATGGCGGGGAGAGGGTCCAGAGAAAATGGGGAGGCGGTCGCAAATGTATCCAAATGCACTCGTGGTCCGGGCTCCCCTTTTAATGCCCGTGGTGTCAGCCCGGAGTGCACACGCCGGGTTGCCACGGCGCGGCCGGATTCCTTTTCTTTTTCTCGGAAGCTGTTTTTTTTTTTTCAAAAAGGGAAAGCCAGTGCTGTATGTTCTTCCTTTTTTTTTCTTCCTTTTTTCCTGGTTTGCGAAAACTGTGTAGCTAGGGGGAACGACATTCCTGCCGGGTTAAAGAGGGAATGGAAAGATAAAATAAATCTTACGAACTTCGTCGCTCGCCAAGCTTAGAACTGGAAATAGTTGCCTTCGTTTTCTTTTTCTTTTGTTCCCCGAAACGGCTTATATTTAGGTACTTCCGCGGCGGCAACTTGGCATGAGATGGGGAGAATCTCCGCGAAATTATGGCGAAACTGGGTTGGAAGCGAAGGAAGCGCACGGCCTTCCTTCGGGTTATGTGCGAGACGCCGGGGCGTTAGTGAGTTTGGTCGCCTACATTTGCTTTTTCCGTCGAGGTTGTGCATTACATTTCTTTCTCGCCCCCCCCCCCCTCCTTTCTTTTTCCCCGTGTAGTTTCTGCGGCAAATGTAGCGGGGGAAAATGAGGTAGAATAGGAAGGGCAAGAAATGCTGTTGGCTATACCCGGGGGAAGGACTTTCTTTTTTTTTTTGTGTGTGTTACCCAAAACTTCTCTCAGTTGCTCTTGAAGAGCTTGTTAACATTTTTATCATGATGCACGTTTTAAAAAAAATCTGAAGCGAGTATTTCCAAAGCTTCTAGGTGGTGCCAAGTGAGGCTCCGTAGCCCACCGCGCGGTAGCTGTTTAACGCACCAGTCATTCTCAGCGTTCCTCTCTCTTGAGAGATAAATGTGTTTGTCAGCGTAGGTAGTCTTAACTATATTGCGAAAACTACAACTACACCGCTCGGCTCTTTATAGTTGCTTCAGCTGCTGCAGCAATACCGCTGCAGATTTCCTTTACGTACTTCCTAGTCACCTGTATAGTTTGTGTGCATTTGTTGGAATTGTGTCTATCTATCTATCTATCTATCTATCTATCTATCTATCTATCTATCTATCTATCTATCTATCTATCTATCTATCTATCTATCTATCTATCTATCTATCTATCTATGGAAGCTGGTCGGTGGCGCCACCGCCTTTATGTTTCTGAACTGGCGCTCCGCGACGTCAGATATTTGACAACGTCTGTGCGGTGTTGATCAAGTCTTCATTGATAAATAACGATCACTATGCGTTTTAGAGGAACAGTGGGCTCAAAGTACCTCGTTTCGAGCTGTTCTTCACCGCTAAAATATGACCCACATATACTGAATACATTGATGAACGTGACTGAAGAGTTCGCCTTGCCGCGGGCAGTCGTAATAAGAACAACTGCAGATACAAAAATTACCGCCACCCGGCCTGCGTTCGGCGGCTGAACTCGACGCAGCGGAATAAGCGATTCATTAACCGAGGCCTATTAACCCGGTCAAGTGCTTCAGTCAACATCTTATCTCCAAGGCCAAACGAGCACTAGCCCCGTAGCCGATTCGACTAATTCGCCCGGTAGCTTGCGTGCGCGATGAACACAACTCGTCAAAAGTACGGCTCATTCCCGCGTCGCTTCCAGCGGGCTATTGTTCGCGTGTTAGCCAACAGTTTCCTGCTTAAAGCTGGGGGAAGTCTGTTGGGTCATGATTGCCGCTCCGTCTTGGGAACCTCCTCTCCCACTTCCCTCTTCCTCTGCGGCATCCAGCCCTCTAGTGTGGAGCCGTAGCCGCATGCTGGGCCGTTCACCCCTGGCGTGTCTGCCTCCCATCGAACCGATGACGTCACGAGCAGCTTTCGTGACATCACCGATTCCGTACTCTCTCTCTCTCTCTCTCTCTTTCTCTCACTTGCCTTCATCGTCTTTGCTGCATGGGTATTTCGGGGCTTCGGCGCCCACGAGGAGGAGGAGGAGGAGGAGGAGGGAGGACTTACGGCGAGCTTGGCTGATTTCCTCCCCTCCCCTTTCTATTGTTGTCTCATCGTTACTAGAGAGATGAGTTCCGTCTCGCGGGCGTGCTCTGACGGGCATCTGCTGCGCAAAGTACGGATCAAGATGGAGAAAGGGCGTACGGAGAGGGGAATACGCCCCCCTCATGCCCCTTATCCTGCTGGTTCACCTCTCCCTCCCCCCCCCACCTTGCCATTTCGCTTGCCTCATTTCGTACAATCTATCAATTTCCATCCTAGCTGTCTTTTTTTATCAGTCCCACGCCTCGCTCGCGAACACCCCCCCCCCCCCCTGCCCGTGTACAGTCTTTATCGTGATCGATCGATTTGGGAGACCGGAAGGAAGAACCGTTCCACCATTTGTGGCGCAATCGGCGACCGACGCGCTGCCTCGCGGCCGACAGAGGAAGGAAGTGAGAGCCGCTTGCGCGGTTCCGTGTGCAAAATTAGCGTGCGGAAGTTTGCGACGGACCGTGAGAAGAACGGTAGAACAAAACCTGTCGCGGGCCTCGTTGATGCCAAGTCTGGAATTGACAGATGCACTTCGGTAATCGGGCGTAGAAGTGCGACGGATACGGAAGTTCGGAATAGCATACGGTGGGGGGGAGGGGGGGGGTACACGAACAGAAAGCTCGCTGCTGAGCAAATATCTACGTGGTAGGTGCGGTTGAAGTAAGTCTCATATGAGCGGCGCAATGTACGGACAGACACACCTGTAGTTGCCCACCTCAATGCCTAGACAAAAACAGGTCCACCTCTACATTTGTCGGCCCAATTTGCTTCTTTCCTATAGATTGCTTCGACCGTGCCTTTACTGTGCATATCTATCTATCTATCTATCTATCTATCTATCTATCTATCTATCTATCTATCTATCTATCTATCTATCTATCTATCTATCTATCTCGTATATCTAGTTTACCTATATATCTATGTTAGCTATATACTATATCTATCTTATGCATAGTATTTAAGGAGGAGGTAGCCCTCCACTGCGGCATCATTCATAGACCCAGACTAGATTTTGACTTTAATAATCATCAGTCAGTGAATCTCGTGTCTCCACTTTGAACTGTATATCGCCGTGGGTTTGTATAAGACACAAGCAACAATTGTGACTGTCAAACGTAAATACATTTCCTGAACCAACTCTACGTGATAACGTGCACGTGCGTGTGGAAATGGACAGCGTATAGGATAAGCCTTTGTCTCCTACTTTGGGCCCTTGTTTGCGCCATTTGCCAAGGTTTTCCCTGGCGCGTTATCGAAATGATCGCGTACCAACCTTGTATGCTCTGCCTGTCGTTGTCGCATTCACGCACGAGCTCCCTCAGCCGAAGAGCTTTTACGAGGCGCGTTTTATCCTGCGATGGTGACGAAGGAATTCCTTGTTGCGCCTCATTAGGCGATTAGGCCGCTCTGCCTCTCTCGCGATGGCGGCGACCGTCATCATGGAGTAATTAAGTCCGCGGCCGAACAGAGATCTCTCCCGGAGCACCTCCAATTACCTCTGCTTCCCGCGCGCGCGTCACCAGCGTTTCCCTGCGTGCCCACGCATCGCCTAATCTCATTAGCCCGCGTGAATCCCCTGCTACCCTGGGCCGCATTTCCCGTGTCGTGGTATATATGTGGCGTGTACGTTATATATCGTTCCGTTGCTCTGGTAGACCACCGGTTATCTTTCCTGTGTGGTTCACGCGTCCTCGTTAAGCCACTTTGTTCCTGTTGGCACGCTTGCGTTGTTTTACCCTTTCGTACGTTCGATTCGACGACTGTTGTCGGTGTCGTCGCCACTGAGCTGTATCGGTATTCCCATTAGTATCGCCACGGCGTGTGCGTTTACTTTTCGTGGGCGCGATTCGAGGACCGCCGACTCGATTCGACGACCGCTGACGTCGTTGGTGTCGTCGCCACTGAGCTGTATCGGTATTCTTGTTAATATTATTACGCCTCTATTTACTTTTGCTAGGTTTGGTCCGACGACTTCCCTATTCGATGGGACGACCGCCGGCCGCGCTTGTCGATGTCGCTGCGGCCGCCTTGCAGTGTCGGTTTGGAACACGAAGTTTTAAGCATGAAATGTTTTTCGCTCCCCCTTGTCGGCGACCTTCAAGTGACCTTGAGCCTAAAGCCAGAGCCGTTATCCGGGCACTCAAAGGAGAACATGCGGGCAACCAGTCAGAACTTAAGGCGGTCACTGGCGCCCAACCCTTTGTACGGGACCGCATTACATACGCAGGTTACTGCCCAAACAAGTTACAACAAATATTGCTTCAGAGTTCTTGCTAATGTTTGTTCACGATATCACTCAAGCTGGAACTTCTAGTACGCTGAAGCTTTGTCATTTCCAATAGAGACGTTAGAAAGGCGGATACAGGGCGTCATACACTTCATCGTCATCTTTTGGTGCTGAGCGCTCTTTTGATCGCCAGCGATCCGTGAGTTCCGCAGCGCGGGTTGTGCGTCGCCTCGAGAGATGGCGCCACTCTGCGTGGCGCCTCCTTCGGGCGATTTTCTTCTAGCTTGGCAGTGCGTTCCGTCTCCCTGGCGTCTTTCGCTGCCTGTCGTGCTGCCTTCATCTGGTTTTCTTTTTCTAGTTGGGCAGCGTCCATATGGACCAGAGCACAGTCTGGCGTGTTGCGCAACACCCTTTTTAAGATTGTAGCTAGTATCGTCTCCAGCCAATCTTCATTGCCGGTAGCCATTTCATGCTTACATATGCTCTCGATTGCGGGAGAGCCAGCAATTTATAAGTACTCTATACAGTTCATTCATCGTCTCTAACTGCGCGTCGTCCTGCCTGCCTGCATGCCGACCTGCACACTGTCACTGCCACACGACGTCACCTCACTCCCAATAAATAAATAAATAAATAAATAAATAAATAAATAAATAAATAAATAAACGGCTAGAGTTGGATTGACCGCGCGAGATGGAATACGGATAGATCGAGGATTGTCAATTTCTTAGTACCATTCGCCTTTGAGAAAAGCGCTTCCTTTTGGCCACTACTGAAGTCGACGCGTCTCAAGCTTTCCCATGGTGACGGAAGCGAGAATATCGGGAGTAAGCATCGCGAAAATCGACGTCCAACTTTATTGGAAGTGAGGTATGGTAAGGGGTCTCCGCAGCTGTTGACTCAACGGCACTCGAAAGCGTTTGTTCGGTGACAAAAGAGTAACTATGGTTCTATATCTATGGTTCTATATCTATGGTTCTATATCTGTGGTTCTGTAACTATTGTTCTCTAACTATTGTTCTCTAACTATTTCGGGTCGGTTGTCTGCGTGCGTGAACAAATTGGTTCATTGTAGGCACGCCTAATTCGGACCTCGTCGGCGTGCTATTATATACCGTCCGCGGGCAACGTATAGCGCTGAATGAGGGTGCTGCAACCGTGCTCTACTCGGCAAGTGTGTGTGTGTTTGTGTGTGTGTGTGTGTGTGTGTGTGTGTGTGTGTGTGTGTGTGTGTGTGTGTGTGTGTGTGTGTGTGTGTGTGTGTGTGTCCGAGAGCTGTTGTAGCTGCCGTTGCTGCTGCTGGTCGTTCGAAAGGCCGCAGCCGGTGCGCGCACGTTGCACTCGCCGTGCACCGTTATTCGCGCGCTGCATAGATCGATGTGCACGCAAGCGTAGGCTGGTGTCCACTCCCTCTCCGATGGCCGGTCGATCTGGGCGCCAGCGTCGCGGAAAGCCGACCGCCGCCAGCATCTTGCGATGCGCCCCGTTATGCGTTCTTTGTCTTTCCTTATTTCCTCTCTCGATTCGTTTCGCTCTTTGACGTATGTCCTCTTGCCCGTCGGTCGTCGCTACCGATGCACGTCGACTGGCGTGCCGCTGGTGAAGCGGCCTTTATGCTATGAGGTACTTCGTGATGAAAACTCCTTTGACTTTCTCTGCGGTTGGGTATTGTGGCGCCATCTGGTAGCGTGTCGTCGGCCAATCACGGCCGTTGCAATCCGGTATTTCGGTGCGTACCGTTTGCGATCTCTTCCCGCCTTTTTGCGTGGTTAGACATATGACACGCAGGAGGCTTCAGACAAGACAGGAGCTGTATTGTTGCAAACGCGTAACTCGCTGTCGCGAGTGAAATTTAGAAATTTCGCACGACTAGGGATCTGCGAAGTGCGTACCACGCGGAACTGGTTTCGCGAAGCAGTGTGAACGCTATGCATGTGGCTGTCGCCGTTTGCGGTGCGGAAGGTAATGTATAAAGGAAGAACAACAAACAGAAAGAAATGTCACTCGGTTGTCGTTGGCGCCGTTTTCGGTCGGTTTGGTCTTTATCCTGTTGTAACTTTCGCGAAGCAAACATTGACAGTTATGCACCTAGCTTCCTGATGCATCATTTGTTGCATCTCGCACCGAAACCTCGGCGGTAGTACTTTAGTGTAGCCTCACAGATTTCACTTCTTTTTTTCCCCTGCTGAGTCTCAATAAAGACTCTCGAAACTCGGTAAGCTCAGTCCTTGGCTCATGTAGAATGCAGTAGTAAAGCCCATATTTCCCGATGAAGAAGAAACTATGCCCGAGTAGGAGCCGTCAAAATCCGTGACGTCACGGTTAACTCGTGCAGGAATTCCACGGCGGCGTCGCCACCTGAACCCTCCCCCCCCTTTCTTTTTGCATGTTTTGTGGCTTACTTGGTCTCTTCTCGCGGTAAGCGTTTTTTTTTGTTATTGTGGAAGGGTAATTTACTAAAACAGCTAATTAAAATCCTTTTTCTATGTAGTCGCCCTTTAACCTCGCACTTACGTTGCGCCTAGTCCTTTTTTCCTAACTGCTTTGTTTGCTTCCCTAGAATTTCTTCATCTTGACGCTCACTCCTGTAGGTTCCTCGTAAAGGTCTAAACGTGGCAATCGATAATAAGGACCGCTGAATTAAGGCGTTAATTATTTTTAAAGAGAAGGAAAGCCAAGGAAAGAAAATACGAAAGGTCGCGGATTCGGATAGTCGAGTGTCAATGCTTCTGGCCTGTCTTTTTCTTTTTTTTTTTAAAATAAAGATTGGCTTTGAAGTTTGTAACCTGTGCTTCTTCTCTTTTTGTTAAGTGACAGCAGTAACTTTATACCGTTCCAAATACCGCCCTATGTAATTTCTGCGCGGCCGCCTTAGGGTGCTGGTAGGATGATGCGAACGCATCAAAGCGAGCGCAAGTTTTCGTCGTCACATATAAGTCGATATCTGGTTATTTGCCCCCCCCCCCCTCCCCCGTCGTGAGAGAGGGCAAGAAAAGGAGGAAGCCGCGGGTCACTGTTGGGGTCAAGCGACAACGACGTGGGCGTTGCCCCCCGAAGGAGGAAGTGGAGGAAGTGGGCGGGGAAACGAGACGCCGGGGCGCACGCCATCTCTGCCGCAAATGGGGAAGCGATGGGAAAATTTGCACTTGCCGCAAAGCGGGAAAGTGGGGAGGAGTCCTTGCCCCGAGCCCCGTTTTCTGACCCGTTATCCTTTCCTTTATTATTATTTTTTTTTTGTCGTTACGTATCGGTGTGCATGGTTTATTGACTCTTCCGTCCAACAATTTGCGCTTGGTGCATCCTTTCCTTCCTTACCCTTCCCACCTCCTCGCCCCTGCATTTATTATGCGTGTAGCTGTTTTTTTTTTTTCATTTCTTGCGTTTTTTTTTTCTTCTATACACTCGACTTCGTGGAAGCTTTTGAATTATATTCTCGGAATCATCGAGAAAGGTTTTCTTCAAATCGGAATGAGGGAGGGGAAAAGAGAAAGGTTGTTGCACTCTTTAGGCAGCCCTACACGTAGACGTTAAAAAGACGCGCGGCATCTTGCAGTTGACGACTGTCGCAGAATTTTCTTTGCACACGATTGAAAAAAAAGAAAAAAAAACACTAGTATATCTAAGCGGGAGTTGACGTGTCTGCTTCTGACGTTCTTTTGTTTCTTCGGTTTTTCTCTAAGCTGTACCCGCTGTACGTAACTTGCACTCTTTGTCTAAGGTATACCGTATACGGAAAAAGTTTCACGCGGCAGCCATGCGTGTGGGGTGCAGGTTAATCGTCAGCAAGAGTTTCCGTGGTATTCCATAAATTCCACTGCCTGTGCGCAGTGAAAAGGACTGCTTTGTTACTCGTCACCCAGAGATCTTTGCGTTGGAACCACACCAAGCAGCTTGTATGCTTTTGACAAAGGCTGCACGTGTGTGTGTGTGTGTGTGTGTGTGTGTGTGTTTGCCTGAATGTATGTATGTATGTATGTATTTATGTATGTATGTATGTATGTATGTATGTATGTATGTATGTATGTATGTATGTATGTATGTATGTATGTTTGCCTGAATGTATGTATGTATGTTTGCCTGAATGTATGTATGTATGTTTGCCTGAATGTATGTATGTATGTATGTTTGCCTGTATGTATGTATGCATACATGCACGTTATATCCACACAGCGTACACTACAGCGTATATACACTCACCAGGCACAATCAGTACATGCAACACATACAATAAGCGCGTTTTTTTAGCGTGTGCATCCGCGCGCAATAACGTGACAAACATAAAACGCCCTCTCGTGGTTTGAGGCCAAGAGCTCTCGCCTTTGAAGAGCGCGGAGCCAAAAAAAAGAAAAAAAGAAATTGCTTCCTTCTTTCCGTACCCCGACGTTCTTGTTTGCCTTCTTCTTCGTCCGATGGGGGCTCGCGTGTACGCGTCCTTCGAGTGATGTCCAATCTCCATTTCCCGACGCCTTTCCGCTCGCGGAGCTCCCCCGCGTTCCGCCTCCTCCGGCAGTGTGCTTCGGCGTTGATCGTGTGACTACCGTGCACATGTTTTTATCACTTTCTTTTTTACTTTCTTTCGTAGTAGTGCGGCGACTGGCTCGCCCGATTGGCGATGCGAGAACACAGCTCTGGATCTCTCGCAATCCGCGCCGCAGAATGTACGAACGACGTAGAAGGCGTCGTTGTTTGTCCCCGAGAACCGCTATTCGAGCTGTGCCAAGGGAGTGTGTGAGTGGGCCCCCGTTGCGTTTGTTTGTTTGTTTGTTTGTTTGTTCGGCGGCCGGGTGAGGCGCTACGTACGCTCACACACAGTGGTTGACTGGAGAAGGACAAGAAACGGCTTCACACTTTCGTGGTTATCGGTAGCTATATAAGCTCGAATCTGGAGAACCGTCGTTTGTCGTTTTTCTTCCCGTTTCCAAGCGATAGGTGGTGGCGGTGTCCAAATCCACGCCCCGGCGACGGCTCTCCTCCGCTGAGTAACGAAAAACTAATCTCGAAGGCTATGCTTTTTGAAGGTTTATTCGACTTGGCCAAGTTTCTCTGCGACTTCTGCTGCTGCACCTAACCGCGGTACACTGCACCATAGGCCTTCGATTACCCCGAGGTGCAGCGATGCACCCTGCACCCGCGTGCTGGATTGATCGAGGGGTGCAAGGCAAGGTTCCATCGCACTGCAATGCACCCCTGAACCTTTTGCATCGAGGGGGTGCAGCCCGGCACACCGTAACTGACACCGCCCGCACCTTTTCGTTTGTAGTGTCGTAGTACCTTTCCTGAATCGAACAAACTGTTTTGCAGCTGGCTGCACGTCCTGGAAACGATAGCACTCGACGTAAACAGGTCGTGAACGCCGTGTTACATCACATGTAGCTGCTTGGCTTGTCCGTGAACTTCTTACCGTTTGGCGGAATACCGGGTTACCGGAGAGGAGTGCGGTAGCGACATATCTTAACCAGAGTGCATGCAAAACTAATACAGCAGCTACCTGCCATATTCTACTTAAGTTCTCGTTTTGGTAGCGATATAATCGTTAACGTGCAGTCCTTTTTTTTTATGATTGTCTTTCTACGAAAACGCTCATACACCGCACGAATGTTTTGAACGTGTTGTAGTAGGACAGAGCTTGACAAGTAGTCGCTACCAGCTTTGTAACTGCCGGCCGGGGCCCCGGTAACCCGTAAACGATAATAAGGTTGGGGACCAGCCGAAACTCTAATGGACGCTTGCGCACTACGCGGCGAAGATGAAGGTAGTTTTAAAGTTCTCAATTTAATGAAGGGCGCCTTGGTTACAACTAAAAAAGCAGTGTAAAGAACCGCAGACAGTCGGAATTAGCCGGAGCCCTCCAGGACTACGGCGTGCCTCATGATCAGGTCGTCCTTCTGGCACCTGAAGGCCCGGAATATATTTAAACGCATATATTGTTATTCTCTCCACCTTGCGAGTTCTCGCAGAACTATTACGCCAAACTCTTGCCTTTGCTTCGAGTCTTTGATGAATTCGACTTCGCCCTGCCATCTGCTAGCCGCCTGGTTAGCTCGGATGGTAGAGCGCGTGCGCCGGAAAGGCGATGGTCCCGGGTTCGAGCCCCTGACCAGGACGAAATTTTTCTTCATCTGTGAGGCTTTTCTTTCGAGGAAACCGTACGGGGTTTCCTTTGCAGCAGTTGCTATGATTGGGTGGATGTGTAATTTTCCCTTTATCAACATATATTGTTAAAGTTCGCTTGGTGACGACGTTTACGCCGGCGTCGTTGAACTGCTCACTAGTCCTACCAGCGTCCAAGAGCGTCCATACTCGACTAGAGCAACCCGCGCGCGTCGTCATTGTTTAAACTCTTTCTGCGTCGCGTTTGTCGAGCGCTGAACCACAACCGCTGCAAGCAACCCCGAGTCGACCGTCGCGGAGTGCCAGCTAATTGCCTATCCATTAGACGAGCCGAGGTGCGTGAACTTGGGAGTGAGTATGGTGCCTCTGCTTCTGGCGAACATATATTTGTGCAGTTGACCCTTTCCCCTCCCGTCTCTGGGCCAGTGACGATCGTGCGCCCGCTGTGCGTGTCCCTGCCACTTGGCGCTTACGGTGAGAGAGAGAAGTGGTTTTTGAAGGGATAATGAAAGGTTGCCGCTGTTTTCTGCAGCCCTCGCGGGAGCACGGCTCAGCGTCAAACGCTTACGGTGAAAGAAAACGCACGTCTTCTTGCGCTCTCTCTCTCCCTCTCTCCTGGAAAACGGGAGGGGGGCGGGGGTTAACGTCGTCCTGGACCCAGCGTCGAATTCCATGTACACCGAGCTTTGGGGGCGCCCGCCCGCTTTGTGTTTTCTTACTTTAGAGGTGTGCTCACTTCCTTCGCGGTCGTCTTCTCTGTTGTCGTCGGCGGCTGCGGAAATAACCTCTCCACCGGGTTCTACCGAAGCGCAGTCGCTAGACTATCTGGCGAAGAGTTCCTGCGAGGCACGGCGCCCGTTTAGTTACGTCACGTATAGTGTGTGTGGCGTGGGGCTACCGTGGCGTCTCCTGCCGGAGTCAGTTAAAGCTTTAATATTAGTACTAAAAGTATTAAAGGGGCACTGCTCCCCGCCTTACCCTTTGGTTCAGCGAGAGCAGTGGTAAAGTAAACATGTCCGCAATAGATAGTAGTAGTAGTAAGAGGGCATTGGATGATTAGGGGAAGAAAGGTAGGGAAACGACAAAAAACGGAGACTTTACACAAACATAGTTCACAATAGGGGGGTCAGAAAATCCGGTTATGGGAATTCATCGCGTTTTTTCTCTTTTTCTTTGTTAACCTAGGTAGGACATTAGGCAGTATAATAACAAGAGCGTGATGGAGCAACCCACCGCCCCGTTCCAAAAGGGACCCTCATAACATCCATCCATCCATCCATCCTTATCTTCAGTCGCGTTGCCGAAACTGCGAATGGGCGCAACAGTATGGCGCCCGTGGCGCCATATTGAATGTGCTCCCTGTCGGAGAATTCGAGAAGCCCGCCGCTCGGTACAAACACAATATCGCGAACTGGGCACGCTTAGTAATGGCTTCCGCTCCGCTTAACGACATCTCGACTGCGCCCGAAATGGGGTCGCTATATAACCCCTCTTGCCCCCCCCTCCCCCCCCCCCCCGTCCGAGTGGTACCAGCGTTTTCTTTTTCTTCTTTCCGAATGAATGAAGTCCGAAAGACATTCTCGCTCCCGCTTCGTCGTATGCAGGCATCGTCGCTAGTTCGCTCCGTCTTCGATTCCGTCGCATTATGACAGGGGGATCGCAACAGGCTGTTGTTTTCTTCGGTTAAGGGGGAAAAAAAAAAAAAAAAGTCAACGAAGAAACCAGAGGCGACCGGGCCGAGCCTTCCGTTGTCGTGTACCTCGGAAGTCCCTTTTGTTCGCCGACAGTTTTCTTTTGTTGTCGTCGTCTTAGCCTTGTTTTTTTCGTTCTTTTCCCCCCTCGGGAGACCTCGCTGCGTTAGTACCGGGAGGCGTCCGTCTAAAACGTGCCGCTTGTTGTGCTCGTTTTTTGCCGCCACCGCCTCTAGCCGCTGAGCCTTCGCAGATTCCTTTGTCGAGCGCCTCCTGCGCCGAGAGTTAGCCCCGGCGCTTGGTTGTTGTTCATCGCCGGTGTCCTCCCTCCACCCCCGGCGTTAACGCCGTAATGACCGGCACGCTGTGATTCTTCCTTTCTAATTCTTCTTTTCTTTTTCGCGGAAGTCGGTATGGTGTGTGTGGACAAAGCCTAGAAAAAGAAAACGGGCAGACAAAAGGGGTTGGTTGGAGTGGGCAGAGCGCGCGTTTCTAGCGCTGTCCCGGCCCTGCCGCGTGAAGAGGAGTTAGCCGGCCATTCGGACTCCGTCTGCTGGAAGATACCGCGCAATGTGTGCCGGCGCTTGTCTCGGGGGTCTCTCTTTTTGTCGTTCAAGTCTCACTTCAGCCGGCCTAGCAGCCGATTATATCACCACCTGCCTGCCTGCCCGTCTTGACACAATGCCTTGCTTTGTTTCGCGATGCCCCCCGCCCCCCACCTCTTTCTCCATTTTCTTGTGCCTCTATTTTCTTGCTTATCTTCGTTTCCCTTCGGTGCCGCTTCCCTCAGAAATGAGCACGTAGTCGTAGTTTGCGCCCGGGGGTTATTCATTCGTAGCGGTTTCTAAGCTACGCTTTGGACTTCGGACATGCCCGTGGCGTGCCTAACTTTCTCTGTGGGTTCGGTAGGTGGCTGGGTGATGAACCCATGGCGATAGCTAACGACGTCTCAATTGAAGCAGGCTGGCGACACATATATAGCTAGCCTGCGTCAGCTATTTGAATTTAGTTATATCCATTGCAATCTACTGATGTCTTGTCTCTCTACCTCATCGTGCAATGTTTCCTAATCTTGGGGTGATGCCGTGCCCATCTATTTCCTGCCTCCCCACTAATCCCCCCCCGCTCCCCCCACACCAAAATTTAAATGGGGGTGTGGGAATTACTCACTGATATGCAACCTGTGAGCAACCAAATCAAACTTGGACTCTTCTTCACCAATGCCTGCTAAAATAAACCCTCGGTGTGGTTAGCACTGCTGAAAAAGAAAAGAAAAATAGGGCTGATTGGGAAAATGACGTTTATTTGGCATTGCTTACTATGCATGCAGGCGCCATAATTTACATATTTTACTGTTGCTCTCGCTTTGGTTTGTTGTCCATAGGTGTCGCGACAGTCGGTCGAGTTCCCACTTTGTCCGCCGATCTCTCTGACCGGGTTTCGAAACATGGGGCCTGCATGGGGAGCGTTGCGCAGCTAGTACGCTCGAAGAGGTAAATTTTGTGCCCAAACGCGCGTTGAAGAGGTTGGTTAAACTTTAACACCGACCTTGACTCCCTTCACTATGAAATGGAAACGTCTGGCTTTTTGGGCCTTGAGAGGCTTCTGTTATGGTTCATTTCGATGCGGAATCACTGCTTTGGTGCCGTGACTGTTTATTAGGGCTATTCGTAGTAGCGATAATACTTTAATTCATGTAGGAAAGCTGATATAAAAGAGAAGAAACACAACCTTTGATAATACTCGTTCTCGCAAAATCCGTGCGCGAAAACATAGGTTCCTACCCACCTACGCGTCCTACCGTCCCATCATTCTTAATGCAATCTGTCCCATCACGCCAATCATCCGGTATCATTTGAACAACTCATCCATCAACCCATCTGCCTCTCCGTCCGCCAAGGTGTCTATCATTCTATCCGTACATCAAGAAGTGGGTCGTTTTATCATGAAACAGGGTTAAGGGTTACATCACTAATGTAGACAAAAGAAAAAACAAACACGAAATACTTCCGTCTTCGTGTTCCTTAGCTCTGCAAACACGTCTCGTAACGCCAGCAACCAATTAGCCCAGCTTTCCAGCGACAATTAGATCACTGCAGTCCAGTGTATGAACCGATCGATGACGTTTGCATTAATTCGTTGCTTTCAGTTAGGTGTCTTCATCTCGCCAAGTTCGGTTCACGTTGCCGGATCGAATCCCTCCTCTCTCGCTCGAGACCCGTTGTCCCTTCGGAAGCGCGGAGGAGATGGAGGAGCACGCCAGACACGCAGCTTCCGCGTAAAAAAAGAAACGATGGAGATGAGGCGTTACAGTGTAACGCGCCGCTGCTCGCAACGGACTCTGAAAGGACCGTTGTTGGATTGGAAAGAGAAAAGAAACAAAAGAAGGAACGCGCTGCCTGCGTGTCGTATTTCTAGTGTCCCAATAAGCTTCTGCAAAACATGGAAATAGGATTCTCTCGGCCGTGCCATCTTCCTCGCTGCCCCTCCTCCCCCCCCCCTTCTCGGCGAGGAGGGGAGGGGGTGTCTCGAAGTTTCTCGCTCTTCGCGCCTGTGGCACAGAGGACGTGTGGGCGGAAGCGAGGAGGATTCGGTTCGACTGTGTTGCTTCGAGTTTCCTGTTGCGTGGGCGGGGCACGCGACGTAATTGGACTGCAGTGTTTGGGGAAAGCAGTGTGACGGTGCTGCCGCCGCTGCTCTAGCTTGCGCCGGATCGCTTTTGTTTCCCCGCGAGTTTCCGATTAATGTGCTACGCTTCGACTGGATTGCGGAAGCGTTGCTGAGATATATTGCTTGTTTGCTCTTGCCCCTGGTTGCGCTGCGAATGGAGGGTGCTGCAGCAGTGTTCGCTAGCGGCGTGGACTATCTTCGTATCCCTGTTTGGTGTTGAGAGCACGCGGCGACGTTTCCTAAGTGGGGCTTCCGGTGGGGGCTTAGTTTCTGTCGGCCGTTTGTACGCTCTGTGTTCTTGTCGCTCACAGTGTTTGTGTGCGTGCGTGTGTGTGTGTGTGTGTGTGTGTGTGTGTGTGTGTGTGTGTGTGTGTGTGTGTGTGTGTGTGTGTGTGTGTGTGTGTGTGTGTGTGTGTGTGTGTGTGTGTGTGTCCATTCGAGCTGGGTTATCGTTTCGGGACTAACACTAGGTAATTTTATCGGTAAAGTACTCTATGTGTGTCTCTTTAGCTTGGATTCAGTAGCATTGTTGACACAAACCCCGTTGAGTCCGTCGGTTTTGTCGTTCATTCTCATCGCGCACTCTGTATTTGGTCGTCTTAATGCGATTATCTTTCCCGTCATACTTGTGACACGCAGCGCTCTTCTCTTCATCTCGGTCCTTCGACTTTCAGAGATAAGCTCTCGATTCCATAGCCAACCTCCTTTTTTTATATCAAGTTTTGTCTTCCGTAAGCGTGGGCAGTCTTCCTGTTACGTCAGGTATCCTTTGTAACGTTCGCCATCTCCTTCTTCGTTTGGGTGTTCCTTACGCCTTGCCTCCGTTTTATCCTTTTCTTCTACACGGATCCCCGTCCGTTTTTTTCTTCTCCTTTTTAATAGTTCTTTTATTTCACATCCCCCCTCTTGACCTCTTCGTTATTGAGGGCTTTAGCTCGACTCTTCTTAGGTTTTCCTTCGACGAGATTTCTGACGCTTGGTAGTTGAAGCAGCGGCCGCAAGGTGTCGATAACATCGATATACTGCTACCGTTCACGCCACCGGTATTTCGGTATTCTGTAAAACGCAGTGCTTATACGGCCAGGACTCTCAGGGACTGCAGCTTAGCTTAGCTTTTCGTATACGTTTTTTCTTTTTTTAGCCTTCACGGAATACTCAGTTCCTGGAGGCATAGGTGTGAACAGCTGCGTTGGTGCCGCCATCTTGTGGGACGAAGTTTTAACCAGAGAGGGCAGTCTAGCTGTCGTAGCAGTGATCAAGCTTCTTTTACTTGGTAGCTAGTATTAAAAAAAAGAAAGAGTGGGGCCGGTTAGCTAACGTTTAACATGCAGTCTCCTTTGATTTTCTTAATTCTTTCTTTCGACAAGAACGCCCAGTAGCACACCCTTGTTTCTAATACGCTGTGGTTGCACAAAATGTGACAAGGTGTCGCTGTTAATGCTGCTGTACCGTATTACGTTGCTCCGTCTACGGTTACGCGGGATTTGGAATCCATCAACCAATCAAATCAATTATATTCTCCAGTTTACATAATGTATGGTCATTTTGGGCTAAAAGCTGCATACGTAGCTTGACGTTACCCAAAAGACCGGACAGGGCAATAGCACAGTAAACAGTGTGTCTACATTTACAATAATTCACATATAATGCGGATACCTATGCAATGATATGTAATAATAACCTATGCAATAATACCTATGCCGACAGGCTAAAGATATGTTTGTGCGCTTCTGTCGGCTTCACCTTTCCCCGTGTTCTCTCTCCACAATGACCCGTTCGTTCGTCTTGCGCAAGTCGTTATACCGTACCGCCATATACCTGTTCTTGCCTATAGGCCGCACGCGCGCCCGCCCTCGCCTAAGTCTTTTGTGATGCTCTCTGCTATCTCCGGTCGTCTATTCCTATCTCGCATTCTTCTTGGAGGAACGGTTATCTTCGTGCTTCTTTTCGGCCTATGTACCATTCGCGTGCGTTGCCTCCGATAAGACGCACTGTGGCCCGGCGTAACCCCCCCTCTCGATTGTCCTTATCCGAGAGCTACATCGCTCCACATTTCTGCCTAGGTATACGCGGGGCGGTGGCTTTCCTTTCATGCATTGCGGACACGCTTTTCTTTCTTTCTTTCTTTCTTTCTTTCTTTCTTTCTTTCTTTCTTTCTTTCTTTCTTTCTTTGAATGAGCGGTTTCAAGGCGCCGACTGTAGCATACGTGCTTCGGGCAGTGAACCTGCAAAAGAAAGAAAGAAAAAAAGAATATGGGCCCCCGCTTTTGGGTGTGATGGTGATGATTGTGATGATGATGATGATGATGATAATGATGATTATCACAGTGGCAGTAACTCCAACCCGCTGAAGGGAGGATCGGCCAGGAGTTAGGGTAACGTTCGTCGACTAATTTGGGGGATCAGCTTTAGAAATAGCGATGGTAGTTAGTGATTAAGCACTCGTGACTGGCTTCCCAGCGCTGGCGCTGGTGCGCGACATGGCGGAATAGCAAAGCATCCTTTCGTGTTTCGGTAGTTGTGTTGCAGCCAAAGTTTCTGGGACCTGCTATGTTCAGTCATTGGCTCTTAGAATACACTGTAGTCCATCGTCACCGGTTAAAAAAAAAAGGAATTAATCATATCCGGACGAATGCTGTCACAATCCATGACGTCATCCATTTTTTGAAGCCTGCTGCCGAATGCGTATCAGTCGCCTTGGGTGGCACTAAAATTGGGCGTCAAAAAACTTTTTGGCAATATTTCACACCATTATGATCGTGAATGAAGAACTCAGACAAAAAAAAAACGCATGCTTGCTTACACCTTGAGCAGTTCACGCGAAAAATGGTGTTCGATTCATTCCCAATAGGTCCAGCGAGAAAATGTTTCCTAATTTCTTTCTTTCACACAATATGCAATTTTCTCTTCATTGAAAAAAAAAATGAACCAGAAATGACGACTCGCATGTTGGACTAAGTATTAATATGATGCGCCCCGCCCCGTCTCCCTCCGCTACAGAAAAGGAGTTTTACTCTAGTTCGGAGTCATCGGCCATGGCCTCCGAGTGCCTTGGATCTCGGAGGCCACGCGTCAGCACCCATAGCGCGTCGCGATTTCACGGCGACGTACTGTGATCCACAATGGACTCAAATGGGGAGGGGGTTTTGCGCCGTCGCAGGAAGCATGAAAGGGTGAGGGAGAAGTCGGAGGAGAAGGAAGATTAACACGTTAAAAAGCGAGCTACAGCGAGTGAGGTGTTATCTAGTGCCTTCTGGTTCCTCGTATATGCCATACCGTATGCGCTTGCGCTGTCCTAAGGTGGTGCCCGCATGCCGTAATCTTTGTGGAGGCTAAGAGCGCGACTAGCGAATTCCTGGGGCTCTTGTGACAGGGGGAGGCGCTGTGCTGTTATACTTAACGCCAGTCAGGACTTGTAGATGCATTCGTTGACATTTTGGTAAAACATCATCATCATCATCATCATCATAAGGTAAAACATCATAAACACAACAAGTCGCTGCACAGATCCCGAAACGACAAGCTTTGTGTTATTTGAAAAAATTTCTTTTAGGTCTAGGCTTGATTTGGTTCGTATTATTCCTGATGTTTTTTTTATTGCCTTCATTATATCATTTCAAACACCGCTGTTTCGGAGGTCGTCTGTTCGATACCCGGCCGCCCGTGGCCTCATTGTTGTGCGGGAATTCCCGCGCTAATTCTTAGGAATATTAATGTTTCCAGGCTGGCCGGTGTACAAGTGTCTTAATTGCAGCATACTTGTTCCCCTGATTTCTCGCAATGTGCGCGTTTAGCGCCTCTCTCTCTCTCTCTCACCCCCCTTTCCCCTCCATTCCTCGATGTGCTCGTCACTGTAGAAGCGCGCTCGGGTTCTGGCTCATCGCTAGAGAATGCCGGACACAGTCCAGCTGCGGAGAGAGAGAGAGGGGCTGGCATCCTTGACCCCTCCCCCGTCGTCGTCGTCATTGCTGGAGGAAGTAAATGCCCGGCGCTCACCTCGCGCCTGCGAAAAAGGAAAGAAAAAAAAAGCGGTGACGCGAAGCTGAGGAGTCCCGACTGACGTAACCAGTAGACCGGCCTGCCAAATTAAGGGGAGTCTGCGGACAGCTACGTTTTGAAGTGACCCCTGATCCCGTCTTGCGGTTATACGTCGTCGCTCTGAATATACGGTGAGGCGCTGTGCATGCGTGTGTGATATATATATATATATATATATATATATATATATATATATATATATATATAATATGCAACTAGTGTGCAAGTTCTGGCTGTCATGTTAGTACTCTCTTGAGCTTATAGGCCCTTATTAGTAAATAAAGCTTGTGAAATAGCTACACAAGCCACTGTAAGTGCAATAGTTTGCGGGCAGACTATCGCACTCTGTTGGTTGTTCTAATATGCGTAGTTATATGTAACTGCGTTTGTCCGCGTGGCGTCTGCCACTGTATATATATATGCGCACGCATGCTTTCTTGTCCGGGGCAATACACCAGCGTGCGCTTCGATTCACAGCGGCGGAGGAACGGGTTACTACTCTGCGCGCGCAATCGGAATTGCGTAACGGGATTATTGAGTTCCTCGCCTCCCCCTCCCGCTTTCCCCGTTCCGCCGAGTGTGTGTGGATTCGGAGTGCGCCGTAATGCGGTTCCGATTTGCGCCGCGGGGGGGCCTCCTTGCGGCCGCGCTGAATTAGCAGCTGCTGGTTTAGCTGCTGGCCGATCGGCGCTCTACATGTGTGCCAGTCTGCGCAACAGCTGGGGGCGGCGCCGCAACTTTTTTTTTCTTTTTTTGCGGGCGTACTGGCCGCCCATTCCCTGCACCGTCTTGCGCACATACCGCATCGATTCACGTTTTTATCCGCGCTTTTTTTTTTTACGTGCGGTTCGCACGATCGGGCGTCTCCTGAATATACTGCATCTCGCAAGTCGTCTTTGTTCTTGTTTTTTTTTTTCCCCAGTGCTGCCGAAGGTACGATGTGTAGACAGCTAATGTCCTTGCGCTGCGGAATGTAGTTCTGGGCGTAACTCCCTGATTAATAGCGGAACTATAGTGTTTCTCTCTTTTTTTTTTTTTTGTTTAGTGAATGATACGTTACAGCGATACGTCACGTGTTGGGGCCTCTGCCCATGCGCGTCGTGTACCGCGAGTTCAGTAGCCGCTGAGCAGGGCAGAGCAAACCACGCTGAGCAGACGACGCGGTGCGGAGGAACGCGTCTAGAGGGGACACTCGGCCATGCTATTGGCTAAGGTGTCCCGCAGCTTCCATAGTTCGCTGCAAACGACTTGTGATATGGAACGCATGCAAATAGCTCGCGGAGTCTGCAGTCGCCACTGCTGTGTCACTCGCACATAAATTGTCACCGTACTCGCACGCCCACTTTCGCGGACTATTGAAACGAAAGATTTCGCTGGCCCCATTGGCTGGCTTCCTGGAGCTCGCACAGAATGAGCCGATCTGGCTCGCGGATTCCGATGGGCGTGTGTTCCGGTCGTCATTCAAAGCTAGCGGGGATAGGTGTGAATAGCCCGGAGGGTTGTATTTTTGTTGTTAATATACTAAGAAAAATCAACAAGTTGCCAACAATCAACACGAAGTCAACAAACGAAGTAGAGGAAAGCAAAAGGAAAGTTAGTCGTTCTTTTAAATCAAGGGTTTTTCGTCCACTTTCATTTCTCCATCTGATATTTCGATTACAAAAACGGGTATTTGTCCTTGAGCTTTTCTTGACTTCATTGCTTGTTGTCGACTTCATGTGGTCGTAATTTATTTACGCGAGACGCACACGTAACGCTTGGTATCATTATCACCAAACCAAGTTATGTGCACGCTCTGCGCAGTAGCAACTGTGCGCATGAACCGTCTTTACGGCGTATTGTATGCAAAGCATTGAGCGTACCACTGACAATGTTTCAGGTGCATGTGCAACCGATGTATGAATCGTCCTCGAATTCGTGAGCTAAAGGCTTACAGGTGCGTGAGCACTCCTGCCCTTGCCTTGTCTTGACGCATCTTTCGTCCGCGTGGAAAATGCGCGCGCTGATATACGGCCTCCGAGCTCGGGCGGCGCGCGCTGGATATCAACGCGCGGCTCGGATCATGGAGGCCACGCTTGGTGTGGCGCGTCGGTTACTTATCTCATTTTTTTTCCCCGTTGCTATTTTGCTGTCCGATCTCAGACGTGATTTTTTGGGACATTCAGAATACGTTCGCTTTTGAATTCTCGTTACTACCCCGACTGTCTCAATTAAGTTTGTACTTGACGAGTCAAACCGCTGTGAGTTCTTGGGATTATCTCCGGCACCTCTATGTGCACATGGGATGAGCAGCGCTTCGAGTCGTGCTTGTTTTTCAGTTTCTTTCTTTTTCATTTTTTTTCCTTCATCGCTACGCAGTAATAAGACGGAAGTGTTCGCATTCCTCATGCTTTGCCTCCCTCCGCGTCCGGTGTTGCTACTGTTTCGAACGTTTATTCAACAAAAAGGAAACGGAGGCCTACTGTTGTGCTCTTACGTTGTTACGGCGTAACACGTATGTAGGCGCTTTCATAAACGGCTGCCGTTGGCGCTAGATCCCCCCCCACCACCACCACGCTTGCGACTTGTTTGTCCCGCGTACTACTTCCGAAATCTCGTCGCTTGAGCGCGAGAAATTGCGGTACACTTGCCCCGTTGGCCCTGTTCTACACGCACTATGCAGCCACTTGGCTGCTCCGTTCGCCTTTTCCTTCTTTTGCCGTGGCTCGCGATTTGCCTCGTTAGCTAGTGGCTCTAGTTGTTCTAGAGAGGGAGAGAGAGAGAGCTGGGGGAAGCGCGTGGTTGGCTTGGCTCGACTTCGTGGTGGTTGTGGTGTGTGGCCAAAAAATCGCTCCGCTTTCGCCTAGTGGCTTGTATCGCCGTATCCCTGTAATTATTATAGCAGCAGTAGGGGTTCCTGGCTCGCGCAAGGCCTCGCTTCCAGCGATGCGTATGCAGGGAATAAGCGTGCAACGAGGAAAAAAAGAAAAAGACGAAACGAGAGAGAGAGAGAGAGAGAGAGAGAGAGAGAGAGAGAGAGAGAGAGAGATCGCTTGTTGCTCTGTTTCGACGAGTTCGTGTATTTGGCACGCCCGCTGTTGGCGTTCGTTGTGCTGCATGGCTGATTGGCCGCTCCTCTTTTCTCTATCTCCTTTTTTTTTTCTTTTTTTTTTCTTGTGCTGTTAGTGATCTGCATTCCTTAGTTCTTTGTAGCGTGTGCCGTGTATCCCTTTCATTTTTTTTTTCGCTTTACATTGCCTTTTTTTTTTTCTTTTGCTCGCTCCGGTTGATATCTCTTCTCGCGAACTCCGTTCCTTCGCTGCCAACTGCAACGACGTCGCACGCACTGCAGGCGCTGAAAGTCAGCGCGTTTTGCAGAGAGGCGCTAAAAAGGCACGTGGACGGACTGTGTACACTTAAACACACACGCAGCTACGTATAAAAGCATACATACACCAGCGCACGCACGAGAACACGCGTACAGGTACCCGCATTCAAACACGCATTAACATACGGAAGCATGCACGCATAACTGCACGTAAACGCGTACACAAGCACGCAAGCGCGGACTGCTGTTTAAGACCCGTAAGCACGCACGTGAACGCGCACCTGTTTGCGTGCCTGTGCTTATCGTACGCAGCGAATAACTGTTAAAAACATTCCATGCAGCCGTAAAATCGTGCGCGGGCAGCTGCAGGAGCGGTTGTTTCCGCTGTGCGCTGTAACGTAAAACCGCCATCGTTCGCGCTCTGCTTACCTTGCTGCCAGTGCGTAATTTTTTTTTTCTTTCCCCGCGAGCAGCTGAAAGCGCGAAACGTTTACAAAGGATTCATCTGGCGCCGTGCGCCTAGAACCGTAATACCTTTCGATCTCATGTAATCTTTCATGACATTTTTTTTTTTTTTTTTCATTTGGAACCAATCTCGGCAACAGTGATCGTGTCGGCGATATCGGTTCCGCTGACACCCCTCATCTCTCTTGCAACAGATAAAGCCTGTAAATAACGAAGCTTTTAGCATGCATTGGCTGCGTGGAAAAAAAAAAAAGTTGCCTGTCGCTCTGTGAATTTCCACGCGCTCCTGTATTTGGCACGAGCGCTTGGCGTTATCCGGTGCGACCGCTGCGACGGTGTCCGCGGTTGATCCACTCTCCAGCGTTGCTTGCGTTATTTTCGTTATTTCATTTTCTTTGTTGCACTTTTTTTTCTCTTCGTCCGTACGCTGGCGCTTCGGTGTGAAAAAATTGAGACGAGAGAGAGAGAGAGAGAGAAGCGAGGTCGCGTGTGCCAAGTGCCGCCAGAGCGTCGCTCTGTTACTGTATAGGCAGTTTTAGAATAGCGTTTGCAAGCAAACGCCTTACGTACGTAAGGAAATTGGGAAAGTGAGCAGGGTTCGAAAAGGGCCTACTTGGTGCAGCTTCATGGTTCTGCTGCACTGTCGCAGGCACGGTGACGCGTCAAGTTAGTCGAAAACAATGAACACGTGACAGGTGAAGCGTATTATATATATATATATATATATATATATATATATATATATATATATATATATATATATATATATATAATATAATCTCCGTTGTCCTCATTGCGCATGCTCCCTATGCTATTAAAGAGTGTTAGCTTGTCGGTAAACAGGGTGTTACTATTTGCTGAATACTGGACTGTAAAGGGATAACGTGGAAGGCAATGGCAATGCTTGTAGCGACATTTTGTGACGATTTTTTCAACAGCAACGCGTTAGAAGTGATTTTTTTTACGTCACATGTCCATGGACGTGTCTCGTCCAATTAACATAAAAAAGAAGGATGTTAACGATTATGTCGACGTCCGCGACTTACGGGCAGCAGCTTTGGGGAATTTGGTGTGTGCACGCCATCAAATCGGGTGTCCTCTCTGGTTTTAAATTCTGCTTCACGAGGTGGCGTTGACGGCATTGCTATGCTGCCACCCGCGTATCCGGTAAACCCGGTATTCCGCAAAGAGTTGCTCGTTTACGGTATAACGGGGTCACTCGTAAACTGGGAGCGCCCATAAACTGGGTCCATACGGCCGCAACAACGCCGGTAGCGACATCGTGCGATGTGGAGTTGAACCAGAAAGCACCGAAAGCTAAAACTGCAGCCACCTGATAATTACCATGTTCCGCTTAAAAGCAGGTGTAAAACGTTGGTAGGGACATAATCGTTAACGTGCAGTCCATTTATGTTTTCCCTTCGACAAGAACACTCACATTACACTTTTTTTTCTGTGTGTGTGTGTGTGTGTGTGTGTGTGTGTGTGTGTGTGTGTGTGTGTGTGTGTGTGTGTGTGTGTGTGTGTGTGTGTGTGTGTGTGTGTGTGTGTGTGCGCGTGCGTGCGTGTGTGTGTGTGTGTGTGTGTGGTGCGTTGTAGTTGAACAAAACAAAGGGGCTTTGTGCTCCCGCCTTCCGTGGCTCCATCAGATAAGAAGTTTACGGACACGTTAGAGCTCCGTACTCAATCTTGGGTATCCTCGGCTTAGGTCGCCCTTTTAACCTGCGCTATTTGTCGGGTTGAAAGGGCGTAGTGTACACGTACGCTATGAAGTATCGTTGTAGAAAGATTGCGGCATCGGTGACTCCCGCTGATCAGCGTGAATTCTCCCGATGGTTGCGCTCTCGATCGCTATCGCTCGCGCAAAATAGAAAAGCTTGGTTCCCAATAAATGGCGAAACAAGCTTTCCTATTAATCCGAACTCGTCCAAAACACGAGTTTAATGCACGTATACTTGCGTACAATGTATTGCACCATTTGGTACAACGAGCTTGCATTGTTCTGCAAGCCTTTCTTGTATTTGTAAGTAGTAAGATTAGACGAATCCATCAACCCATCATTCTCGCTGCTAGCTTGAACGAGCACAGCGCTGCAGTCCTCTCTAGCAACTTTAGCAGGAAACTCCACGTTTGTGACGTAGCCTCCGAGATCGGACAGCGCGCCTGCCCACCTCGGAGGCTTTGGTCCGGCGCCCTTAGGACTCCGTCAACCACGTGTCGATCCTGCACCGCCCCCCCCCCCCCCCCCCCCCCACTTTCCTCCTCTGAGCGTCGTCGTCTGCTCAAATCCGTCTGCTTCGGCAAAGAGGCGGCCGGCCAACAGGCCTTGTGGACCGTGGGTCCGTGTAGCGTTGCCTATTCCTGCGCCCTGCACTTGCCCGACTCACCGGCGCCTCGATGAAACCTCCTCCTCCTCGCTTCCTCCCTTCATTACTTTTTTTTTTCTCTTTTTCTCCTTTTCTTTTCTGACTGAGTTTGTCACCGTGTTCTGTTATTTCTCTCGGAAGCAAAAGTGTAATGCCTGTGCTCCCGTTCGGCAAACTCTCGCAACAACGGACGTGAGAGCGAGGAGGAAAAAATGACGGATGCTCGCGTACCTGACTTTTCGTTTTGTACGTTTGCTTTCATATTTTTTTTAGAGCGCTGCGTTTTCGTTTCACAGCGCGCGTGTTTTGGCGCAGAAACGGGAGACGCGGCTTGGACACGGGAGTCACAAGACTAGTCTTTTTATGTGTTCGCGCGTTTTCACATTCCTCACTGGCTTCAGACTAGCTTCGCCTTTTTCTTTGTACCCGTGTTTGCTTGCGACTGCGTGTGGTAAGCTCCATCTGACGCGTTCCCTCCTCCCCCACCCCACCCCCCACAGTAATGTTTCTGCCATTTTCTGGTGTCATCACCATGAATATATAGTGATATACGATAGCCATGACTCTTGCTCAGAAAGTTCAATGCAGTACCCCCTTAACAGTTGCGACTGTTAATAAAGAAGAAAAAAGAAAGGAAGCGGGAAAATTATAAGCGGGAGGCGCAACCGAGTCTTTCTCTAAAAAAAAGAAACCTCGTCCTCGGCACTCTCGGCAGAGGAAGCACGTGCGCAGGCAAGGGCGACACGCTGTTCGACGTTCCGGTGGCGTTCCAACGCTCGCGTTGCGCCGTGTGCCGTTTATTTTTACCGCGGGCACGTCTGGCGCCTCGTCCCAGCGGCGCGTGTCGCTCCAGCCGACGGCCTGGAACGCTTGGTCGAGCGGGGGCGCCATCCCCCGGTCCAGGCGCGCCCTGTGTCGCGTTCGTTTTGGGCAGGAGACGACCTCCTCCCCCCCCCCCCCCCCCCCCCATCGCGACAACCCCGCCGTCGGTGTTTGCGTTTTCCAGTCGGCACATCTTCGACGTGTCTCGTCGTCGGTCGCGAAGAGACCCGGCATGTGTGCGACGAGTACAGCGGCCGCGTTAAACCGACGCCACCTAGATAGCACGAGGCCTGTTGTAAGGCTAGATTGAACGAAGCCCGCGAATACACGCAAGTTGCCTGGGACGGCCACTCGCGCGGCAATCTTGCGTGTGTTGGCGGGCTTCTTTCAACCTGGCACGTATTGAGCAACAAAATGCTGTATCGGGAGTTTTTTCATGTTGCTCTAGAACTCTCACCGACACTGCTCACCTAATTACAATATCTCAGAAGTCGATTAATTAATGAAGACTAATTATCTAATTAGGCGGAATGAAAGAAGAATTATTTGAGTATATCCAAGCGACGGCAGTCGACATTGCCTTGGTTCTGTCCAGCTGCGTGGCATTCACGTGTTTTTAAAATCTCGCTAAAGTTTGCTGGGAGACCCCGTACATGCATGCCTCAAGGGGACGTGTAACGTGTAGCGACATCTGATTCAGTGCGTTCTTTGGAGTCCGCTTGAATATTGTCCGCCAGATATTAAACAGGATCACAAGAGGACGGCTGTGACTCACGCGAAGCGAAGGAGAGCGCATGGCGTCACTGCGGCTTTCGTCGCAGTTTATTGCGGGGAAATCCTTGGCCTGTCAGCTATCCCTGACATGGCATCTGCGCATGCTCAGACGTCGTACAGAAACGTCGAACGAACGTCCAAGTGTACGCATGAGCGAGCGAACGAATGAATGAATGCCTGACTCAGTGTGTGAATGATGAAATGAATGAATGAATGAATGAATGAATGGTGTATGATGAATGCAGCTTCATACGTGCTTTCGCGTAGCCCGGCGTAGCCAACGCAGTGGAAATTAAGGCTCGAAGATGCGCACCCTCAAAGAAGCTTCTATACGTGCTGTGTCTCGTTTCTTCCCTTCTTTTCTTTCTTTCTTTCTTTCTTTTTTTAATAATCGCGCGCCTGCGTTTGCTCTGATTGCGCTTCTTTCCCGACGCGGGAAAGGTGGCGCTAATGACCTTCGATCCAATTACCTGCAGCGCCGCTACTTAGCGCGATAACCGCGGGGCGGCGATATAAACGTATTAAGATAACGCTCTGCCTCGGGTCACGTTACAAATGACTGCCCCCATCCTGATACACAGGGTCACGCGTACATTAACTCTCGCATCTTCTCGAGAGCAAAAAAAAAGGAAAGAAGAACGAAAAAAAAAAAAAAAACTTTGGCATCATCTCCGCAGAAAGCGCTGCTAGTAACGACGTTTATTTTTGTTTCTTCTCTCTTTCTCTCTCTCTCTCTCTCTCTCTCTCTCTTTTCGTTTAGTTTGTTTAACAGACGACCCGTACGTAGTACATCCGGGCTACGCAAACGACTGACCCAAGCGGAGGCGTTTAGCACTTAACCCTACAACATGGCGAGGCCGAAGCCACGCGAAACGGTAGACGGCAAAGCGAGAGCTTCTGGGGGCGTCCCGAGTGGACCGCCGACGGAAGGAATCGCCGAACGCCATTTGCGCTGCGGTGGAGTGCCCTCGTTAAGCCAACTTCCCCGCATGACCTGGCACGCGGCGCCGTGCGTCTACGCTAATGTACTACGCTAATACTGTTAATGCAGTTTCAAGGACACAGATTCCTCCACCACCTCGTCGACGTGAAATGGCTCTCTTCCCCCCCACCCACCCCCCGTTCCTTTCGCCTTTATTTCGTTTTTATTTTCGTTAGTTCGTGACAGCTAGAGGTGTTGAAGACGTTTCTTTGAATTTTGTGCGGCCACGATCGTCGTAATGATCGTCGATGTTGTCGCGATGATGGGCCGCCTCGTAGCCCACAGGCCAGGCGTGCCCCTATGCGTAGGATGACGCTCACACTTGCCTGCGTGCTAATTCACCGCGATACGTCATTGCGATTACGCGCAAGTCGTGTGTGTATATGCCCGATAGGCAGGCTGCGCTTGGTGAATAGCCTTGGTGGTGAGTGTTGAAGCGGCTATTGTTAGCTGTCAGAAACTGGTGCTCTCGCATGACGCAGTGCGAACTTTTATGAACCGTTTAGCTCAGAAGACCGAGAATCAGTAATTAGATATTTTTTATCCACTAAAGTGTATGATAATCTTCAATGCATCTCCACTCAAATCGCCACGGTCGGTGACCGTTATGTCTTATTTGTTGCTGCGTGCGTGCGTACGTAAGTACACACACACACACGATCAGCCTACAGTTTTCTTGCCATCGAGCCAGCTTTGCGCAAGGGAATCATGTATTCGATGCCATTTTTTCACAGAAAGTCAAAGAATGTTGTCGGTTGTGTAAATACTTTCCGAGTGCTTACATAGCATAGCCCCCTTTTTCCCCTCCTCCTTTTTTTCTTTTATTAGACTCAGTGGCGCCAAGAAATTGTGGAAGTCACTTACGGCTGGTGCGGTAATAAGGAGGTGGGGGTCGAATCGCCACCCGCACTCTGTTTTCGTCTGCTTCCTGTGCGCGAACGTAACTGAACAAGACGCACGTCGTCTGCTGCGCAGCTCCGGCCGCGTCCGTATATGCCGTCCTTTCGCATTACGCCCTTTGCCTCCGCGATGTTTATCCTTGCGCCGATCAAATTGCGACCGCCCGGGCAGCGATGGTTTGACCGTCGCCTTGTGGGGCTCTGCCCCAAGGCTTTTATATAGTATGGCCACAACATGGGCGTCAGTCTTCTTCTTTGTTCACTTTGTGCGCGTTAGCTGGGGCGTCCTGTACGAGGCGGATGCTGAGGGCTTATTGATTGACTTTAACCTCTCCTTAGCAATTACGGGGTGACCTAAATATCGACCCAGCCGATATATATATAAGCGAGGTCAGTCCGGCCTCACTTAACCGTAGGCTATAGGGTGCGCTAGAGGATGTCCAGCTTTTTTACAGCGCTCTGGGGGCAAGCCCGAAGGCTGAGGTTTCGGCCTGCGTACTCTGAAGTGTATGTCTGTCCCATGTGTTGTTCTAGACTGTTTCACTCCGCCAAATAATGATAATGATAATAATAATAATAATAATAATAATTACAGCAAAAGGAAAGCGTGTCCTGTCTCGCTCTTTATAGGAAGTGGCTTGTGGCATTAAACCGCGCGAACTCTCCCAGTCTCAGTCTGTCAACGGACGATGACGCTCGTCGGCTGAGCGCGAGGTCGCATGTTCGACTGGCGGCCGCATTTGATTGCATTTTCTCGTGGTGAGGAAGACGAAAACCGTTGCGTTGCTTCCGCGCCTGCTGCATTATTGCCCGCGCCGGATTTTGCGCTTGCTTATAGCCCATTTCTCCTGCATCTCTTACACTCAATTTGTTCGCCATTTTTAACTCACTGCGCGCAACATCCTGCGAGCACCGCTGCCCAAATTATGCACTATACTGAAGAATAAGTGGTAATATAAGTAGACTGAAGTGCACAATAAAAAAAACCGCGGAGCGACTCACTCACTCAGCTCGTGCCTGTCATTCGTAATGACTGCGCATGCGCGCAAGGTTTAGTTGTCTTGCCCTGTTTGGAAAACTACGAGTGCTTGGAAATTTAGAAACGCAAAGCCTACTGAAATAGCCTCACAGGAACGTATGAAGCCACAGGCGCGTTATCACGGTAGCTGAATGTTTGCATTGACCGAGTTTCCGCTAGTTAGTTTCTAGTATACTCCGTTTGTTACATCTGGTGCAACGCTGTGGAAGCTGCGCAAGTAGTGCGGTCTCCAAATTGTATCACTCCGCGCGTTCCATCTATGCTTCGCCGATCGCCAGCGACGTTCGCTCGCGCGAGTATGCATGTGAGGCTGCCGCGACGGGATGCAAATAAATATCAGCGAAAATCAAATTGATATAAAACAGCCTGTTAGCTACCGAATGAGCGCATGGTTTGTCTGCTTCTGAGATATAGGCACATGTTTAGTAAGCGATCTGACGTGCCTCTCCATATAAATGCTCTTTGGCACATAGAGTGAGCTTAAAACATGTCGTGTTGTCGTTGCGAGTTCTGAATGGCCGAGTTATTTCCGCACAGATATCCAAACCTTTTCAGTGGTACGTTCCAAGTGGTGGTCATGCTGTAAGTCTTCATTTTCATTCAGGACTGGCCGTATATAAAGAACGATCGGTGAAAAGACGCCGAACTCCGAGTGCGAACGCAGCCACCCACTGCAAAAAGTATATCTAGCCCCTACACAGCGTTGCAGCTGATGTATGAAAGGGGGCATAGTGCCAGGGCGGGGAGGCGCCCTGTGGTTACGCGCGTCCTTCTGCGGAGCCGTGTACTACGAACGCGTGCGCGTCGCCGTCATCCACCGCAACGGCATCCGCATGACGCGAGAGGGCGCTGACGGCGCGCTATTGGAACGCTCCGACGCGGAAATTGTAGGGTGAGTACGCCACGTCGCTGACGGTTCCCTTCCGCGCTTTCGCCGGACCATCTCGTAGCGTCAGCTTGTGTCGACCGTAGAGCGGAGCCACCCCCTCTCTCCACTTTCTCTTCTTCCTCCCCCTTTTCCCCCCTCTCTCAGAACGCCAATGCGATGAATCACAGCTGGACCTTGCCGTGAAACGGGTCGCCTCGCCGGTGTCCCAAGAACTATCCATCTCTCCCTCTCTCTCTTTCGCTGCTCCTCTTGCTTTCAATCTCGCTTGCTGCGGCGGTGGGCATCTTGCCTTCGATCTCTCGCGCGTGCTCGTCCAACACGCCGAGAAAGAAAAAAAACTGCCATCAGTCGGGGCGGTCCGCGAACGTGCTTGGTTGGTAAGACGAGTTTTGAACAGATGAACTGAAAAACAGCGGACTGGGGAAGACAGAGAGGTACGTCGCCGCCCTCGACTCTCTTCCTTCGTCCTTTGTATCTCAGCTCAGCTGTTCAAAACTCGTCTTAGCTGTGAACCGACCAACTCAGTTAAATGCTATTCTGATCTTGGTTGGTTTATGGTAGAAACACGGCTTTGTCCTCTCTCTATCGTACACGGTGCGCCAATAGAATGAGGAGGGCTTATTTACCTCGTCCGTAAACGTACTATAAACGTTCGTGGAATACCGGGTTACCGAAGGTGTGTATACGGCCACAGCGACGCTGGTGCCGGCATCTTGTGACGCCGCGCTTAACCAGAGAACCCACAAAGCTACAGTACTGCATTCACGTATCGGATGGGGAGATTTTTTTTTTTTTTTTCAAAGGCGTTGTAGTTGGACCGGGCGTCACAAGGGGTCGCTGCCAGTTTTACTACCGCCGTGCCCGGCTCCGGTAACCCGCTAATCCGTAAACGATACGAACTCTTCTGGCGACATATATAACTCTAATACTCTAAAGTTCTAGCCTACTTTAGCACCATTTGCTGTAGTATGTGTGGTACCGGTGACCTCTGCGTAGTTACACCCTTTGCGGGATACCGGGTTATCGGACTCGCGGATGGTAGTACAGTCAACGCTGGTAGCGACATGTCGGGGCTGTGTGTCGAATTCTAACTGGTTAAAGAGGGTCTTTTTTTTTTTCCTGTAACACGGTTGTTCTTCGTCGAAGAAAATTTCCAGGAAAGGGTTACTTGTTAACGACTGTATCCATGCCGGACATTTCACACCAGTCATTTAAGCAGGATATGGTTGATATTTGCAATAATTGCTTTGTGTGCCCTCCGCGGTTAATCTTTGTGCCCCTTCTCCGGTTAAAGCGATAGTGGTAGAACGGACAGCGGAGACGTTGCTTCGGATTAAATTAACCGATAACGATAGCCAGTGCCGCGTCAAGAAAGAACCGTAACTGGCAACGATTCTTCCAGCTCTTCGGGTCGTGACATCCGCCGCGCAGGCTGTGTCCGATCGATGTAACGTCAACTGTCCTTCCACCGTTAACGACGAACTAGTGAGGGCCGGGATCGAATTCTTGCGTAATTCGAATGGAAATGCACAAATGATTCGCAGCCTTCGCGGTTTGACCCGACTAACGCGCGTTGGTGTCGTACGATTTCTTCCCTTTCGCATCCAGCGAGGTTGTCCCGGCCTTTTAAAGAAAGCATTTGGCGCAGGGGGGGGGGGGGGGGGACCTTCACCGGATTCCGCATCCGCCCTCGCTCTATAGGTGGCCGCGAAAATTGATAAGCGCCGCAAGGCCTTCCGTCGTGTAGCTACTCGTGTACGGAACTTGGCTCTGGGCACCGCGGTGTAACTCTGGCGCATGTAGCCTCTGCGCTCACGCGCGCTTACGTCGCGTGCAAGTGTGTGTGTGTGTGCGCGCGCGCGTACGCTTCATTTTTTTTTTTTTTTCCCTCGTCCTTGGTTGCGTGCGTAGCAGGCATACATCGGGTGGTTGACGGTCGTGTGGCGCGTACTAATGATCCGGGGGTGCGAACGGGCTTGTTTGCTTGCGTGTGCGCTCTCGCGTATATATATGTGTGTGTGCCCGCGCGCGTTTTCTCCCTTGCTCTCTCTCTCCTAAGCATCCAGGATGTTAGCGAAGTGGCGCGCTATAGTGGCTTCGCTGCGGAGATTCTTATTGCGGCAGTAGTTTGGACCAGAGTTTCAATCTGTAGGCTTCTTTATATTGGTTCGATAATAGCGCTAGCAGGAACAAGGACGCGCGCGCACGCACACACACAAGCACACACACACAAGCACAAGCACACAAGCACACGCACACAAACGCGCGCGCGCAGACAGACGGACAGTCAGAGATAAGGGTTGCAAATCGAGCTTGCTGGAACGTTTTGAAACTCATTTGGCTGTGACTGTTTGCGTATCGTATATATATGTTCCTTCAAATAGAATAAATGGTTGTTAGGTCCGCGTCCTTATGTTGTCTTTCCTTGTCCCGTCGTTCAGTGCTTCTCCAGATAAGTTTCAAGGAGAGAGAGAGAGAGAGAGAGAGAGAGAGTTGGCATTGCTTCATTTACGCGTCAGCGCACGTTGAGTATCAATTATACTCGTTCGAAATGTCGCGCCGAACTACTGTGGCCGTACAGAGGCGAGGCGATGTCAGGGTGGGTAATAAGCTGGGCTAGTGGCATTTACTTTTCTGTTTTTGTTTGTAGGCATATTTACTAAGCTCTTAGACACAGCTCGAAGACGTGAAGTACAGACAAACGCTTGGATGTCAGGTTATTTCGGTGGTTTTTTGTATCAGGGGCAGCGTTTCTAACGCCATTAGATGCTACTATGTGTAGCTGCAATAATTGCCGCCTGTCCACCGAGCATTATGTCTGATGGTGTTAATTCGCGTTAACTTTTCATATGTGTGACGATCCTCCCGGTGAGATGCCTTCGAGTGGCGAGAGGCGTTCCATGCCATGCACTTCAGCGTTTTAAATTTACCGTCGTTGTGTTCGTACCGTCGTGGACGAGTACCAACACGAACAGGACAATCTAAACACGAGCGAAAAAAAAAAATCGGTAATTGGTTGCGTTGCTCCACAAACGCGAAGCGGTCATCGAGATACAAACAAATGGTGCACTGGGCAGCTTTGTGCGCGGGTCAGTATGGAGTGGGAACTCATGCTCTTTTGCGTTCTGTATTGCGCATGCGCCATCATAGCTCTCAAAAAGCCCCCTTTCACCCGTTCCTGTACGTCTCTTTGGGATTGTTCTACTTCGTCGCGCTTTTGTTTCTTTGTCGCCGGCTTCCGACCTTCCAAGTCACGTTCTCGCCAAAGAAGCACTCGTTCGATCGGCCTTACGGACGACGTCAAAGCGGCGACAGCAGCGGTGAGATCTCATTCGACAGAGAGCCGGCCTACGGCGCAGGGAAATTATAGCGCCCCGGGGCCACCGGCCCCGACGAGAGTGCCAAGGCGTGGTTAGAGAAAACCTTAGAAACAAGCGTAACGAAAAAAGAAAAGCAACACTCAAAGCTGCTGCGCCTTCAATGAAGAAACAAGCCGCACAAAAGTATATAAGCAGACTCCGCGCCTCATTCTCAGCGGTCTTCGCGGAGGGGAGCAGAAAGAAAGAAAGAAAAAGAGTCCGTGTCTCCTGCTTCTCATATCAGGCCAAAGCGGTCCAACCTTGACATGCTGCCAACAGACAGGCTCCGCCGGGTGCTCGCCACAACCCCTTTTTCCTCTCCCTCCGTTCTCCCCTCCTCCTGTCGCGATCGCCACCGCTGCAAGCTCGCGGAGCCCGCGAAGCGAGCCCGATTTATAAACGTGAACGCGGCATTCCGGGCACGCTGTCACCCTGAGGTCCTTCACTCTCTCTCTCTCTTTCTCGCCCCTCCAACTTTCTCTCTTCTGTTCTCTTTCTCTCTATCCTGTGGCTGGCGCGCAGCGTAGCCTGTATAGTCGCATTTGCGCCATAAAACAAGCAAACTTTCTCTTTCGTCTGATGTCGCGTGAGAGAGCTCCTGCTGGCTTCTTGGGACACCCCACCTCCCCTTCTACCTCGTCATGACCCTGACTCCCTTTCGGCGCCCGGGGTTGGAACCCTTTCGGCGCGCCGCCATTTCGTCCCTGGGGCTGCTCCGCTGGATCCTCGAGGCGGAATTCGCCCGGCCGGGCGAATTCCGTCGCGAATGCGCGCAGTCTTTTCGCGGTGTACTGGGGAGGGAAATGCGCTTGTTTTGTCGCTATGGTGAGGGTGGCTCTATTACTCGGGGCCACTGTGAATTACTGCTCACGTGGTCGCTGTTCTAGATGCCAATTTGATGGGGCACGAGGTCGCGGGATTGGATTTCGTCTTTCGGCGGCGCGGTTCCCGTGGTGAGGAATTAGGCAGAAAGCATTTTTTTTTTTTTGTGCCGAGCTGTAGGCGCGTGGTAAACAACCCGAAGGGGTTCCCAATTAATTCCTAAATGTTAGCCATCATACCTAATGATAAAGTGCGGATGTGGCAGGTCTGACAGAAAAGTAGAGAGTAGATGTAGGCATGAAATGACAACCGCCAAAGCTGATTGATTGGAGATGATACTAGCCACCATCTTAAGATCGGTGTAGTGCATGTTCGCAACGGCATACCGCACTGTACCACGCCGTACTGTGCACTGCTCCATAGGTTGGTACTTAAACTTTCACAGCTTAACATTCACCCTACTATAATTGCATGGATCACCGATTTTCTCTCATCTAGAATTCAGTTTACATCAGTTAACAATTCTAACTCATGTTATGCTGATGTTACGTCTGGAGTTCCACAAGGCAGCGTACTTGGTCCTTTACTCTTTCTAATTTATATTAATGATTTACCCAGTTGCGTTTCATCTAAAATCAGACTATTTGCAGACGATTGTGTAGTTTACCGATGTGTAACAAGTAACACCGATAGCCACTTACTACAAACTGACCTGGACGCAATAAGTGCATGGTGTTCTAATTGGTTAATGCCATTAAATATTTCCAAAACTAAACTCATGTCTTTCACCAATAGGCCACGAATTCTAACCACCTACTCCCTTGATAACAACCCTGTGGAACTCGCAACTACTTACAAGTACCTTGGCATCAATCTTCAATCAAACTTATCATGGAATAATCATATTAACCTTACCCTTGCCTCTTCAAATCGTACTCTCGGACTTATTAAACATAACTTAAAAGAAGCCCCAATGCATGTTAAAAAACTAGCATACACAACATTAATCCGTCCTAAACTAGAATACGCGTCTGCCATCTGGGATCCCGAACAAACGTATATCATAAGTAACATCGAAGCCTTGCAGAACCGTGCTGCGCGATTTATATTTTCAGATTATTCACGTTACACCAGCGTCACCGCGTTAAAGAATAAAGCTGACTTGGACAACTTAGCACTTCGCCGTAAAATTTCTCGCCTAACACTTTTCCATAAGCTTTATCACCATCCATCACTTCACGATGATTTCATTCAGTCACCAACAGTTATTTTTCCACGCCGTGACCATCCATACAAAGTCAAACGCATTAACTGCCAGTCATCCCATTATGCATCTTCGTTCTTACCACGCACAATAACTGAATGGAACGCCTTACCATCAGTCATTGCCACGGAACCAGACTTGACTAAGTTTCAACATTTAATTCGCTCACGACTTGTCGACTAATCGTATTATTATTCTTTTTTGGGACTTTTACAGTGTTTTTCGATATTTGTTGGTGTTTTTAGTGCAGTTGCCTTATGTTCTCCTAATATGTACTAATGTTTTCTCTGTAATAATTGTGACCTAATTATCTTGTATGTTAACTATGCTTCACTGTATTATTACTTCTGTTAACCTCTCTTGTTTTTAGTATGTACAAACTACAACCAGTGCTTGTGATTGACCCCCCCCCCCATGTAATACCCTCGTAATGAGGGCCTTTGGGGGTATTTTGAATAAATAAATAAATAAATATGGACGCTGCCCAGCTGGAAGAAGAAAACCGGCTGAAGGGGGCGCGACAGGCAGCGAAGGACGCCAGGGAGACAGAGCACGCTGCCCAGCTAGAAGAAAATCGCCCGAAGGAGGCGCCACCCAACGTGGCGCCATCTGTCGAGGCGACGCAAAACCTGCGCCGCGGAACTTGCGGACCGCTGACGTTCAAAAGAGCGCCCAGCGTGAAAAGACAAAGAAGTGTACGGTGCCCTGTATCTGCCTTTGGAAATCGCCTATTGGAAATGACAAATAAAGCTTCAGCGTACTAGAAGTTAGCTTGAGTGATATTGCGACCAAACGTTAGAAAGAATTCGGAAGCAATGTTTTTTGTAGCTGGTTTGGGCAGTAATTAGCGTATGTAATGCGGTCCTGTAGAAAGGGTTGGGGGGGGGGGGCAGAGACTGCATTTTGTTAAGATTTGACTGGTTTTCCGGATCTTCTCGTTTGAGTGCCCGAACAACGGCTCTGGCTTTTGGCACAAGGTCACTCGAAGGTCGCTGGCAACGGGAGCTAGAAGCATTTCCATGCTTACAAGCTGCCATAAATCACAGCTTGACGTTACTGACAAATAGGCAGCTAAAAGTAATAATAATAATAATAATAGCAATAAAAACTAATAATATACGAAAAGAGAGAACGAGGGTTAGTTATCAGCTCACCTCGATTACAGGGTGATCATTTTTAAGTTTTATAGCATTTTTAAAAATGGTCTATTGTACATAATGTAATTCTAGTCCTTGAGCTGGGTTATTCAGATAGGCGGGCATTAGTTGCACCAAAAATCGAAACACACATGCCACTAATTAACAAAAATTCACTAATCTTCCGAATTAATTTACGGCATATATTGCAATTTACAAATTGTAGCGGGCGAGTTTGCCAGGTGTATCCACTTGGAATTAATTTCCAAAATAACGCCAGTTCGGAGATATGCGCCATCAAACAAAATCCTCATTTATGCATTGAAGCACGAAAGTAACTGGAACGCCCATGTATTTCCACTTTGTTAAATAATATCTCTAAACTGCCTGGTGTCATCCTGCAAATTCATTTCAACTGCACAGTTCTTGCTAGCTCACCGCTTGCTTGCAATATATGCCGTAAGGTAATGAATTATAAGATGAGTAGTGTATTTTTTGTTGATTCGTTGAATGTTTTTCGATTTCTCGAATAGTCCACCAGCTCAAGGACGAAAATGATACTATCTGCCACGGGCGATTCTTTATTTAATTTCATAAATCTTACGATCACCTTGTATAGTAAAACAATGAGCAGCAACCTAAAATTGTGAGCACGCGAATAAATTTAACATCGGGGGATGCGAGTACCACAAATCACATAAATCAACGAAGCCCATGAATTGTATCTTAGGGACAAAGCTAGCAAGAATATATATATATATATATATATATATATATATATATATATATATATATATATATATATATATATATATATATATATATATATGGCTGTTAAGATTTATTTCATGTTTCCGAACACTTGGCTGCTTCTGTTGCCGATCTTTTCTTGAGTTCTGTGTTGCCGGCATCTCAGCGTTTTGCCTCTCATTTAACTTGACAATTCAGACACAATCTGTCACACAATCTGTCACACATTCTGTCACACATTATGGGCACACATTCTGGCGCCAAGAATGGACGTGTGCCCCCCAGTTGCGCATGCGCGAGTTGCACATCCCCGCGGTGGCTCGACTTGTCCACTCGGCGAGACAGCACCCGCCAAGTAGGAGGGGGAGGACGAGTCAAAGAAAGCTTCGTCTTTTTTTTTTTTTTTTTTAAGGAGCCGTGACGCAGAATGTGAGCTAAAAAGCTCGTGTGTGCTCGGATGTTCAGACCAGGAAAAAAAGAAAATCGCTTCCGAGCTCCGTGACGTCAGCGCCCCCGTGGCGACGCACAGCGGCGTCTTGGCGCAGCAGCCCGTTGCGCTCAGTTTTTGCAGCACCGTCGTTCTGTGCTCCGAGCGCACAGTTGCCAATCTGGTTGCACGGTCACTGGCGCCCGCCACGGTTTTCGAAACCAGTGAAGACACTCCTGATGGAAGGGAGAAGGGGGGGGGGGGGGTGTAACGTGGTTGCTCTCGGCGGGGGCAGTTGCCTTCCCCAGAAATCTCGCCCAGATGAAGTAGAGCGTGCGTGGGAAGTGCGTGGGAAGAGCGCCTGTGGTCAGCGAGCGTTGCTGTTGCCAGCGTGTGGCCCAAGCCCACCAACACGCGTGCACTTACTGCAAGCGTGGGAGCCGAGCTTGCGACATCGAGGAATCTGGGCCGGTGGAGATTCCTTAACCCTTTCCCGGCGCCCCGCTGCGTTTCCCGGGTTGCGCAAGGAGCAGCTGGAAATTAAGTCGGGAATCTTGCGCGCGCTCCCACCGGTGCCGCGTATAGGGATGGCGTGTTCTCTGGCTTTGGTTGTGGCTGCGCTTCCGCGACTCTACGCATTCCAAACTCGAGGTGGCGAGCGTAGAGGGGTTAATTATAGCTGGCATTATGCGTAACGGGATCGGCAGTAGACGCTCTTCCCATGTGTAACAGGGACCGGGCGTACCAAAGGTGGCGAGAAAGGTAGCACGAAAGAACCCAGGAAGAGTTAGTGTTCAGGCGGCTGCGCAGTTCCTTCCGCTGACACGATATTCGGGTAGACGCGAGTTTGTTCGGGTGCGTGGATTCTTAAACTTCCCAATTCTCAACGCTGTCCCTACGGTGTTCTGTTCACGTTACTAGTGCGGTGGCACCCAAGTGAAAAAAAAAAATTTTTTTTAAATTTTGGTCCGAACTGCACCGTGAACCAAAGTAGACCGTGTATATGTTAGGTGATATAGGTGCCTATGAACTCCCGCTTAAGGCCTACGTACTGGTAATCGATTAACCCCTCGGGAGCATTAAAAAAAAAGTTTTCGGTCACCATAAGGACAGGATTGGCATGCACGGAGGACAGCCGGTCATGGTCACGTGGCGTTCCCTTCCGATCTGCCTGTCTAGCATACACAGGGAGCGGCTGATGGCCTGCCCGACTAGACGGTCGTCGTACGATCGGTGTCTAAAAATGGCACCCTGGGCTGCGGGGAATATAAATGTGCCGCCAGAAATGGGGGGGGGGGTGGGGGGGGGGGATGGCGTTCCCGTTGCTGTAGCGTTCTCGGTCATTCATCGGCCACTGCTCCCTCCTCGCCTGGTCGTTCGACCCCGGTTTCAGGCCGCCGGCTGGAATGGTTTTGCGTCTACGCTACAGTTAGTTGACTGCACTCAGTTGACGGGGACCGATTCCGAGGAGAAACGCGTCTTGAAGTGCGAGTATAAACGTCCAGACCGTTTCTGATACAAGAGATATTGGGCAGGCTGAAACGTAATGAAGTCAACTTGCCGAGAACTCGTAATGCAAATACGGTCAACGTTCCCTATCATTTGTCGGTGCAAAGATCTTGAATGAACTACCCAGCTTCATTATTAAAACTTTCAAGTAATGTTCACTCATGAAAGCGTCGCTTTAAAGCGTGTGTATAAGGTTACCTACGCTTGCTTTTGCTTTGGATTACAACTTACGATTACTTTCATGTTACGGATTCAAAATTAGTCGCCTAGGCTGAGGAGCTAGATGATATCGTCAACCATATTGTATAGCTCTGCTCGCCCAATGCCACAAGCGCTAAAAAAAAGAAAGGGCCACACCCTCAGGTCGCAGAGTATTGGTTCCCAGCCGCGAAGAAATGTAAAAAGAAAAAAAAACGAATGAAAGTTTTAAAAAAAATTCGTATACTTAGATATAGGTGCGCGTTCAAGAATCCTGCGGGTAGCATAATTTAATCCCCCCACTACAGCCTGCCTCATAATAGCATCTAGCAGGAAGCGTTATTCTCAGTAATTTACGAAACTGATCCTTAAAGGCCAGTCGAGTGAGTGCACCCTAAAATCACACCGGATCGACATTTCACAACTACCTCATTGGTTCCGGGAAATCGTTTTCCAAACTGTAGAAGGGGTAGTGTGCTTCAACGCGCACCTCCTCCTTCCAGCGGCGGGCGAGGAGGACATCGAGGCTGCAATTCGTTTGCAGCGCTGCCGAAGGTGCGAGGCGCACACAGGCAATATGATTGCGCGGCAGAACATAGTTCCGGGCGTAACTGTCTGATTGATGGCAGGATTAGTTTTGTTGTTGTTGCTGCTGCTGCTTGGTGCACGATACGTTACAGCGACACGTGACATGTTAGGACGTTCACGCATGCACGTCGTATATACCGCGAATTCGGCAACCGCTGAGCAGACGACGCGACGCGGATGAGCACATCTCGAGGGCCACTCGGCCTTCCTATTGGCTAAGGAATCCTGCAGCTTCTGCACTGCTGCAAACGCCTTGCGAGATGAAGTATACTGGATAGAGTCCCTGCATAGGCTGTAGGAGTGGGTAAAGCTTTAGAACCTGGAATCCGAGGACGACCCCTGGTGGCAACCTAGGTAGGGTTGAATTCCTTTCTGCGCACTTAGAACGGCGAGCAATGCGAGTTTCCAGGGGCACTTTCATCCCCCTCTTCCTTCTCGCGCTCGCTCGCCTTCATTGCTCGGTTTTCTTCCGTTCTCGTTCTTTCTTTCTTTTTTCTTTTTCTTTTTTTAGCTTAGGTACGCACTCCTCGGTTGCGTTAGTGCGACCGATAAACTCGTGACAGATGTGCCCGCTGTAAAAATAGTACCCGGCTGCCTTGCGCGCCAGACATGATTGATGCCCGCCACGTTTTGGCAAGAAAAAGAAGGGGGGGGGGGGGCTGTTGGTAATGTCAATTTTTTGTTCCCCTTGCCCCAACATGTTCCGTCCCCCCTCGTCTCGGCTGGCGGGCTAGTTCTTACTCGCTACTTACTCGTATAACGCGTACTGTAGCCCTTCAGTCGAATTATGATTCACTGCGAATGAATACATTGAAATTAAGTCTTCCTGTTGTACGTAGCAAAGGCACGGTCTGATTATGACGCATGCCTTATTGAGGGGCTCTGGATTAATTTTGACCTCCTGGAGTTTTTCTGGCGTGCATGTACATATAAGTACAAGCGCGTTTTTTTTTTTTTTTTTTTTTTTTGCATTTCGCCCCCCATTGAATCAATAAACGCAAATATATCACTCACGTCATTTTATATAAGGTGACACGAACTCCCCCGAGCGGAAGCAAAGATGGTAGGAATATCTTTACGCACTTTTCTGGGGATCCGTCATCAGTGTAGTTAAATTTCGACTAAGTCTACAGTCAGTAGTATAATGTCGCTTTTTACTCGTAGAAAGAAAGATATGAACCACCGGGCGAAACCGCTTGTACAAGTTAATTATTGGCTTCGCGCACTACGAGGAAGAACTGCTACTTCGCCGTTGCTTACGTAACGTGGCATGTGTGTCATTCCGTCAAACACGGTAATAGTACGTAGCTTTAGTAAAGTGGTCACGTACAGCAGTACTCTGCAGTCTGAAGTAAGCTGTAGTAACATTGGTTAAGCACAGCGGTCATTTGACCCGCAGCTCAGTTTTCGTTTTATTTTATTTATTCACCAATTGCTACTTCTGAACAGAAATGGCAAGATGAAATTCGCATCCACAAATGCGAGAATCGCGACTGAAGAGGATTGGTCTCGGTCGAGTACATGAGGAAGGGAGGGAGGGGGCGGGGTCATTTGTTTTTATTTTCTCCAGGACTAAGTATAGTTGGCGTTTCACTTTCCGTGATACTGTGGAAATGCAGGGAGCGGCGTTACGAGTTCGTTGGAGACTCTGCTTTTAACGAATTGTCGTTTATAACGAACTCCTTTTTACGTCTCGATGATTTCGTTATAAAAAAGAGTTACTGTATCTTCCGTTCGCAGCGAAAAAGGAAGGGAAAAAAAATCTCGCCATATGCGTTCCGCATGAAAAAAAAAAAAAAAAACGCGGAAGAAACGTCGACTTCCTTGATGTTGCAATGTGTGCGCATGGAATGGGCGGTGAAGCGTGGTTCTCGTCGCTAACTGCCGAATCGTTTTCTTTTTCTCTCTCTCTATCTCTCGAACGGTTTGGTTGCCTTGGCTGCTCGCCGAGCATTTCGTCGTCTGGGGCGGATCCGCGCATTCCACAGTTGGGTGGGAGGCTACGCAAGATGGCGCCTGCGTAGGGCCTCGCATCTGGCTCCCCGCTGGCTCTTCTATGCAGTCATGCCTTCAACGGTTCTTTAAGCGTGGTGTGTTAAATAACAATAAATAAATAATGTATTCCGTCAAACACGGTGTGTCTTCTGCTGGCACGCCTCCGTCCGCGCATCAGCGCATTCCACGCAACAATGCCTGCGGTATATACGATGCTGTCAGCGACGCGCGCCCAGCACATTCAACGGCCTCGTAAAATCCGCGCATGGCGGCTGTGTTGCTATACTTCGCCAGCCTGGCTGTTAGGCGCTCGTTCGAACAGATGACGTCGTTCTGTTTTCTCTTGTATTTTTCACTCGAGTTTCGTCTGCTTTCCGTCTGTTCCCGTACCCGCTCCTTTGGCGCGTCTGTGCGTTCGAGAGTGCCAGAAGTCATCAGTAAACTTGTTGCATGCCTTTACTGTTTGTTGTTCTTTGTCCTATTTTATGTTTATTTTATATTTTACCCTTGGCGTCATTCTTTTGGGCACATACAAGAATGAAGCTCTTGAAAGGAGCAAAGAAAGAAAGAAATCGTGACTGCTTAGCGCGTTCGTAGCTGTCCGAATACGGAGAACGAGCCGCTCCTTTCTTTCTTTTTTCCTTCTTCCTTTTTTTTTTTTTTTTTGAAATCGCGCCGCGCGTCGTTGAACAGCGGCCGTGAAGCATCTGTTTGAATCGCATGCCCGTGTGTGTTTATGTCCATTTTTGTGCCGCTGTCATCGTTCTGCGCCGAATCGTGTGCGTGTAAGAGGTGTGGAGCTGCTGGAAATGGCCACCTTCGCTTTCTCGAATGAACAAAAAAAAAGGGGGGGGGGGTGCGTACAATGCAGCAGCAGCAGCAGGTTACACCGAAGCGCGGACTATTTTCAGGTGCGGACGAACGACGAGCGATTCTTGTTTCTTCCCTATTTCTTTTATTTCCTGTCGGCACGCGCGATGGAGTCACCGTCCGAGTAAAAGTGGCCAATTCTACACAGTCTGGCCCATGGACAGGTGATACACCTTCGTACTGAAGCTGTGGACCTCGATACGCGAAAGCTGTCAAACGTCGATCGAACGAGCTTCACTGGTCGATTGTGGCAAAGTTCGTTCTTATTCCGCGCGCCACTGGAATACACGTAGTTTCTGTAATAAAACAATCCGTATCATGTGTCACTATAGCTTTCTTCATTATCGCTTAGCTGCTTGAAGTCGCCCGCGTTCTCGACGAGCGCCAAAAAAAGAAAATAATAAAGTGAGCGTTGTTTTCTCTTTCGCGTACGTTGCTCGCGACATTTTGTAAAGAACTGTTCCCGTATAAGCGCAGAGTGCGATTCGAGCTCGTTGCGTGCGTTCGTGCTATTTTTGCCGAGTTTTGTTTACTCGTAATTAACCCCGCTGCTGCGCGCGTGTGCAGTGTATAGCCTTTCGCCCCCGTGTCAGCGTAATTTATAGCCGCGGCAGCGCCGGAACGCTGCACGTGCGAAGACGTACGCTGGTGCATCGACCATTACGATGCGTCGTGCAAACTGCAATAAATTCTTGCGTTTTATTCGTGCCATAACTATGCGATCTGATTACGAGGCACGCCGTAATGTGGTACCGTTCTCGATTCTTTGACGTGCGTCCAATGCACGCTACGCGGGCTTGTTTGTTTGTGTGTGTGTGTGTGTGTGTGTGTGTGTGTGTGTGTGTGTGTGTGTGTGTGTGTGTGTGTGTGTGTGTGTGTGTGTGTGTGTGTGTGTGTGTGTGTGTGTGTGTGTGTGTGTGTGTGTGTGTGTGTGTTCATCGTTCCCCCTACGAATTAGAAGTCGCCTGCTCCGATGAACCTGGTATCTCTAGACGTAGCAAAAAGTAACCGAAACTTAAGGACAACTGTGCATGGAACTTCCGTTTTAGAATGTAGAATTTAGAATTTAACTGTGCAAACTACGCTTTCTCAGAGTGCTTATTTTAGTAGGGATGCTGTTGTAGTTTCTGAGCCGTGAACCGTTGGGACTGCAAATGAGGTTCTCGGGAGCACTTCTTGCTGGGATAGTTGGTTGCATAGCTAATAGAAGAGGAGCGTAAGTCAGCAACGTACAGAGGAAGGAGATCGAAAGGAGGAGCGCCTGTCCGTAACCCAGGCACCGACTTTGCCGGCGCCTGTGGTGTATAGCTTCCACCGCGCTGCACGGTATTAGTAAGGTTTGAGCATACGCGAAAGGGGTCGTGTCGCCTTTGCCTGGTGCTCCATGTCGAGGTCTTGATTAATGGCCGCCGTATCTCGTTCGCCGTCTCATTCATGCTAACACGATACTCCAGGCTCTCCTGTTCCCCTCCTCGTACCCCCTCCCCCCCCCGCTTCTACTTTGGAACAATCTGTCGGTCCTCTCCTCGGTGTGTGCAAGGCACCTTTCCCTCTCCCCTTCTTTTGCATTGCGGGCTTCTCTGGTGTTGGCGTCTATGCACATATGCACACACACACTCACGCGCACACGCACAGACGCTCGCTCTCGGCTCGCACACACACCTTTGCTTTTTCTCTCTGTCGCCAGTGCAGCATTAGTGCACTGTCCGGCTCGGGTGTTGAACCGAGCGCTCGACACCCGTGTTTGTTTCTTTTCTTTTTTTTTTTTGCGCTCATTCTCTATGCCGTAATCATTCTTGTCGCCGGGTCTCCTGTTGCTATCCGCTACTTGCTGTCCGCACCATTGTGTGAGCCGCTTGGAGGCTGCAGCGAACCTTTGTTATACTTTGTCTTCTTTCGCACGTTTGTCTCCGTTGGGCTCCGCTTTCCCGCCTGTGTTCTGCTCTTTGGCCGCGCGCTGTCGAGCGGTCATCCTGTCTTGCTACAGCCCCTAAGGTAGAATACAGCATGTAGACGCTGCGGTTGCTGGAAGTATAGTCTTCTTTAGTTGTCCACAGCACGACCTCGAACATTGAGCTCGGCGGTTTCGATTCTCAGCCACCATTCGGTATGTCTGGAATGTTTCCAAAGAAGAAAAACGTGTGTGTGTGTGTAATATTGCTCGTGTAATCCGCCGTGGCTGCTTAGCGGCTACGGTATTGGGCTGCTAAGCACGAGGTCCCGGGATCGAATCATGACCACAGCGGCCGCATTTCGATGGGGGCGAGCTGCGAAAAACACCCGTGCACTTAGATTTCGGTGCACATTAAAGAACCCCAGGTGGTCCAAATTTCCGGAGTCCCCCACTACGTCGTGCCTTGTAATCATGTAGTGGTTTTGGCACGTAAAACCCCGTATATATATATATATATATATATATATATATATATATATATATATATATATATATTGATCGTGAACATACATTTCGAACACGACCGGTGGCTGAAAGTACGAGTAACCCGGAAGCCTCGGCGGCTGCTGCTAGTGAGCAGTGTCTTTCGTTTCGAAGAATTCGCTAAGTCGGGGATTTCGCTAAGTCGAGTTTCGCCCGTTTTCCTTTCGCAGTCGGCCCGCCTCGTCCGCTTCGCGCCCTTCTGTGTGGCACGTGAGTTAGGTTGCACGATTCCACGACGCTTCTTGGATGTCTTGGGAGACCATAGAGAACGCAGTGGCGCACGCGCGTGTACTCCTTTCCTCCTCCTCCTCCTCCTCCTCGGCGTCCCAGTTACACACATTGTCGTGCGACCGTGACCTTGTCCGGGGGCGTGACGGTTCCTCTTCGATTCATTTGCGTTACGCGTGCGCCGGCGCCCGCCCGCCCACCGTCTTACGCAAAACAGTTTTTTTGGTTCTTGCTTACGCACGTACGTACGCACGCACGATCGCTCGCGTGGCGAATCCTTCCTCTCACCGCGCGAGCCTCGCTTAGGCACGGGTGCCGCTTTCCTACGGCTTGAACGCATGGGAGAGCATTCCGGGCTGAGCACGGCCGTTTCAATTTCTTTGTGTTCTCTGTCGAGGCGAGTCTTCTTTCCCGCGTGTTTTTTTTTTTTTTTTTTCGCTTAGCCGTCGCGGTTTCACCTGTGTCTCGTATTTTTTTTTTTTCGGTGCAATGTTCTTACTTTCTTACTTCCTTTCTTTTCTTTTCTTTACGGTACGGCGAGAACGTGGAGGCTTCCTCGTCGTGAACGACGTTGCGCAACTTTACTTGCTACTGCGTACACCGACTTCGAGGCTTTCGTTTCAATTCTTCCTTTTCTGTTTTGGTAGCTCAGCATGTTCGACGCCTTCCTTTCAGTTTTTCTTTCCTTTTCTGTTTTATTTCAACGAACCGAACGAATAGGGCATAGAACGAACTGGTGATTGTGGTAGTAGTAGCAGCAGCAGATACTGTTAAGTTAGGCAGTTGTAATCGTGGGCGCGGTAGTACCAACGGCGGTAGAGGTATTACCGGGCCGTAGCAAGTAGTAGTGGTTGGGATGATTGTAGTGGTGGCACTAACTATGGTTGTATTAGCAGCAGCAGCAGCGTAGTAATCAAGTAACAGCAGGTCGATGCCTGATTCTACTTAGTTGGTAGTAGAAGCTGGTACCTACTAGCAGTACCACTACGAGGTGATACTACTGCCACTGCGGTGTACTTTCTGATAGTGCAGAGAGAGAGAAGGGAAGGAGGAAACGCAGGGACGTTAATCAGTCTCAGTCCAGTTTGCTACCCTACAATTCTTCTGACAGTGCAACTGCCGCTACCTGTCTACTGTACTTCTGCTTAGATCACTCGTTTTCTGTGAAGACACTATTACTGCTTGCTATTACACTTTATATTACGTTCTGTACTTTAGTAGCGAGTGACTCTGGCCTTTGAGTAACCTAGAGTACCGCTGGTCTTTTGAGTAATAGTGGAGTATTTATTTCTTGCTCTTCCGTCGATGGCGTTGTCCTTTCGTCTCCCCCCCCCCCCCTTTTCTTTTTCTTTGCGTGCACAGATTGACCCGATTGCGACACGGGCTGCTCACTTATATATCGAAGAGAGCGATCTCGTGTCGGACGCGCCATTTTGGTGTGGCGGAGAATGGAAACGGCGTGGTACAGAGAGAAGAAACAAAAAAAGAAAAGCAAATGTAGAAACAAGACGATGCCTCTACACCGCTCCTCAGTCTTCCTCTTGGAAAGCATTCTCTGGCGCGCGTGTGTATATGGCTGGATAGGAAAGGGAAGTGGCCTCCGATATATAAGCGAATCCCCGCCGTGGACGACGGCTGCGGTTTGATGTTGTTCCGCTGTACGGGCAAGCAGTATACCGTGTTTCTCTCGAATCTGCACCCACCCCCCTGTTACAACCTTTTCATTCGTCCCTTTCTCGCCGGCGCCCCGTGACTGATCTGCCTTCAAACGTCTGCTTGCACTTCCTGAAGCAGGTAAAACAAATTAACGTTCGAGATTGAATTAGGGGGTGTTACGGTGCCAAAAGCACGATCTAGATTATGAGGCCCGCCGCGTGGCAGGAAGGATGGGGGTGGTGAAGGAGGGGGAGTTCGAGGGTAACTTTGGTCGCCTTTGGTTCTTTGACGTGCGCCGAAATCTAAATACACGAGCAGGGTTTTTTTTTTCTTCATTCCGCCCACATTGGAATGCGACCGGTTTCGAACCCGCTACCTCGCGCTCACTAGCGCAACGTCATGCCCATCAAGCTGCTGCGGTATGTGAGGCGTCGCAGTGATCACATTTTAAGTACGCTGTAATCGCTGAATCTCAAAGTATGCGACAGCATACTCGCGAGAGTTGGCGTGCCAAGGTCTGGCGTAGGTTTTTCCTCTGGTAATGCTAATTATCATAACGATAATGATGCGAAATTAGCTGGTGTTTTTGAACGAACGCCTTATCAATCCAAACGGATTCATTGTTTCTCCTTAGCGCCTCCTTAAATTCGAGGCTTTACGGTAACGGTGCCTCTCTTCTTGCCTTTATATATGTACTCCCCCACGGTCTTGGTTGAACGAGGTTCTCTCAGGAGCGACCGCGGCGCTATAGTTGGTAGATGGCTTCGCCGGGCTCTATCCGAGAAAGGCACACGTTCCCGCCGGACTCGACTTCGATCAATCTCCCCTCTTTGTTGTGCGTTATTCTCTTTGCGCCGCCAAAGTCGGTGGGCATCGCTCGGAATACGATATGAGAACACACACCCCTTCCTCCTCCCCTCTCTCTTGCGTCTCCGATATCCTTTCTCCTTCTCCATCAAGTTCGCCACTCGGTTCTTTGACTGTCATTACGCGTGGGAGGTTGGTTTTGCCCGCATTGGAGAACGCTGTACCCCAACGCACACACGCTCGCTCTCCGGGCGTAGGCGTGCGTTTCGTGTTCATATCGTTTTTATTTGCCTCAATGTGTACACACACATTGCGCAAGGATGTGATGGAAAAATAGCCGATGCTGGTGTGGAGACCCGTCTTGGAGTACAATTTGCAGTGGCAAAAAAAAAAAAAAGAAAAGTATCAAGAGCATTGGTGGTTATGTAAGTTACAAGAATTTTTAATCGAAGTTGAGATGGAGACAGTAATTTCATCACGCAAAGCCAACGTAACGCGAATGTTAAAGGAAAGAGAGACCTACTATGCATCAAAACGATGGCACATGCAACAGAACGGGAATAATCAGGATTTCGTATTGTCTTATTGTACATTGCGAGCTCACGAAACCTTCGAGAAATAATGCTTTTTTCATGATGGCTTTTTGTTAGTTTTTTTTTTTTTTTTTTGTGTGTGGTTTATACGACACGGATTTAATATTCAGAGCTTCCGACAGGTGGCGTCCAGATCGCAACAGGGGTTAGAGAACAAACCCAGCGCCTCCCGTTATTTCTCCACTCTAGGGTGTTCTGTTGTTGATCGCGACGCTGAGGGTTCAATTCCCGGCCCCTGTGAAGCTTCGGTACCGCTAGTGTGAAATAATTAATTAATCTGTGCTGAGTATGTATATCGTGTTCTTAATGTCGGGTGTACTAGAGAATTCGAACTACTTATTCTACGTATCTTAAGAAGTGTTGAGCATATAAAATAATTTCTGAGAAGTAAAACGTAGATAGCATATCGACATCAATTGTGCAAAGCAGTCGATTAAACTTTATACTGTCCACGAGCCTTACGGACCGTAATCGTCGTTCACGGGACCGTTCGAGTTTGAAACGTGGTGTTGCCCGTAAAAGAACGACCCAACACGCCCAATACCAAACGGCGTGGCATCCGAGATTGCCGGGCCGCTTCGATCTTGGAGGCCGTGCCCAGGCAACGCGCCTGTTTTCGTCGCCGGTTTCGTTATCGTCCGGCGTTGCGGTTCGCGGGTCTGCCGACCGCGGCGCGGCCGTCGCTATGGGCGGTGCCACCGCGCGCTTCGTCTGCTGCCGCCGTCGCTGCGCATGTGCCGCCCTCTATGCGGCATCCGCAGAATTTTCGCTGCGGTTGAGGGAGAGGAGGAAGGAGAGCGCATCGTTCTCCCTCTTGCCCGTGCGCTGCGCGAGGCGTTCTTTTTTTTTTTCATGGTTGACGCGTTCCAGCGCTGCTACGATCCGATCGACTGACTGCCGTGGCAGGCTGTGCGCCGTGTGCTGCTGGTGGAGTGGTGTCAGTGGGAAGTCCGCTTAGCGAGCGCTCCGGTTGTTCCTGCGTCGTGCTTCTTTTCCCGTCCGCTTGTTTCCGTGCCGCGTCGAGTCCAACAACGTCCTGCGCTGCGAAAGAGAAAGCGCCGTCGGAATTTCGGGCTTCGCTCCTCCGGCCCAGCCCGCCTCTTCGATCAACGCCGCAGTGTCTGTTGGGTTCTGTGCCGCCTTGTGTCATTTTTTTTGCCCCCGCCGCCCCATTCCACCGGCAGGCGATCCGACGAGCCGAGATCGCTCCTCGTTAAGCGACGATTACGACGTGGTGTCTCTTCTCGGTTTCTGCCGTTGCCGCGGCTCTCTGGTGCGGAGTTAGCTCGGTACGGAGAAATGACCAATGGCGCCTGCGGCTTGCGCTCCGGCCCCTCTGTCGGCGTGCCGCTCCTCGGATGCTAGCGGCGACCGTTGGCCGAAGGCTGTTGCCGTGCCTGCGCTGCTGCGGGCGCCCCGACCTGAAGGAAGCGTCGACGTCGTCGTCTCTGCTGGCGTACTTGCGCTGTCAGTCGCCTCCGACTCTACGCATCCGAGATGGGTGAACGCCGCTCTAAGGTCTCACGCAGCCGCAGTGCCTTTAGTCTACGAGGTATGATCACGCGTTTACAGACCTTATTTACTTATACCTCTGCTTTCTTTCCTCGTTTTCATTGCGCCTGCGTGTCCGGATGGTGTCGGCTAGGAAAAATTTGCGGTGGTGTCAAGGTCACAGTCACGGCGCCGAGAGGTGTGTTGCCGCGTGGCGGCGCGAGAGGAGTGTGTGTGTGTGTGTGTGTGTGTGTGTGTCAGATGTTTGGCTTGCGGCGCGCGATGGATTACCAATCGCTCGCGTTCGAGGAGGCTTATTCACTTTGCGCTTACCGCGGAGAATCACTGAACTGGTATCTCGATTAGCCCGTGAGTTGTCATTGGTGAGCGTTGCGAGAGATGCCGAGAAATAATACAGCGCGCGACACTCCTAAAGAGAGCGCCGGCGGGGGCCAATATTGCCGGCTGTCGGCACCGATCGGGGAGCAGTTGGCGGCCTGCAGTGCGTGTAGCGAGTCAATCGCCTGTCCATACCTGGTGTTCGGAACGGTGTCCTCCCTAATTGATCGGCAGCCAGGTTGTCTGCAGTGCCGAAGAACTTGTCTGAGGAGGTTACTCCTGACTGCGACGTGTACTGTGACGTGGCATTCTTACAATTAGTCGGTACTTGTGTGTATGACCACCCGAGAGGCCTCGACACTCTGAAGCCGGAGCGCGGCATCCTTGGACAGAATGACACTTAGGTTGGCATGATTCTCAAACCAACCGCAGGAAAGAGAAAAGAAAAAAGACAACACGCGCACGTAACAACGAAATGGCATACTCGATCTTTCTGATTTCCTTAACTTAATGACTACGAACAGCAATTCTGCTACCGGCCGCGCTGGTTCGTTAGTTGTGGCGTTGTACCGTGGAGCACGAGGTCGCGGGTTTAATCCCCGACTGTGATGGCCGCGTCATGATGGGGACGGACGGAATGCGAAAAAAAAAAAAAAAACGCTTGCGTATAGCGTGTCTTTGGTGCACGTTAAACAACCCTAGGTGGTGAAAATTTCGGCAGCTTCGAGGCGTTGAACCTCAACTGCCGAAGTAACGTTGTTTAAAGCGGTTAATTGCGCGTTCCCCACGTGACTTCTTTTCGTGCTCACGAGACATTTAAGTTACAACTCAGTATGTCGCACTTGCAATGAAAAAAAAAATTGTTGCTCACGTTCGAGTTTCTTTTGGCGAAACAAAATTTCAGAGAAATGCAATATGGCTCTTAGCTAATCGCAGAACAACCTGGAATTCTTATTTCCCTTTCGCAAATATCTTTTGGCCTAATTTTGTTAACGTAAAGAACCGCAACCTACAAGGCTGTGCTTCCATTACCCGGACCGCCGCGCGATAACTTATATCGCTCGGAAAAATCGCGACCGGGCGGGGGCACCTTCAGCACTTTATCTATCCCCTAAGTGAAACCAGTTTCTCTCCAGACAAGCTCTTTAGCCGACATGTCGCGTACACGTTGTAGCCGGCGTTAGTACACAGCTGGCGAGGGAGTTTCACCCCGAGGTCGCAGTAATGTGATTTTCCCATTCTATATAATACGCTTAATTCTGGCGGCCCCAAATTGAAAAATTATGGGTCTGGCTCGCGCCATGGTTGTCAGTTGACAGCGCGCCCGTCATAAACAGGGAGGGGAGGGGTTCATGTTCTGTAGAGACGCTGTGGCGTAATTGACGCGTGCTGGTCGGCCGACGCAAACCTGGAGGGAGTAGTAGATTGCCCCCCTGCGCTGAATTCCAACTCGCTGAAGACGGCAAAACAAACACACAAAAAAAGCGCGGCGACTGCGAAAGGATTCAGTCTGGTCTGACCAGTTGAGCGAGGAGAGGAAGAGGATATGATATGTGAGCTGGCGGTCTGTCCGATAACAGAATGCGTGATTTTTTTTTTTTTTTTCGTATCACCGTATGCTACGGGAGGGGATATATATGCGGCGCGTTTGCTGCGATTTTCACGCGTTATAAAAAAGAACCTTCGTGAGTCCACGCTTGTCCACACGTCGCAGCAGCGGCATCGTGGTTTTTCGCTTTGCGGGGAAAGCCTGTCTGTTGTGCTTAAGCACCGATGCGATGGACCATCCCATGTCTCGCGTCTGTACTCCATTACAGTCGTGTTTTGTCATTTAATTTTTTGCGTCTAACCTTTCTCTGCGGCCTCTTGTGCGTTGACGTGATCGCGGCCGCCGTCTTGGGGGGTACTATAAGCACGTCGAGAACAACCGCGTAAACAAGAAACGTGACAGCACTACAGGCACGTTTTGCGTTCAGCGACAAATTTACGGCAGTGATAATCCGGCGAAAAGCGGTTACCGTTAAAAAAAAAAAGCAAAACATTGCACGCGAGATAAAATGGCGCACTGGCTTCATCGTGAACTGCCAAGTTTGGGTTTACTAGCATGGTTAGGGCCTGCGTCCATAACGTCGCGTAAAAACAATCTATGCTATTTTAGATACGAGGCGCCGCCATGTTTCACCTTGCGATCAACATTCGCCATCGTGTGTGCAGTACGTCCGCTGCTTTATCCTGTGTACCAGTTTACGCTGCAGACGACGCAAACAGACGACGCATTGGTGTGTCGTCTGCGTGCGCTGTAAAAGAGCAGTATCGACTGCCAACAAGTCGTACGGGATGTTTGTACTGTAGGCGTAAATTTAAACGCGAGAAATTCCGAAAACACTACAATGCGTTGTTCCATTTCCAGGCTCACCTGCATTTGTAACAGTGCCTTTATTGAGGCTCCAAAGCGTACACCTAAAGGTGTGCTCCTCGCTTAGGAGCCGTACAGAGAGGATACACTTCCACGTAATTACGCGTAACAGTAGTTATGACCAACCACGTCGTCTTCGCGTTTGAATGCATGCTTGATAGTACCGTCTATGCAGGTAGTTGTTTGTGCCTGTAACCATGCCTAGTGTTTCGATGTCTTTCCTGCTTTTTTCCCAGGTATATCTTAAACGTCTTGTTTATTTCGACCTGCCGACCAGTTACTGCTCCCTTCCACTTTGAATCCAGCGCTTCTGGAAGGTGTGCCTTTCCTACGGTTCCTGACTGGTGAATGCCTTGGCATTCCACTGCAACGTGCCGCGTCGTCTCCGGAATTTTGAGCAGCAGACGCGTATTAAACTTTGACCTTACCACATGTCTCACTGCGCCACCTGGAGGTGCATAGTTCAACCAAAGTGTACCTTATTGTAACTTCACTGCCGCCGCTTTTGTCGCGGCAGTGGCATGATCGTTGGCGTGATATTTTCTTTTTTTCTCTCTCTCTCTCTCGACGAGAACACCTGTGTAACACAAAAATGGTTCCGACGCGTTGTGATGCAACAAAAGCGTCCCATGATGTGGCTGCTCGGCGTTCCCACTGCCGCGCATGCCTTCGGTAACCCAGTATCGGCGGTGTCCGGAACCCGACGTCTGTGACGTGTTTCCGGCTCCCGCAGTCGCTTCCGCCGCACCTGTTTATCCACAGGGCGCCGCCACTGGGCCATAGATTTGGACGCCACCCGTTCCGCAAAGGGCAAACGTGGTACAAGCGACGACTCCAGTACCACAAAGTGGAAATTGTATTCGCATCAAGGTTTTCGTACGTTTCATTGTTCGTGCGTACTATAAATATATTATGCGGCATCTCTTTGCTGTTTGTAAACTAGATGCTTGAAGAAGGAAAGAACCGACGGCGGGGCATTCGTCGTCGTCTCGGGGAATCGAGGTTATATTCTGCATTCCCACTCGGCCGTGAGACAGAGGGGGGAGGAGTATGGGGGGGGGTGAGAAGTAGGCAGTACGGTAGGGGAGGAGGAGGACGGGGCGCGCGCGCATATGTTGTGCTCTAGAATGTGTCTCCTCCCATCTGCCGACTTCGCGCTCCGATGCCTCGCTCGACCCATCTGCGGAGATGGCTCGCGCGCTAGGCGAAATCTCGGCCGCGGGGCGGACCAGACAAGGCGTGCGAGGCCTAACTAACGGTCTGCGCAAGGTTATTTTATTTTCTGGACCAAAGAGGGGACTATTAGTCAGTCAGCTTATTCGGCAGACAGCAGCGGGTTTATATTACGCTTCTGCCAAGGCTTTGGATTATTGAGGTTGTTGGGTTAACACTATATACGCCGGGTCTTTCGTCGCGTCAGGTTTTGTTTTGATACCGGTTTTGTAACGTGGTGGAGGGAAGGGGGTTGGGGGTGGACTCGGTAGATTCTGCCGGAGCCGTAATTCTGCCAGGGCGAATGCAGCAATGTGAGCCGGCTTCGTAGTCACTAGTCGACTTCTGGATAAGCAGCGTTGCCAGTACCTCATATATTGGGGCGTCTTTTTTTTTTTTTTTTTTTTGCAGCCCTGTGGTAATTTGAGGGGTGGAGGAGTGCTTATTTCGCGCTCTCGTGACCCGTTTCTTGTCTCCGATGTCGTCCTCCAGCATTGCGCCTTAAACTCGCTTCACTGCACCTCTCTTCGCGTTTCCGCGCCGGTACGTGTTGCTATAACTAGGGAGTTTCAGCTCGCCTGTAAACTTATTGCCTTGTTGCGCAAAAGCAGGTTACCGGAGACGTAGCAAACTTGAGCGGCCTTATAATGAGCCGGCCGTGGGTTTGGGGCGCCACCTAGCTGTGTGCGCATGGTTTAACCAAAGGGGACGCAACGGTTAGTGCAGTAACTAGCAATGTTATCCCGAGCTGCTCGCGTAATGTGTCGGCAGCGACGTGATAGTTAAACGACAACAGCGTTTAGTTAAAAGTTTATTTTACGATAGCACCCACGTATCACAAAAACGTGTTCGGCGAGCTGCGGTTGAACCAATCATCACAAGATGTCGCTGTCTTCGTTGTTGCTGCTGTTCACGGGCTCGGTAATCCAAAAGTCCGTAAAGAGTAATGTGTTTTGTAATACAAGGTAGAGCTGTTTAAAAGTAAAGCAAGCTGTGTCCTTAGTTCGTCTTCATGCATTAGCGCGAGAACGAAAAACCAACTTAGCCGGTCCTTTCGTGCCACCGTTGTAATCCGTATACCGAGCCCCGCTACGTTTTGTCGCTCAGATTCGTGGAGCGTACATTCCTCAGTGCGTTGCGCGACGTATCCCGTTTCTCTCGGCTGTCAATTGGAGCGCTTCTCTTCGTTGCTGGTTCTCGAGAGCGCCCTCTCCCCCTCCTCCCCCCCGCGTTTCCCGCGACAGCGAAGTGGAAGTGATTGTGGCTCGCGTTACAGCGAAGCGAGCGTGAGAGCCGGGTGCCTCCGAAGTTCACGCGCAGCTCTGATAACTTAGGCTGGGAGAGAGAGAGAGAGAGAGAGAGAGAGAGAGAGAGAGATATGGAGGGAGGGAGGTGTGGTAGGTAGGCAGGATCGGGGAGTAGGCATGCTTATTGTGTTACAGATGTGAGCCTTGTCGGTGGATTGTCTGTTCGGCGTGATAGCGCATTAAATCGCGAGATAAAACATGTGCGTATAGTGTCCGCTCATAGTCATCGCCTGATCAGATGGGAAAGCGCGTCATATTCAACGGTCGTTTATATATCTGGGCTTCTCTATTCTCGGCCAGTCGTCCAGAATAGGTATGTGCTATATACTGTGAGTGACGGCCGGATTATAGCAACCGGAAGTGCATTTTTACATTCGTGTCGTGCTTCTCCCTGCCTCGTCACAATTTTTCTCTCCGCAGGCGGGGATATCTCGCGAAGTGGTGCTAGTCTTCGCCGCTGCTCGGCTTCGTTTGGCAATCGCGATACGCGCCTCAAGTTAAATAATTAAATATTTAATAACCCTCTTCAGTTAGCTGTATACCTGGACATTGCGATTAGTCGCATGTGTCCGCCTCTTCAGGTAATCCACCCACCTGAAGAAAGGCCGCCGGAAAGAGTTGTCCGTCACAGGCGATTTCTTTAGTAAGTCTAAAAGTTCAGAAAGAAATGTAGATGGTATGTGGTCCGCGAGGCTCCCGCTGACGTTAATCTCGTTGCGCTTGCAAGCTTCTTGTTTTCTTCACCTACGTGTTAACGGCCGAACCATCGACCCTCGACGTCGCGTTAAGCCGCAGCCGTGCACGCAGACTCAGGAGAGAGCACCATAATCCCGTTACGCCGCTATGGCGGGTGGAGAAAGAGGGGCGAAGGGGAGGGGGGTTGAGGTGTGGCCGCCGTTTGTGGAGCGGGCCGGCGTTACGACCCTGGGGCCAGAGCGCCGCCGGCTTCCACTTTCGAGTTGTTAGTAAGCGCGGCATGGCTCGTGTCCACGGGTAAACGGTTCTTTTTTTGGACAAACCTCCCTCATTTCCCTCTGACGTTTTCGCTCTCCTAATTTGGCCGATGGTGCAGCGCGCGTGCGCGTGTCTGTATTGATCGGCCGCCGGCCAGTGAGTTGGCGTGCGTCACCCGCTTCCCCCTCTCCATCTTATCTCATCCTCTCCCTCATGCGAGCCGGCAGCGTGTTTGCGGTGTTTGCCTCTGGCGCAACAGATGACGCAGTAGGCTGGTCGGCTGCGCGTCGTCTGCTCGCGCACTTCTGCACTCGTCTCTCTGTAGGGAGAAAGCGTGTAGCGCTGTACTTCGCATCTGCCTTCTTTTTGTTTTTGTCTAGCCTGTCTATTGCGTCATTTAGTACGCCGCGCGTTAGATGGGGTCTTTTCCTTCCTCTGTTAGCGCGCATTTCTGAATAAACCGCCAGCGGTGTAGGTGGCGCTGTTGTTCGTCGCTGCAGTTTAAGCCGCTTGAGCTAAATGAGTCTGCCGTGTCAACTGGAAGGCTGCGAGAAGTGTAGCTGTACAGTGCAGTCTGTTTCTAAACATCAGAGTAAACGTGGAACGAGAGGTTATTTTGCCGACTGTCATATCTAAGCCTCAATTGTGACATGTGCTGGAAGTTGCAACGCTTTATTTCTCCGGAGGGCGGACTTCGCTGAGGGTTGTTTTTTTGAACTGACCATTAGAAACATCCTACATCAAAAGTCAGGCATCTGTCATTCCCTACGCTTTCCCCGGATTCATTATCCGTTGTATGAAAGCATCTAATGTATGAAAGCCAATGTATGAAAGCTAATGTATGAAAGCATCTAACCCTACAGCTAGAATAGAACTTGCAGAACTTTCGAAGTTAATCAACAAGCGTAAGACAGCTGACATAAGGAAGTATAATATGGATAGAATTGAACATGCTCTCAGGAACGGAGGAAGCCTAAAAACAGTGAAGAAGAAACTAGGAATTGGCAAGAATCAGATGTATGCGTTAAGAGACAAAGCCGGCAATATTATTACTAATATGGATGAGATAGTTCAAGTGGCTGAGGAGTTCTATAGAGATTTATACAGTACCAGTGGCATCCACGACGATAATGGAAGAGAAGATAGTCTAGAGGAATTCGAAATCCCGAAGGTAACGCCGGAAGAAGTAAAGAAAGCCTTAGGAGATATGCAAAGGGGGAAGGCAGCTGGGGAGGATCAGGTAACAGCAGATTTGTTGAAGGATGGTGGTCAGATTGTTCTAGAGAAACTGGCCACCCTGTATACGCAATGCCTCATAACCTCGAGCGTACCGGAATCTTGGAAGAACGCTAACATAATCCTAATCCATAAGGGGACGCCAAAGACTTGAAAAATTATAGACCGATCAGCTTACTGTCCGTTGCCTACAAAGTATTTACTAAGGTAATTGCAAATAGAATCAGGAACACCTTAGACTTCTGTCAACCAAAGGACCAGGCAGGATTCCGTAAAGGCTACTCAACAATAGACCATATTCACACTATCAATCAAGTGATAGAGAAATGTGCAGAATATAACCAACCCTTATATATAGCTTTAATTGATTACGAGAAAGCGTTTGATTCAGTCGAAACCTCAGCAGTCATGGAGGCATTACGGAATCAGGGTGTAGATGAGCCATATGTAAAAATACTGGAAGATATCTATAGCGGCTCCACAGCCACCGTAGTCCTCCATAAAGCAAGCAACAAAATCCCAATAAAGAAAGGCGTCAGGCAGGGAGATACGATATCTCCAATGCTATTCACAGCGTGTTTACAGGAGGTATTCAGAGACCTGGATTGGGAAGAATTGGGGATAAAAGTTAATGGAGAATACCTTAGTAACTTGCGATTCGCTGATGATATTGCCTTGCTTAGTAACTCAGGGGACCAATTGCAATACATGCTCACTGACCTGGAGAGGCAAAGCAGAAGAGTGGGTCTAAAAATTAATCTGCAGAAAACTAAAGTAATGCTTAACAGTCTCGGGAGAGAACAGCAATTTACAATAGGCAGCGAGGCACTGGAAGTCGTAAGGGAATACATCTACTTAGGGCAGGTAGTGACGGCGGATCCGGATCATGAGACGGAAATAATCCGAAGAATAAGAATGGGCTGGGGTGCGTTTGGCAGGCATTCCCAAATCATGAACAGCAGGTTGCCATTATCCCTCAAGAGAAAAGTATATAATAGCTGTGTCTTACCAGTACTCACCTACGGGGCAGAAACCTGGAGGTTTACTAAAAGGGTTCTACTCAAATTGAGGACGACACAACGAGCTATGGAAAGAAGAATGATAGGTGTAACGTTAAGGGATAAGAAAAGAGCAGATTGGGTGTGGGAACAAACGCGAGTTAATGACATCTTAGTTGAAATCAAGAAAAAGAAATGGGCATGGGCAGGACATGTAATGAGGAGGGAAGATAACCGATGGTCATTAAGGGTTACGGACTGGATCCCAAGGGAAGGGAAGCGTAGCAGGGGGCGGCAGAAAGTTAGGTGGGCGGATGAGATTAAGAAGTTTGCAGGGACGACATGGCCACAATTAGTACATGACCGGGGTTGTTGGAGAAGTATGGGAGAGGCCTTTGCCCTGCAGTGGGCGTAACCAGGCTGATGATGATGATGATGATGATGATTATCCGTTGGCTTCGTGTAGTTGTATCTGCCATCATAGGCGTTCCAGAGTTAGAAATGACGTGTATGAAAGTCGCTCGGTTGGGACTTCACGACAGTTTACTACAATTTGCCTTGTTACACGTATTGTTGTTTTATAGCCAAGTTATTTCCATCCTGCCCTGATTTTCGTTTTTTCGTGTGTCGTCCAATATGAAACGTTAAAAATGTGCATCGGGGATGCAAGCTCCGGCAAACCGGCATCTTTCTTGTGCGTTGACTGAAAGAGTAGTGCCAGTGAGCGCATCTCAGTTCTGCGTAATAATAATAAAAAAAAAAATGAATCGCATGATGCCTGTACGTACACAAGGTGTCGGCTTATGGGCATATACCTCTAAAGCACGCGCGAATCTCCTAGCCGAATATTGCGTCATGTTTCTTTCATCTTCTTTCCCCTTTTTCTTTGGGTTTTTCCCATTCTTGGACCATGTAGTATACGGCCGTATCTTAATTAGCCAATCCTCTGGATTGACCATCTGCCACTGTGACACAAGGTTTACGGGAGCATTAAATGCATTTACGAGTGTGTCGTATACTCCTCAGTGCATATACGTCTCGCATCGTCATCGTCATTTCCTCAACAAGCGTCGCATTCTCTTTTTTTGTGACATGGCTGCGTAGACTTCTCGGACTGTGCAGCTGCCCGATATGGCATTTGAATTTCGGCACGGCTTGCGAACCGTGCACCCTTACGAAAGTTGCGACCTTTACGTGTGCATAATAAACATTGATCTATATCATCCCTTGCGTATAGGATGAAAATAAACGTGATTGTACGCGTCGCCCTTGTATAGTTAACAGTTTAATTACCCGCCTCACATAGATTCAAACAAGTGCATTGTACCTGCTTAATTTTGTCGTCACTCGCAGGTTCGTCGATTTATAAAAGTCTCGAAAGTTGTTTCGTTATTCAACTTGTTTTTAACAAGATTCGAGTAACAAAAATACGTGCGCGTAAGGAGGAAATGGAGGAGGTTGGAGAGAGAGAGAGAGAGAGAGAGTAGCCTTGATGGCTTCCAGCGCCACGCCGTTTCGGATGGGATTAGCGCTCCAAACTAGGTAATCTCGCACATTCCGTTTCCATCCAGGGGTGTGTTCCGATTCTGTCGAGCATTGAAAGACCGACTATACTTGGACCGCCATAAGAATACAGCGTCGAATCCGAGAAGCAGAACGCATTTCCAAGACTTCTGTATGCGACTTGAACGCCATCTCGCGACGGCAAGAAAAGGCTATGAAATACGCGCGTTGTAACTGCGCTTTAGCGATTTGCGCGTGCGAACCCTGTGGAAACCGCAACGTGGCTTAGATTAAACGCGCAGCAAAACGTAACTACGTTTCCTTGTATACTCCGGAGACCTTTCCGTCGGGTTTCCGAGCATTTCTGCTCAGCAGCCATCGTGTTTGAACAGAAAAGTATATAGCCCGCGCCGTTTTCTTTTTTCTTTTACTTTGACGTTATCCTCGCGAAAGCCATTTTTTTTGGCTTCGTGACAAATAAAACGAGGCTTAAGATGCCCGCTCAGTTGTCTGTTTAGCCATGCATGGCGAGTATTGGAGCACAGCCCACGTCTGCGCGTGCAAGACCCACGCGCCACTGGGGCCTATAGAACCAAGAGCTAGCCGCCGATTGTGTGGCTTGTTCAACTTCGAGGTGTTGCGTAAGCTTTGGCCTGCGGGGGTGCCGCGAATGCTGCCCGGACGGAGCCTTATAATCGCGGATAATTCCGCGCGGCGGGCTGAACGCCAAGACGAACGCCGAAACTCGTATTAATAGGCGTACGCGTTCCTCGCAGCGAACGTCGTCATCCCGCAAAAGCACTTCTGTGAGTGTTCGCCAAGCCACGTGATGACGTCACTGTCCGGACGATCTGCGCCAGTAACGACCCTGACGGGAACGTGACTGGCGTTTCGGAAAACGCGACACCTGTGGCATTGTGACAGTGTGATTCTGCCGGTTATCGGTACCCGCGTGATTTTGCCTGTTTTCTTTTTTTTTTCTTATAATCCCGGAGTTAAAATTTTTTTTTTTCTTTTGGGTAATGTAATTGAGAAATGTACACTGGCTATAGTGTCATATTGCCGAATTCTGTAACGGCGGTGATTTTAGCCAATCATAGAGGCCGTTCGCAGCCTGCGGGCCAATGAGAGGTGTCAAGATGGCGAATTCGACAATGTGGCGTAATTTGGCAATGTCCAAAAAATACCGCCCGCTTTCGTGAATCGCAGTCGTCTTACAGAAAATTGTCTTACCATCTGAGCTGAGGATGGTGAAGCTTTCCTCTCGTGTTGTTAACAAAAAAGAGAAAAAAAAGCTTGAAGCTAAGCGCCGTCCAGCGAGAGGCGGAACGACAAATTAACGTTGACGTCGTAACGTTAAGGCGTAACGTTAAGAGAGAGAAAAGCAGCACCGTGTATGAGAAAGCATACGGGGATCGTCGACGCTCTTTAGTTTAGGTCAAGAGGGAGGAGTCTGGTAGGCCACATGATGGCGTGTAGGTTATCGGTGACCTATTACGGCTACATAATTGGGGGTGTCAAGGGCAGGCAGGCAAGCGCTGTCGGATGACGGCAGAGAACTGGGTGGTGCTACGGAGCTAGGAATTTCGCACACATATAGGATGGTGTCAGCTGGCGCAAGATAGGGGTGATTGAGGTCGACAGCCTGCGAGAATGCAGTGGCGATACACCGCCGTCCCAACTCGGAGAAATTGTGTTGTTGGCCGGCCAATTACGCTCGCTCATTTGCGTGACGAAACTCGTTTCAAAAATGCAACGTTGAATAGGTAAGAAAAAAAAAAAAACAGGAACGTTCTTACTTTCTAGACTATATAGAGCATTGCGCCGAACGCTTGGCTCCGAAACCAATGTGTTACGTGTTAGAACGAAAAGTGTGCAGCATTTGGCACGACTTCTCGTGCCACACACGGAGCATTTTTTATTTTATTTTATTGAACGCGAATGCACTGTGAAATATCGCTCACTCGGTTCGAAAAGCGTTCGTCAAACGCCCGTCTTTTTTTTTTTTTTTTTTTCATTTCTACCACTACGGAGGTTTTGCACAGTTTCGTATTCGCGCGGTGTTCGTGTATCTTCGAAAATCGACGCGCCATCGGCTTTCCGTTCCTTGTGCATCTGATGGGGAACGTGGAACGGGGCCAGCTTTCATAAGTAGTCTGTTTCGATTCCTCTCAGGCGACTCGCGTGTCGAAGGTCGGCGCAAACGTAGAAGACGAGCAATAATTAGACTCGGTCACGCATTGATGCTTGCGAGATGAAGCCCGCGCGAGCCTTTCAAGGCGTGCCACGACGTTCCTTCTGGAAATCTCCACGCGTACTAGTTGTCGCGTGCCTGCGTTTCCATTCAGACCGCGAAAAGCGTTCAGATAGCAACTCCTCGTGAATCGACCTCCCGATTACCGCGCTAGTCGTATCGATAAAACGTTATTAATATTGTTTATTTTCGGTGACTCGGTTATTCATCTTCCTCCCCCCGCCTCCTCCCCCCTTCCCCCCCCCCCCCCATCGTTCTCGTGGTTCTGAAACGGTGCGGAACACTGCCGCGCAAAGTGTGGGCAGGGGATCACGGAGGCGGAGCAGACAACTGACTCGATGCGGAGCATCTCGGAGGCAGCGATGCACGGTAGTGGAAGTTCGACGACCTCCGGCAGAGGGCGCACGGCGCCTTCCCGCTTTGTTTTCATTTCACCCCCGCACAGAAGTTCATCCGTCTGCTACGCACGCGGGACGTCGTCGACCGAACCGCATGACGTAAACGCCGTCTTCGCTGAATCGCCCGCCTTTGTTGTTGCCGGTCTCGCGCACATTCCACGCATTGCGACAAGGCTCCTGCCCCCCCCCCCCCCCTTATTCACTACTTTGACTTCGTGATAAGACCGTCGGTTCAGAGCGCGTTGCGCATTTCGTGACGTCATCGAATTCTGATGCGGATAGACGCGTATGGGAGGAGGTTTTTTGCCTTCTCACGTGCGCCTCCTCCTCCTCGCCATTCAGCCTCTGTTCACGTGCTGTGCTCTCTGCCTTGTTAGAACTGTGCGTCGTTGTGGAAACCCACCCAGCCGAGGCCAGCGAAAACTTAACCCTTTTCAATAACGGTTCGTGATCAGTCAGCGCCTGTTAGTCATGCCTGCTGGTCATTATGTAATTATGGTACGTGCCACTGACTCCACCACAAACAACTAGCTGATGCAAAGCAAGCGCTTCTAAAGTTGTAGTGTGAAGCCCAAGTTGGAGCCCACACATTTGCATTGTCAGGTGCGACATGTCAAAAAGAGGAACATAAGTGTCATTGCTTTTTTGTCTCTGATTTAGCAACAAGCAGGGACCTGAATAAGCAGCATGCTTGCTCGTAAGCTACTTTGTACATTTCGTCCCTCTATTGGTTGGCTGCAGCAGCCAATCGGGGGCACATTTACGACACACTGCACAGTTTTGTAGGGGCCGAACACAAGAGGAGTGCTGTGCAAAATGGAGAAGTGTAGAATGATGGTGGGGACGGTTCGAGCAATCACAGAGGCAGCTGTTTTTTGTCACTACAAACAGCAGAAAGCCTGCCAGGAGGAGCTATAGGGTCTTTGCTGTAGTTCGTGGATGGAAGGGGTGGTATTTGCAGCCCCCCCCCCCCCCCATCTGCCTCCGTTTGTTTTCCTGGCTCCATGCGTGCGGGCAGGCATCTGTCTGCCTTGCGCCTGTTTCATTTTGCAGAGTACAGACCACTGTTTAACAAAATGCCAAAAGAGCAAGGGCTCCACATGCTGGGTTTAATGACCCTTGCCTAGCAAGGGCTAAATTGTTCGCTGACTTTCTGTAACTCTGGAAGTAGCTTTGATGCCACAGCATTGCAAAGATGCCTGTGTACTTAAAATAACCACTCCTGGTCAAAATCTCCACTACGGAGTCCCTCATAACCAGAGCGTTGCTTTGGGACCCGAATCAGTTCGATTCAAGTGTACATTCACAAACCTAGGTGTGGTCGAAATTGATCTGTAGTCATCCACTACAGGTGTGCCTCGTAGCCTGCTCTGCAGCTTGCGGACGTTAGACTGCACAGTTTGATTTGAAGAGAAGCTGCTTTTTTTTTCCCCGTACGCGTGCCCTTTGTGCATATCTGCTCTTGTCCTGCAGAGTAATAGGTTCGACTGTTTTGTCCCAGTTGTCTACAAGGTGCGTCTCGCCTTTATTTCGTGGTGTGTGTGCAGGTCCCAAGTGCGGGAACAGTAACATGAGGACGGGCTCACTGGGCTCCAACTCGCGGCTTCCGCACGGTGCCAGCAGCGGCGGGGGCGGCTCGAGCGGCGCCGTGGAAGTGAGCAAGCATGCCAGCCGGCTGGCCACCCTGAGCCGCCTCTTCAAGCCCTGGAAGTGGAAGCGGAAAAAGAAGAGCGACAAGTTCGAGCAGACCTCACGCAGTGAGTTTTCTCCTCACTCTCTGCCACCGTTGTCCCCTTTATTTTGGGGACTGGCGGGGACGACGTAACAGCGCGATTAAGAGAAATTCCAGTTTTTTCCCCTCATTGTTATTCCTCACTACGATGCGTCTGCAATCTGTGCATGCGTTTTTACGTGCGCGTATTCCAGTCATCGGGCAGTGTACAAGTTAGCTGCGAGCAGCACTTGTCCTTGTGATATCTGTGTTTGCCTTAATTTGTGCTGTTATGTCGTACCTATCAACTAGCCCAACAAAGAATGCTTTTTCTTGTGTCTGTATGGTGTATGGTACGTGTTATATCGGGGGAGCATCATCCATTGTGGTACCAGAGGCTGGTAGTAGTCTTTGAATATCCTTGAGTACCGAAAATGCCGGCCTTGAAAGTTCTTGCATATGGCAAAACGCTTTAAACCCTTAAATTTATATTTGTGGCAAGCTTGGCTGACTTTTTTTTGGCACACGGCCGCAACGTTTGCGCAATAGGTTTCTCCAGATCAAAGTTTTCCCTCGGACATGTAGTCGTCTTTGTTTGCCTGCAGTTTGAAGATCTCGGAGTTATCTACACTTGTCTTACAACGGCGGCTAAAATTTTGAGGTGTTGCTGCTTGCACATGATTAAAATAAATGGAAGTCTGTAGCATCATTGAAAGGTCTTGATAGACTTCCGTTGCCTTCATGTTTATAATTGGCAAACTGAAAGCTTCTGTATATATGAAAGCTGCTGGTTGGTTTTCAAGTAACACTACTGTTTTTTTATAATGCAGTGTGACCCAGTCAACTGTAGCTCAGATAATATGAATTTTCTTTTTCCAAGTGAGGATAAATTGCCACTACCCTTACCGTGAAACCTGGCAAGGGAACAGTCGTAGAAGTTGCATTTCTCAAATTACGAAAATCTGGGTGCAAGTCACAGTCGAAAGCACTGCATTTTTGTATTTCTGACCGTGACAATTGAGTCCGCTTTACAGTCGGGCAAATACATGGTACATTTGTACAACTTACTCCTCGCATTTTTCTTTCTTTTTCTCTCCCTCTGCCAAACCCTACAGCCTTGGAGCGCAAAATTTCAATGCGAGCCACAAAAGAAGAGCTCATCCAGCGGGGTGTCCTGCTCTCTGACCGTGAGCTTGGGAGCCCCACGCAGAAAGGTGAGCCCGCATGCTGTTGCAGCTTGGATGCTTCATTCCGCCCTGCTGTTAGCATGTCTCTCTGAGTGCTGAATCAATAACTCCACAAGTTTTTCATTAGGTTACAGTATCGATTTAGCTAGCTCACCATAACTGTATAGTCAACCCTGCTGTATGCATACGTATTTAGCTAGCGATATCTATCCACTTAGCTTGCCGTAAGTCTTAGGGTGTATTTTGCGAGCCACATAGTCGGCCAGCTAGCTGCTTAAAACTGTAGCTTAGCCTAGACATGATGCTAATTGTATAGTGCTCTTAGGTTTCATTACACCGTTCTGCGTGCAGTTTTGTCCCAAAGCGGCAATTATTATTGTTCAGCATTAATGTGTCTTTCTTTCTTTTTCTGTTCTTGCTTGGTACTTTTCTATCAGAAACACTATGGACATGCATAGGGTTCCTGATAGGAAAGCATTGGACACCTAGTGTTACCGAAGCACCCGAAAGGGACAACAATGATTATTGCTGAGGGACAAAATTACACCCTAAACTTCTAGGAATGCATGTTTTATGCACCCAGCGGTTTTAATTTCCTACTTTCTTATTGAGGAGCTACTGGCTGCTTGATGTAAGCATTATAGTGAATCAATTATCGTAGCTTTCTGATAGCTCTGCTTTGTATTAGCTTTGCGCATTTCGTAAGCCTATCAAAAAGCAGGGTAGTGTTTGTGAGAATAATAGTGCACGTACACCTGTATAGTAAACGACAGCACATTTCATGTCCAAATGAATACCTCCACAACAGGTTTCGGCTAGCAAAACCAAACAAGTGGAAAACTTATTTTCCTTTCTCTTCTTTACTATTTATCTTTACTATTCCTGATTAGCTTCGTGGAATGGGCATAGATTGTTGAATGGGCGACCATGCATTGTTCATAGTGTGTGCATGGCTTCACGCATGTACTTATGCATGGTCATTTGGCAGCTAACACATTGCTGAGTTGGCCTTGGTTGAGTGCAAAGTGCAGACCTAACCAACCTCGGAAACCTTTGCTGATCGGCTGAGTGTTACAAGTGTTCGTTTTGGCGAAACTGTGTTGTCAGCATCTTGCCAAGGAGGCATCTGTGGTCCTTCTTGACTCTCATCTATAATAAGCAACATGTTTTCAAGCCCTAATTAATATTTGGTGGTGGCAATTGCAAATGGCACACCTGTTTCGTGTTCTACTTCTGTCATGTCAAGTCACGAATGCGTATGATCGAATGAACAGTGGTGGTGGTGGTGGTGGTGACGGTGGTGGTGTACTTGAATCTTATGCATCATGATTGTAAAATGTCTTTGTGGGCCTATTTATTATGGCTGTGGACTCTGTCAAGACAACTGCCATTGGTAATGGACATTGCGGCCTTAAAATGCATCGCTTTGTGCTACTAGTGAACTGGGATTTTTTTTATTTTTTTCAATTCCTGTGGTGTTTCTGACACTGATGCTTGACATTCTCTGCTTCTGCAATGCGTTAGTTGTGTCGCGCACAGCGAATGAGTTCTCTTTTGAATCGCCCATGACAAGCATTATTGTAAAATTTAGTACTTCCACGTTGGCAGGCTTTGTAATACGATATGAGAACATTTTTTCTTGCTATACATTGTGTGTGTTAAAGTAGCACTTCATTGAGCTGTTAAAGATGGTTGTGAGAGTATGAAACTTTTTTGGCACTAATTGCACTCTATGGTGTTCAATATAGAGATGAAGTGTGTCGTGTTGTCCCCTGTATTTCTTGTTCCCTACTGAGATGCAATGTGTATGTGTGTTTGTGTGTAGGTGAGGCTTTTAACGCACTGCAACGCTATCCTATTTGTCCTAGCTTCTGTTTCTTATCTCTGCCCCTCTGTCCACCCTTCTTTTCCATCTTACAGGCTTGACCTTACTGTTCAATTCGTAAGAGTCTCATTTCATTTATTTCTCACTGTCTCATAACATGTCTTTCTTAATGCGATGTCACACTGCTGCAACTTCACGACGATGTAGGAATGTTTAACCCCTTCCACATTTTGGACAAGCTCCGATTGCCTATGCAGTCGTATCAGTAACTTTTTTCAAGACGAATGCAGTTTGATTACAACTGCACATACCTTTTATAAGCCTGTAAGAGCAGCAAATGTAAGGTTAATTGAATGAGTGCACATTGCTTCACTGTGTGCCATTCTGGTGGCTCGGTGCAACACTGAAAGGGTCATTCAGAACGAATGGCACTGATAATTGGGGGTGTTGCAAAAAAAGGACCTGAAAAGCTATCGCTTGCCAAAGTGTGATTAATGTTTCATGTCTATTGTGAAAAGCACATCCGCTTGGACACTGACACTATTATGCACCTGGGCTGTTTCATGATTCGCTGTAATTGTACATAGAAGAAAAGATGCGACAGCGGGGGTTTCTAAAGCGGAGCATTGGTTGCACAAGATGGTTCTTTTTGTTAATTGATGCGAATACACAGCTGTAATGATACCCACTTGCACATGAATATCAAACTCCTCAGTTTTTGCTATATTTTTTTTAACTCTTACACCTGCTTGAGACTGTACTTCAAAGGGGTGGGTTCAGCAATTTCACTCACCATCAAGTGCACCCTGCAGTGCGTTGCAAAATATTGTTGTGTGACAGCCTCCAAATGGCGCTAATTCCAAGTGACACATTGCCTTAAGTGACAAAATTTGACTGTTTGATAGGGAGAGGCATCACTGTTTCAGGTCTGTGGAGTATGCAGGTTGTCTGTTTTGTGCATTGATCATAGATGGCAGCACCGTGCCGCTTCGGTAAACTTCCTTAAAAAAATTTTCTGACACAGTTGCTTTATGCTGCAGCTTGCCGAAAAAAAAAGTCATCCGGGCTGTGTGCATGGATGCTACATGCAGAAAAATGAAAAACTGTGGCTGTGCGGCATTACAGTTCTAACCATGACTTATGATGATTATGATAACGATTCCTTACAAGGTAGCTGTTTTTATTTTTTTTGATAGTTTAGCAAGCATTGTCTCTCACATTCACATTTTCTTCCACACCTGACCTCAGACCTCTGTCAGCTGTTTTCTATATATAAAAACGTGTAAACTACCAGTCTGGCTTTCTTTGATAGTTTGTCCTAGTGCCCCTTTATAATGTGTACAATGTCACTTTCAGCACCTACGTTAGCAAAAACGTAGTGCACCGTAGAAAGAATGGGCCACTGAAATATGTGTGGAAGCACTCTGCGAACAAAACCAAGATTGGCACATACTCCTGTGAGCGGCATTTGGCACGCCTCGGCTGGCTTCACCTTCAAGGTGTCAAGACAACCTTTCTCCATTCATTTTTCTAGCCTATTTCTTTCTTTCTTTTCTAAACCCCTTTCTTTACTTTCGAACCATCCGTGCGTATCTCCGGAAGACCCTGACCGGGCGGTGATGGCAACGCAGTCACGGGCAGCTTTTAATAGTATCGCCAGGACGTGCGGTTTGTGGGCGAATCACTGAAGTCGCCAGTTGCCGCTGTTCTTTTCGAGTTGACTTGCCAGTTGGCTGGCACAACTCTCCTGGCCTTACCTGCATGCTTGCTGCAGTCATAGGGCTCTTTAAATTTCTTTTGCTGTCCATTCAAGATGCTTCACATTTGAATTGCTTCAATACTGAAACGTGTAATTCAAACAAACACTGCCACGTTATGGTTGACATGCGTCTTTTTAAAGGAGTCCCGACACATATCTTCAGTGTTGCAGATAATCTACCAATCAATTTTTTGCACATAAATGGATAATACCCGACTTGCATATAGGCTGGGAGATGCTTACAAAATATTCTGATTTGATACCAAAGTTAGTCTCAAAATGCCACCTTGGCGTCATCAGCATTGTGTACCACTAAGGCCAGGTATTAAGACAATGTATATTAAATTATAATGAACAAGAGGGCTGCACATGTTCCTTTTTGACTCCTAAATATACAAAAATAGTATTGTAGTAAATTATTTAGGAACTCCTATATATATATATATATATATATATATATAATAATGTTTTAGACCTTCATTTCATGCAATAAGAAAATACTAGTTAGGGATCTCATGTTGGAGATATCATTTCAGTAATCCTTAAATGCATCCAACAATGTTTCAATCAGAATGGAGCTTTCAACTAATTCAAACCCTTCTGTTATATCATGCTAAGTGATTTAAATATAAACTGATTTCTCCGGCCAAAGAAAACCTAATAAGATGTTTATTGAGAGTAAGATAACCGCAACACATCTGCAGTGGAAGATTTTGTCGCGAAAATGTTGCACATTGTCGACACTCGCCACTCCTTGCTTCTCTCTGTCTACTTTAATATGGCAATTAGTGAGCTGTGCTGTGGAAAACATGCGGGCGAGCTCTGACGAGTGGCACTATCAGTAAACACAAACACCAAGGTGCGCACTTCAGGGACACAGAAATAGCAGCGACTGAAAACAAACAAGCTTGCAACGCTGTCGCCACCGCCTCTCATTGGTTGGCAGCCTCAAAGAGGGTGCCAGTTCACTTATCCTTTGGACATCCACAAAAGCTTGCTACTTACTACGAAGCTTGGAGAAGGAAAACCTGGCGCACCTTAACGGAGCCCATTCGCGCTTCTTCTAAGTGGATCAGCATTCTCATCAAGCTTAATCCGTACTCGCACCAAAACGGGCTTCCTCAAAGATGCTGAAGCACCCTTTACTTCTTTCATTCCTTCTCTCCCTTCCTCTCTCCTGTGCTGCTGACGACCCTGAGCTACGTCTTTTTTCATCTTTTCCGCTATCCTGCCTCCACTGTCTGTTCCACGCGTGCCAGACCCTCTAACAAACGACCGCTCCCACCGTCGCCGCCTCCTCCTCCTTGGGACGTGCTGGGTGCTCTGCCCCCTCTACGTCCTCATTTGCCGCTCCCCCACTCACCTTGACTCAATGGGTTATTTTTGGGGATGCATACCTCCCACAACTCCATCCCCCACTCCACTTCCTCTCCCCCACCGCCTCCGCTAGTCGCAAATCGTCGGCGACGGCGCCGACGTAGCCCTTTCCGGCGCACTCGGGATTCCAGAGGGCTCTCCTTCGCGAGGTGTCTCCTCCGGCAACCGTGCACCAGTCGTGCGGCGGCTTTTTCTTTTTCACCGTGCGTGTTCCTTGCCGTCCTGTCGCTGCTCATTCGGAGCCCTTTGGCCCATTTGTTGCGGCGCTTTTGAAAGTGTGTGTCATTGGCCTTTAACGTGCTTCGTCGTCGACAGCCAGTGGTTCGTCTCGGCCGCACACCAGTTTGCTCATGTTTGTGTTTTTTGATGAACTGAACAAGTTCGTGTGACCAAGCATGCGCTGCTAGTGACGATTTTGCCTTGCCCCTTCATCGTGGAGAAGGTCGGCGGGCACTTTTGCAAGAAGACCATGGGTAGGCATCTTTCCCCTGCTTGTTTCTTCTCTCATTTTGTGCCAAATCGTGTTTGAGTCGGATTCACGCCTATCACTCGCCAGGTTTGGCTTTTCTTTTGTTGAACATTCCCTTTCCATTCACTGTTGCTAAAAATAGATTTGTAACGACCGGGGCAGCTCTCTTCTTTTTCGCACCTCCCTGCTGCACACTTGACCCTGACACTCTCCCCTCCTCAAAGTAGTTAGTGTGGTTTGCATAGCTTACCTTCTTTCTGTTTCTTTTTTCTCTATATATTTCTTTTTTTTTTTTCTTTTTGGCACCCAGAAACTTGCACAAGAGACCTTTGGGCATTCTCTGCCCCTGTCGCACAGATTCTGTCTCTCTCTTCTGATTGGAGTGTTTTTCTCATGTAGTTGATGTATTTGGTGCAGTGACTGAGTGATGGCATGGTCGTTTGCTCGACCGTTGATCTTGCGAGTGAAGAACTATTAACACCTAGCACTTCTCATGCCACCGTCGATCTGCCTGGTATAAAATGGTGGCTGTGGCGGCTATCTGCTGCCAGATCTGACTTGGCAGGACTCCCATTTCCTCGGTTTTGCGCATCGTCGCCTCATTTCCCGCTCCCTACAACCCGACGCTTGAGAAGTGCTTCATCATCCCCGGTGCTCTTCTGAATCCATCTTACCATGGCTCCTTGGGTTTTCGAGGAGGTGGTTGTCTCAACTGTTCATAGGGTTTTTTTTTTTTTTTACACTGTAATTAACTTGGGCATTGTGGCTGTGAAGTGCTCATAACTTAAAAGTATGATGTGTGATGCAAGTATGACGTGTAATTGCTCGGCAGCTGGTTCCTAAGCATAGAGTATTTTCAAGTTTACATTTGGGAGTCTGAATTTAGCCGCTGTTCCACAGATGCAGGTGAACCTAAAAACGAAATAACGCATTGTAGTAGTTTCAGAATTGTTTGTTTGACTTTATGAGCACTGCACAATATCCACTAAACTTTTGTTCGGCATGGTCCTGCTGATCTATTCATTGTGATCGTGAACACGCTTGGCAGTTTGCTTAACGCAGTTCTGATAGAACAGCAGAGCTAGGGCTATGTATTTACAGGGCATTTGTAAGCATGTAAGGCATAGACATTACGAGGCTTTACAAGGAATTTTACATACATACAATGCTTGCAAGGTAGCACTTCACTCATTTTTATGCACTTCAGCACTTCTGTTACGAGCACTAAAACGCTGTCACATACAACTCTTATTGCTACTCACATTACTACTACAACTATTACAACTCTACCATCTAGTAAAGTCATGACTTAGTTTTCGTGCGGCCTCTGCAACTTGCTGCCTTCTGCCTCTTGTACTTATGTGTGGTTGATTCTTCTTGCATAGCACATGGCACTTTGAATGTCGCTTGCCCTGTTCTCATGCTTCTGTATTTTTCTTATTTTTCTAATGTCTGCATATTATCTGCTACAAGCAACATTGTCTCGTAGACACAAAGCTCTCTGAACATTTTCTCTTGTCATGCTGCCTCCACATGCTTGTGTCAAACATCATTTTCCATTTTACTCTAATCTTGAAAACATTTCTCTTACTTCTTTTTACTTTTCATGCTTTTCATATGACCCTACTTTCTTGTGTATCATGTCAGGTACTCCAAGCAGGCAACACTCCTGTTGTGTCGATCATTATTGTGTCAAAAAGGCCTCGTCCTGTCTCCACATCACCTCAATATCATGAGCAAGCACTTTCTGTAACTTCTTTTGCTACCCTCCTTCACCAATTTTCCTTGCCTCATTTGTTTTCCATCTCTTTGCTCTTTCTTTCATCAACAACCACTCGAGTTACACACTATCGTAAAGCAAGAATCACTTCCGAGACTAAACTTGTCTCTACGAAGTGGTCAACTAATTTCCTAAACACTAGGAGGCCCACAGCTCTTTACATGCTTGCGTTGTCTGGTGCCTGAAGGGTCAGTTCTCCACTTACTGCAGTTGCCACGACAACCAAGCACTTTGCTTCAAGCTTGCATTCTGAGCCACCTGATGTCACCCGTCTACACTTGCTACTAGGACACCTTGATACACCACATCTCCGGGTAAAGCAGTGATGTGCCTTACCGGATGGACCCCCGACAGCTGACTCCAGTAGCACAACAATTGCAGCACATCAGGAATTGTTGTAATAATATGCCTACATCTGTTGAATTCCTATATTTCAAATTAATTAGATAACATGGTTTGAGTACTGCAGCGAATCAGTGTAGCGGCGAAGCTCTGCTTGATCGGTCAAAGGCTGTGGCCCATCTCTATGGCAGCTCTGACATCGACGCTCCCCTTCTCACATCTTTATCTTTCGCTGCACCTTTCTGCGTGCTTTTGTTTACGAGCGTTAGAGATCCTGTTCCTATAATATTACCATTTACAAAATGCCGGAAAACAAGAGATGCAGATGGTATCGGCATCAGCACTCTTAGGGAAATCTTGGGACGTTTTGTTAAGTTGCAATGCCTTAGAAAACATTTTTGTATTGCACGAGTGCTCTCGTTGAAGGAAAACGACAGAAAAGAGATTGAGTCACTACACATCCATTTCTGCTGCTTTCTAAGCCTCCATACCAGCAGCCAAATTGATATAGTTTGGGGCAATTGTAGTTGCTGAACTAGTTGTTGAACTCGGTATCACAGCCATGAGTGCTAGCGCTGAAGCTCATGTTTCCGGTATTCTGTAATTGCATGGATGGAAATAGGCTGAAACTCTCTATTTATTTGCTCGCTCATGCTAGTTATAGTGCTCCCACGTAATTTTTAGGGGTGTGTGAATATTTACTTTTGAGACCAAATGGAACATGAATCAAAATGAATATTGCCAGGCACAAATCAAATCTGATAGTGCATAGTTTTCAAATAAGGAACAGCTGTTTTCACTTATAATATATCGATGTCCACATCCTATTACTAATAATGTTGGCAAGTTTCTGTTGTTACATTACACGTTGTGAAGCCTTGCTTATTAAAAACACAAATTAACTATCAGGAACAAATAGTCATTTCGTATGCCCTGGACTCTTTGGAGTGTGAATGACGGTGGTTCAGCCGGTTTAAGTCTGGCTCTCTGAGCGACATATCTTGCTAAACTCCTTAAGTTCTCTTTAGTTTTATGCCTATTATTTCTGCAGAGATTGGATTATGTCATACTTCCACTCCAACTTTACGTTTGATTGAGCACAGTTGATTCGTATTTACACGAATAGTGACAAATAGATTCAGACCAAGTGAAATAGGACAATATTGGATTCGTTATTCCAAAGTTTTGAATATTTGCGCACTCCTAATTATTTTGCTTGATTATATTATTTCATTTTTGTTTATTTCCTCACGTATATATTTTTTTAATTCGTCTCTTTAGTTTTTGGCCCCAGTCGCACGCTGTGGCACCCCCACCTCGTAGTGGTCTCCTCACTGTCCCTCCATCTCTCTGCCCCGGCATGGCGGCGCTTGCAGGGGAAACTGTGACCCCACCCTCCCCACTGCTCCCCTCGCCCTCTCCCCCCCAAGCCAATGGCGCTGTTGTGTCCCCCGACGAGTCGGAACCTGATAGCACGTCTGTGATAGCCTCCTCCCCCGCTTCCACCGGGGACGAAGCCGCAGCGCCCTCCGCTGCCTCTGAGGCAGAGAACCCCGCGACAGGTAGGTGGTGTGTGCCCCCCTCTGCCGTCCTCTCTCACGCAGCAGACGTGAAGACACCCGTGGTGATTTGTTAGTTCCTGCTGGTTCACAACCTAAAAGATTCCTTGTGCCTTCAGTGTCACCAAGTTCACACCTCGTGGCCTTCGTGATAATACAGTAGGCCCCAAAATTGAAATAGCATCGAGCGTGCTGTGAGCCAGTCACAAATGTCTGACTTCTCTGTGTTTGTCGTTGTGAGGCGTGGGGCTCAAACTGCAAGTTTTGTGCTACAGCTTCTGCATTTTACTTTGGTCAGCTACACATGTGATCTGAAAATGTGTCCCTGCTACATCATGGCTGGCAGCTTTGCCAAAACACATGCGACAGTCTGATTCTGCTGTCAGTTGGAGTGTGTTAAAAAGTTTGTGCGATGTCCCTGTGATCTCTTGCTTTGCTGATGGATCTTTTCCCAAGTGGTGTTAAGACAAAGCTCGGTGCCATCTGTACTACACCTATAATGCAAAATCAAGTAGTGTAAAGTAAAAAAAAGAAGAGAGATAAAGCCACTGCTGTTCTTTGAGGAAACACCTAGTCACTCGTTATGGTGATGAATGAAGGCTTATTAGCAGCAAGGGTGCCATTCCATGGAGTGGGTCTATGTCACTGTGCTGTTATCAGTAAGCATGGAAAGCTTGGTAAAAGCTGTGGCTCATTTTGTAAGCTTAGGTGAGAAGCTGCTAAAACTTTTATGGAAACTACCGGGTTCTGCACTGGTGCATATTTTGACATGACGTTCATGACCGCTAATGAAAGTTGTTGCAAGGTATCTGCTTTGTTGAAAAGCTAAGCTGCAGGAAAACTGTCAGATCTTGTTGGTTTTCCAGCCTTTCCTGCATCTACTTCTTTGCAACCACTGTAAACAGTTGCGGCACTGGTTTTCAAGTGGTTACTGCAGCTGTTTCTATCTCACACTTTTTGTGTATCCTCACATTTTCACTTGTAATCTCTAAAGTGATAATAATATTTGTCTTTTGTGCACCACATACAAGGAGTCGTGCCAGTAGGTTATACTTTCAAATTAAACTTGTCATTATTACACAGCACAGTGTAACGATTTGAGGACAAGGCACAATAGGCATCATTAAAAGTGGACTCTAGTCACTTAAATCGTGAGTCTGTTTCATTCGCTTTGCTTTGAAATGGCATGAAGCATCTGATGTAGTCCAGGTTTTAAATGGTACTCTCACGAAATAAGAATACTACAACTCTCATCAAATAAGAAATATATATATATATATATATATATTCTGGTGTTTAAGGGTCCATAAGGGTTCCTTGTTCACAATTGTGTTCTGTCCTTGCCAAACAGGTTTCTGTCGAACATTAGACTATGCGCAAAATTTAAGTACTTCTATAGTTTGTTTGCAGCACCTCGAGACGTTACAATTATATAAGCCAGCACAGTTTTTGGCAAAAGTAGGCATTCCATCTGGGCATGCTTATGACCTGAATTCAGTGCGACGCCTCATGTCGAGGTTATTTTGCATGTGCATCGCCTTGTGTGTTTGTATCCTGCCACATGAACCTGCATTTTGGTGAGATATGCTTCTGTGCGTGTGTGCCCATTCCCAGCAGTGTGTGCTTTGATCATTGCTATTTGTCTGCGAGTGTTTGCCCACGTGTGCTTTCTTTGTGCTGCGAGAATGGCATAATGTTCTATGGCACCACCGCAGGCCTCTGAGATCTCTGACACTTTACTCCGTTGCACGCACAGCAGTCAACGCTGCGAAGGCCTAGGCAGACTTGTCTCCCTGCTAGCATGCGGGACCAAGAATAGTGTGACATGGTGAAAATAAAGAAAGACCTAGGTATGCGTCAGGTAAATCCATGTAACATCAAGTCTCATACCTTGATGTCTCTAAGTATGGCATAATCTTTGCAGGAAAGGCATTGCAAATCTCAACCTATTTGCCGTGGAACAAGCAGAGTTAGCATGTTTATGTGGCCATTGGCCACATTGCATTGTTTGAGCTCGCAACCGAAACCAAAAATGTGGTATGTCGCATACAGAAGGCATGAAGGCACAAAAATACATGATTTGACATAGACATGAACTAAGTAGCCGTAGTTGTAGCATGTGAAGTGGTCATTTCGTCAATAGTTTTGCAGCCTCAAACTGAAAACAACTTCACTGCAGAACATGTGGGTGAGGTATCTATGACTGTACTATTTGCGTAGCTTCAGCAGTGTTCCCTGGTAAATGTAAAATGGAGTATAAAATTGTTTCATATTTCTTAAGACAACAGGCAACGTATAAAAGCTGTAGCAAAGTGCAACGCCATTATGTTAGAATGGTTCATTTGATGTCCATGCTTCCCTCGAGCTTCACAAATACTCTCCCAATTTGGACTTCGCTTGCTTCTTTTCATTTTGTATTAATATTGCTGTCATAACAATGCTTGCCAACATTTTCTTATTTTTAATGTATGTGATGAACATCTGTAGTTGTGAGCTGATTCATAGTAGTGAAATGCATGTAAAAAAATTGGCAGAAAATATTGTGCTCTTAGTGGAGGGACAGGATGCCAAGCGATTGCCAATTGTCGCAACTAGTAGTGTAAATCTGTCTCAGTTATTTGCCAAGTTGCGAATTAATTACTGCAGCCAGTAGCTTAACAACTCATGTACTTCGGTATAGGTGCACATTACAGAATCCCAGGTGGTCAAAATTAATCGGGAGTCCCCACTACGGCCTGTCTCATAACCAGATCATGTTTTTTCACTTCAATCTTTTTTTTTTCGTATTCAGATGACATGAAGGGGGGGTGAAAGATAAAAGCCACCTTATTGGCTGCTTGATGAGCTCACACTCCCTTTACATGAGTGCATGTTTTAGCACATACAACCACGAAAATTAATTGACTCCTTCCTTGCCACGCTATTATCCTGAATTCTGACCAAGAATGGCAAAATTTTTTACTGAGGTATACTTTTACAGAGAGCAACGTAAACAGTAACCTAAGCATTTAGTCGCCGAAATCTAAACTTGCTACAAAACTGAAACTTCACAGCAACAATAAACAATTGCGAGAAAACAAAGTGTCATCAACGAAAAAATTAAAATTGCAAGAAACTGTAAGGTATCGTGAACGAGCTGAGCTCGTCCTAGCTCGGTATTTACCAGATACGTGCGAACAAACCCAGCTCGACCATGGTGCAGAAGGGGGTTAACTAGCCAGCAGATTAAATCTGTGCCAGGCTAAAAAGCGTTTGTGTTCACTCGGTGCACTTGACTGACTGGTGTGCTTCTCCCTCGCCTGCCTCCTTCCCTTTCTTCCTCCTCCTCCTCCTCCTCAAAACCTACTTCCTCCGCTGCTCACCACCACCGTGTCTGTGGGTGTGCGTGTGAATGTGCGGCCGCCACCCCCCGCATGGTGCGCCCCCCTTCCCGATGGCACCCACAGCACCCCCGATCCTGCTGGACATGAGCTCTCTGCACCTGTCCCCCGTGGGCCACAGCGGCGGCGGCGGCGGTGGTGGGGGGGAGCCCCCTTCCCTGGAACTCCTGACCCTCTCGGCGCTGCCAGAGCCTCCTATAGCAGTGAGCGAGATCGGACCCATCCCGCCCCCGCCAATGTTCTCCAACCCGTCGCCCACGCTAGGGCTACGGTTTGCCGAAGGTTAGTTGGAAGGAGGCCCTCTGTACAGATATGTTGGATCTGAAACGAGAGAACGGGAGAGAAGAACAGAACCGCAGTGTAGCTTGTATTATCGCAAAAAAAGCATGAATGGGGAAATGTAGCGCATTCAACCCTCACTACAGTTAAGTTTTATCTGATGTGAAAACACCTTCATTATATGCAAGATTCATTAAAGGCATGGCCGGTATGATGTAGCAATTCCCTCAGCTGAATTCTATGCCACTCTTGCCATCCACTGTTCACGACCAGCTGATCCCCTTGAATAACAACGTGGGTGAAATGCCGCTTTGACCACTGATGAAGCACAAGAAGGAATGGCATTGCAGTAGAATTGTTACATTATCCTGACCCACATAACAATGTATTCACTACAATATGCTTATGTAACAATATATTCATTCCATGCCGATATCAGCTAGAAACATGTGGATATTGGCAAGACAGCTTGTAGGTTATACAAGTAGTACACAGTGACACCCACTATTGTGCTGGCTGGCGAGCAGACGCAGCAGACGAGTGATACGATAGGGAGCTGTGGCATGTAGTATGTTATTGTCACGCGAGTGCTGTTAACCAAACTCGGAATTGTGTTAAAGGCCCATTGACATGGCAGATTCATCAAACTTATGTAAGCTGCAAGTGCTGTTTTAGGTGAGGCACCAGACTCTGGGGAATACGCAGGCTCTGAAATAGCGATGTGGAGGAGTTGTCAAATTGCGGCAATCAGTCAACTGTTAAGGGGCAGATTAAGCAACACAAAGCCTTAAATAGGTCAGGAAAGTTAGTTTTGGTTCCAGAGGTGCTTGCGGAAAATCACTCTGGTTAACCTCCCTGCTTACCTTGACACGAAATTGGATGCCAAGTGATGAAAAAGGGCAATGCGTGTTCGTGTTGCTATTCAAAGGATCTTCGATGTTAAGGTTGCTGGAACCAACTGGAACAAACCCTAGGTGCTGCCACTATAAAAAAAGCCAGCGCCAAGGATGCACAGTAGTAGCTGCTGGTGTTCCCTGTTTTATGAAATGGCACTCGGCACTTGTACATTACTTCACATGGCGCTGCCAGTTGCTGGCGTTGGACAAGGGCACAGTATTGTTTTGTGTTGGAATGCATTAGACAAGGGTAGCACTTGCTGCACATATGCCATACATAGCGCCCACCAGTGCCATACGCACTTGTTCGCATCATCGAACAAGTGCGTTGGAGCAACATTAGACAAGTTTACCACTGGTTTTTTTGGCACTGAATTGTTGCTTTATGATTGATTACATCATGCTTGAACAATGGCAGCTGGTTAAAGGGACATAAAAGCAAAATATTAAGTCTAGCTTGATTGAACAGCTAGGCTTCTGTAATAATGAATTAGTCATTCGTAGTGAGAATCAAGCTCTTGTAAGGGAGAAAATGATGGAAATGGAAAACTGATGTGGTGCCACCTGTTGTGGCCTATGGTGCTCCTCGCTTGACGCAGCGCTTGACGTCAACATTCCAAGCGGCTGATGATCACAGCGACAAACTGTGAGACGCAGACTAGATGTGTACAAACAAAACCACCTAGAGCAAGTTCTAGGTGGTGTTGAAACAAGCAAAGAGCATGCAGTCCTCACTCTCTTGCCGCATTCCCGCACTGTGTATAGTGAGAGAGAGAGAGAGAAGGCAAGCGGGAAGTGGAGTACCTAGAGTACCTACGATCCAATTCTCTTAAAAGAAAAGGTGTGCGTTAGAATCGGGTAAATACCATAGTCGAACATTGTGAGCTACAGTTACTGCTTGAACGTTTTCTTAGGGCAGGCTGTAAATAGGCATTTTCAACTGGTGATGACGTGTCTTAAATGCATTCACTGTCCCCTAACCTCCGCTGAGACAGATGCTGCCGCCAATGGGGTCGCTATTGGGGTCACTGTAGAGGTCAGGTGCATACATGCTGACTGGTCAAGTTCCAATTATTCGGCAAAGGTCAATTTTCAGATTGAAATAATAAAAATTTGGGCCCATAGAAATGTGTGGGTCCAGGCCGGGACGTTTGCTTGGGATGGAGTTAACCAAAAAAAATTTTACCGTAGTCGAATTAACAGAAGTCTACTGTATTAGTGGCAATAGCTACATCTTAACATACTACCAAGTGTAATACTGGGGCAAGCACACAATTGGAAGGGCGAGTTGGTTGCACGTACTTGAGCGGCTGCACACTATGAAAACAGAAAAATGCATAATAGACATCACAGGCTCTGTATAACATTCGGTAACACTCTTAAAATTCATTTAGCATCATTGTGTAATTCCTATACTAGGCTGCTGCTGCTCAAGCTGGGTGCAGAATCTTTGCATCATCGAACCAGCAATGAAGTACGGTTCCAATTTGGTAAAATAAGCAGGTTAGTCTACAGTATGGTGCACTCTTGAAAGGAACACGTAGCTGCTACCAAAGCCAATAAAAGTGAAACACTTCTTTATCGACGGAAGAACATGGCTGCTAGAACACATTAGGCTGACATCGGTACATTAAATGGTAATCTGCATGCCTTCAAGTTCTAATTCGGCTGTAATGGGTAGTTCAATTTAGTGTTTCATTTAAATGTGAACCATACTGTATGTATCGGGTAATGTGCAACACATGCTGTTGTGCTACACTGCACAGTTATTGTAATTTCCAGTGAAGCACAAGGTATGGTAGTATGCTGCTCCTTCACTTTCACTGCCATTTCAGCAACATTGAAGGCAGTAGACCTGTGTTTATTGCATTGGTATTGCTTACGACTGTTATTTCCAAATGTCTGATTCCAAAGATTTCATTGCCAAGGTCCGATTGCCAAAGGTCTTGGGGCGTAAGGTCCGATCGCCAAACATCTCATTGTCAGAGGTAGATTTTCAAAAGTCCAATTGGCAAATGTCTCATTGGCAGAGATCCCATTGGCAAAAATCTGATTAACCTCTTTGCCAAAGATATGATTGTTAATACAGTGAAACCTCGTTAAACTGTAGTTGGCCGGAGCTTGGAAAACGTATGTACTAAACGGTAGTACTGCTCAACCGAAATAGCTTGAGATTGCCCACTTACCTGTCAAAAACGGAACTCACAGAGAGCGCGATGAAAGGGAAAAAAACATGCAGTATTTATTCACTTTGCGCGACAAAAATATTATTTTCGTTTGATGCCACGACAGCCTAGCAGAGATGACACCAGCCTCTAGCTTGCTGAAGCAGTGAGCCAGCTTTTTAGCCAGCATCTTCGGCAAACTCGCATGGCAGATTCCTCGTTGGCATTGCATATTCTCTGTGCACGGGTGCGGTAGCATTGCAGAAGTCGCAGGATGCGTTTTTCATTGTGGTGTGCTGATCTCGACGCAACAATTGCATTCATGAGGCTGACGTAACGCGTAGCTTCTGCCACTGTCGGGCCTGAATCGCCCGTGCTGTTGCTTCTGGTGTCGTCCTCATCACTGTCGACAGGCGGCACTTCGGCAACAACAGAGGCAACGAGGCAAAAAGTCAAACCTCGTAGCCGACATCTCTTCGCGGTCGCAGCAGCACTGCCGAGCAACTTCTTCACATTCCGAATGCCACACACCGTAGTCAACAGTAGACCCATGTCGCGTGCCAGCGCCGACTTTTCATGTCACGTTCGATAGCACGAACGGTGTCTAATTTTTCTACTAAGCTAAGCACCCAGCGTCTTTTTTATCAGAGTTTCAGCATGATGCAAGCTTCCGCTTGCACAACACCACAACGCTCTCTGGCACGGTGCCGAAATGATGTTGATGTTGATGTGGCTTCACACGCACACGCATAGGGCGCTTGGAGGCCGTTCCGATCTCTGAGGTTTGTTGTTCTGCCGGGCCGCCCGATGGAGACGACGCACTGCCATGTTTGCGCGACGAAAAGTGGAAACAGTACGTGTTAACCGATACGTGCGCATTAAGCTGGTACGGTTTATGCTGATACAAAACACATTATGTTCAATGGCTGCTGAGTCGGGAATTTGACTTTACTACTTCTAAGATGAAACTACTGTTTAAGCGGGTACTGTTTAACGAGGTTTTACTGTATCGGAAGTCTACGTAACCTTATTCCGTTTTCTCTATACATTCCTCGCATAAAAAAAGTGCATATACTATAGCCCAAATCAAGATTATTCTTAAGCTATGCTCAGCCATTTTACTTGCAACCTTTATATATGCCTCCTGTCATTGTGGGCAACGTTCTCCATTGATCACTTTGGGGGCTGCAATCACGTTTCTGAGATTTCACATGGCCAGCACTCGAAGCGTCTGCATCTGCGGGCGATAGCATTCCTAGCATTGTGTGAGGACAGTGTGCTTTGCACTTTGTCAGGAACCCTGTTGTCCATTGATGCTATCCTTTCTTGTATTTGTCATGTGACATCTTGCATGTTATTGTATCTTCCAAAGTTAATGACCTAGAATCCTAGAATATTCCCCTGTCACTGACACTATTTTGTACATAGCAGGCAATGAAATGAAGGCTAGATATATTTGCTGCTTGCATTTGTGACGCAAAAAATTTGCGTCACACTTGACGCATACGTCACACATATGCATCATGCAAGTTGAAGTAACATTAAGTTTCACACTTTGGTTCCACAGAGTATGACATAATCATTACTTTAAAGGTGTCGCAGATCTGAACTCATTTGCTACGAGATGAGCAGAGTGCCACATTTCTGCAACTGCACGCTAAACGCAGTGACCGCTGCTCACTGCTTGCTTTCATGAATAAATCATAGCAAGCTACATACAACTCTTGTTAGGGTGTCGTGGATCACAAGCAACAACACTTTGAAGCACAGAGAGCAATACATTTCTGTGACTGCACTACTTGCATAGCAGGGTTTCCTGCCAAGTATGAAATGGAAGTGTAGATCTTTGGAGCCGTTTGTCACCGTCTCCTTTCCATCCTCACAAGTTCACCACACTTCTGCACGCGCGGTGAACTGTGTGGTGTGGTGAACGAGTAGTAGCAGTCTCCACCTGTGCTCCTATTTCACCGCTCTCTCCGTTTGAAACGCAGTGGCTTCGAGCCTAAACCTCAGGTTTGCCGCCATGGCGGAGCGCAACCGGCAGATGGCGGCCGCCACTGCATCGCAGGAAGGGTCCCCCGCAGCGCCCCCGACGCAGCAGCAGCAACCGCCGCGGCAGCAGACACCCCTGCCGCCGCGCCGGTTGGTGCCTCCCGAGGGCGACGACTCAGACGACTCGGGGGTGACGGGCGACATCTGCGAGGCGGCGGCACCCGCGCGGACGGGAGCCTCGCCCGCCGGCGGCGGTGGAGACGGCGGGGGGCCGCTCGTCGAGGAGATTCCGGCCAAGGAGCCTCCTCGGAGCTCCGCCCTGCCCCGCAAGAGCGCACTCAAGAAGCAGCAGGTCAACGGGGCCCACGCGACACAGCAGCAGCTGACGGCAGCACAAGCCAGGTGACCAACCACACTAGGCCCGCTTGCTCATAAGGGTCCATAGACGTGCACAAAGCACTTGCATTCACGGTCAGAAATACACAGGAAACTGCAAAGGAAGCGTGCACAGATTCATTGGAAAGAAAGTTTCGCAGTTGAAGGAAAATTAAGCCTGTTCTGGGAATCAAACCCAGGACCAGTGCCTTTCTGAGTCAATTGCTTTACCATCCGAGTGAAATAGGAAGCCAGCAGATGGCAAAGAGGGGGTGAATTAACAGCAATAAAGCACGGGTATGCAAGAATGTGGCGAATCAGTTCTGCTGCGGAGTACTCATTTGCCATATTCTTGTGAAACCATGCTTCATGTTGTTACAAACCCTTTAAGGACGAAACTTGAATAACTGAAGGAAATGTTTATTAAGGTGAATGCCTTATAGTATGTCTCATTAGTGAGTCGACCTTGAGTGAAAACACATGGACGACACGAAAGGTACAAAAAAAAAAAAGCTATGAACCCTCGACCTTTGGTGGGAGTCGAATCACCCCTACCTTTGGTGTTAATAAAGGCGAAGTTAATTAAGATACCAATTAAAGCACTCTAACTCTCGACTTTTCGTGGCAGTCGAACCCACGACCTTTGGTTTGTGTCAAACCCAGCACCTTAGGTGGTAATTAAAGCAGTTGATTAAGGCACAAGTAAGGAAGGGGAGGCGCTACTTGAAACAAATTGTTTTTTATTACTTGTGCTAGATTTTTCAAAATTCACCCAATTATAGAGTTTTCTATGCAGATGTCAAATATGTCATTACTTTTTCTGTAGCTGTTATAGTTCTTGAGTTAGGTGATAGACAGTGGAAAAACATAGCCTTTGTGGGCACTTTCTGATGTACTAAATTTTCATAAAAAGCATTGTGGTGTATAGCTTGTTTAGCTCTTCACAGGGCACAAAGTGCCAATATCTAGCCAAATGGCGTGTACAATTACTGGAACTATGCAAAAAGATTTGAGCATTTTAACTCATTTTTTAAAAATTTCGATTCCTTGAAATACGATCGTGTACTTTCGCAACTACTGCTGGTAGATATTGCAGTTTCAAATAGGTATCAGCATTGTACATATCTTCAAGAGTGTGTATGCCAAACTTTGTTAGTATAAGACAACTATAAATGTACATAGTTTTCATAGTTGCACTAATTGTAGGCGCTGTTTGAATATACATCGGTACTTAGCGATCTACAAAAGCTAAATAAGCTACAGCGCAAAGCTTTTTGCAAAAATTTCTAACACGATAAAGTGCTCACAAAATCGCTCTATTTTGCCAATGTGTAGGACATAACTCAGGAACTAGTGTTACACAGAAACCAATTACATATTTGAAATCTGCTTGTAATGCTCTATAAGTGGGTGGATTTTCATATATGTAGCGCAAATATTTAAAAAATGTTTTTTCGAGGAGCATCTCCTCTTAAGATAGTTAAAATACTCGAACCCACGACGTTTGGTGTTAATGAAGGTGACATTAATTTGGGCACTGTTAATTAAGGTAGAGTTAATTAAGGCACTTGAATCCATGACAGTTGGTTGGAGGCAAACCCGCCACCTTTGGTGGTAATTAAGGCAAAGTTGAATGTCGTAGTGGATGGCAAATCGTACCGCATTGCTCCTAGATTTGTCGCACGGCGGGCATCCAATGCAACACTACGACAGGGTAAAATGCTTCAGATCTGGCTCATCAGACGCCGTATCAAACGCCAAATCTTACTGTTTCTCCTACCTTTGTCATACCAGGTATCTGATCTGGTACTACGGCACTGCAAAACGCCTCAGACCCAGCTGCCGTTCAGGCATGCCAGGCACCATATCGGATATCAATTCATACTGCGTCTCTTTTGACGCATGCCAGGCATCCGATCTGGCAATAGAGCACACTGAAATGCCTCGCATTCAGCGGCCATTTCGCCACGCCAGATGCCATGTCGGATGCCAAAATGTACCGTGCGTCTCCTACTTGACCGCAGCAAGTTCATGATGCAATCATTATGCAAGGAAAAGACAAAAAACTCACTTTTTCTTTGGAGAAGAGGGAGGCGTATGCATTACGCAAGTGCATTCATTATGCGAGTAAATACAGTACCATGGTAACAAGCAGATTGTACAGCATCACACAGAACACAGAAAAAGAACAAAGACAAAGCACATTGAGCTTCTTTGTTCTGGGGTCCAATCCTTCACTCCCCTTCCTGCTAGTCATTCTGCTTCTTCATAGATTTAGGTGCACCTAAAGAACCCCAAGTAGTCAGAATTAATCCTTATTCTTCCCCACTAGTACGTGCCTCATAATCAGATTGTGGGTTTGGCACCTGAAACTCCAAAACTTGATTCTATTTATTCACCACCAGTGCACCTTGATAATATCGGACATGCAACTAGGTGGCTCAGTAGCAGTTCTGCAGCTGGCCACAAGGTCCCAGGTTTGATTCCCAGCCATGGCATCCACATTTGAAGGAGGGAATGAAACGCAAAATTCGCTCATCTACTTAGATTTAGGTGCTTGTGGTGGTTAAAAGTAAACTTGAGCCCTCCACTGTAATGTCTGTCATAGTGCCCATCTAGCTTTTCGAACGTTACACCCTGTTGATCAACCAACCTATCTATCTGTCCATAACTTTGTATCGGCGATATCAGCAAGCAGTCATTAGGACTGCATGGATAAAAAGTGCCAGAGTTTCTACTCCTCTTGCTCAAACGAGTGTCGTGCTGCGTGTGTGTGTCCAGGTTGCGGCCAACGCGCATTCACCTGAGCCCCAGTGGGGCCCAGAGTCCCCTGCCTCCCGGGTTGCAACTTCATGAGGGCAGCAACAAGGAGAACCACTGGCCCCCCCCACCCCCCTCCGCCAGCCCCGGCGGTGACAACCACTCAGACTCGGATGAGGATGGCCCCATCAACTGGCGCGACTACTATGGCGACGACGAGCAAGGTACGAGTGGCAGTGGCAGTGTTGTTGCCATTTCTTTGCCTGCAAGTCTGCACGAGTGTCTTCTATGCCTGCATATTCTTCTGTACTCCCAGCTTCTGAGTATAGAAGCTGCATAGGTGTCTCCTAGTCCTGCATCTTCTTCTGTACCAGCTTCTGTCATTTTGTCTGTTCATTCAGGTTTTTTTTATGTGCACTGTTTTATATTCAAAATGCAGCATTACTAATTTGCTCAAGGAGCACATTTATTGTATAGGTGCATTTCAGAATGCTGTTATTGCGACTGGAGATAGTGTTGTGGTGTGGTCGGCATTGCCGAAACCTGTGCTAAGAGCACGCCTCAGCTAAGCACACTGCTGCAGCCTGTAACAAGGTATTGTTTATTGTCAGGATGAACAGTGGGTGATGCTGCCACATACTCTGTCGATAAAGTTCTCTACAAGAATTACTACAGAGAAATGTGGTGCTAGTGCCTACGTGAGCTGCAAGCATGGCAGTTCAGCTGGCATGGGAATCCATTCGGCGGTGCATGGAGTTGCCTAAATTTCGTCCCTCTGGCTTCATACAGCCTTGTGACTTTGACAACAAAAGTGTTGTGTTATACAGGCAACAGTTCTAATGGGTGGGGGCCAAATCCGCACCCCAGTAACTGTTCCCTCTGAGGAGCAGATCTCGGAGGCCTTGCTTTTGTGGACTACATTCGCAGGTAGTAAATGCAGAGTCGAAAACACGTCATGGCCACCATGTTTGGTACACCACCTGTGATTAGGCCTGTGTGCAAACACTTATTGTGTTGCTGCATTTGAAATATAATGACTTGGAAATTTAGAAATATTTTAGAGTCATGAATAAAGCCACAAACAAGAAAACTAGACAAATCCATGCACAGCCAATCATCTTCATGGTTTCGAATGATAGCAGCGCCAGATTTTCCTCCAGTAATTTTAGCAGGGAACTCTTGGAACTCCTAATAGCCATCCTGGCTTTTCCAGCTGTCGCCTTGTCTCTGACCAGCAGTGACCGTGTCTCCACAGGTCGCCTGGCCGCCAAGATAGCGCGCAAGGACTCGCTGGCCCTCAAGCTTTCCCAGCGGCCCGATCGGCAGGAGCTCATCGACAAAAACATCCTACAGATGCAGTCTGATCGCGAAAGGCAGGAGTCGCGGGAGGCGGTTGGAAACAAATTAACAAGGTGTGCTACTACTCCACACCGTGCTCATTCAAAGTGTTGGCATTCTCTTGATACCAAGCTACTATGCAATGGCATTCTATGTGTGTCCCCTGTTTCTTTAATGCACTAGTATTTTCCTCATACCCCATGCTGTTCTAATGCAATAGTATTCCTTGCATGTCCCCTAACCACATTCCTGAACCTGGCTGCTATGACTGGTTTATTTGGGAACATGGCAGCACTTTCACTGAAGCCCGACAGGTAGCGTCGCTTTACCGTGATGACAGTTGAAAGCTTGAAGCTTGACTTGCTTTGTCACTTCGCCATTACAGCGATGGCCATAGTTATCATCTGTGTCATTATTACATCATTATTGGTTGGCCACCTCTCCCTTAGCTTTGTCCTTGCCATTGGTCAAGAACCAAAACTTGGTCCAGCTCCGCCACTGCGTTTGCTCACACTGTAGACCAAGAAGAGTCCCTTCCTTTTGTTCAAAGTTAGCAAATGCTGGGACTATCTACATATTTGTGCATTTGGCATTTGCAACAGCTGTCAGTTCGTGGCAAAAATTTTTGGCATGTCATTGGGTAACTTATGGCCAGTCATACATACCTTTGCGAAGAGCTGACCTTTGCGAGACAAAAAATTTCCAAATAGTGGTGTGGGATTCACTGTCCACATTCTACACAACAAGCGCTTGTATTGCGTCCTAGTGTTGAATAGCAGGCAGAGGTTAGCAAAATTGGGTAGATGCACACTCGCCCTTGCCAGTACTTCTTCCACCCCTTGTAGCTTGCTCACCATCAAACTTGCTTCTGCACACATTCATAGCAACTGAGCTCGCACTCGCATTCGTGCCACAAAAGCAAGTATGAGTCAGTGTGTTCGTGAGTGTGTCAACCTTTTGCAAGGCAGGTCAGAGGCTCACTTCCTAAGCCAGCTTACTCAGCTTTCCCCATTTGGTAAACTCTTCTCTCACAACATTAACTGCGCTCAGCACCTCACCTCAACTCGCATCTCGTGACGAACATGCTTTTCTTGTGTAACCGTCCTGCCTGGACCGCCGAGGTCTGCAGTATTGAATAAATAAATGACTGTAGTGTGCTAAATGCAATGGGATCGTAACTTTCGAAGCTTACAATCAAGAAATGTCTCGGCATTCTTTTTTCTTTTGCACCCTTGCAGGAGGCTAAGTTTGCGTCCGACGCCTGAAGAGTTAGAACAAAGGAATATTCTCAAGCGTGAGTTGCTCTAGTCTTTACGACGTCTTCCTTTGGGTGGCCACAGTGTTTCTTTCTAAAGACTAATTCGAAGCACCGCCCCTTGTGGTCTAAGCTTCAGTTTCTTGCTTTTCAGTTCAGACTGCTGAAGAGCTCAAGAAGGAGAAGGAGCAGAAGAAGAAAGTATTAATACGGAAGGCAAGTATGCACTAGCTCTCTAGTTTTTCTTTTTTTAATCTATCCCTTAACGTGTTTGTGAACCCCAGATGACATAATCTCGTCGGATGACAAGTGCCGCCATCTTGTGAGAAAAATGGGAAACCCAACTGAGTTCTGCTGAGCTGTAGCCATAGTCGAAGTGGTAGCTAAATTTGTAATTCTAGTGATAGCCATAGCCATAGTGTTAGTCATGGCATTAGTCAGTCACCTGTATGACTCTTGCACATAAATGCATGAAGCAATGTTCAAATCACTACACAAAAGCAATCTGGTGCAAATGATGACTGCACGAAGCAAAGCTCCAGAAACAATCTTATGATGTTCAGTCATCCCTGCTGTAAACCCGCATTTTGAAGAAAATTTGTTCAAAACCCACTCTCTCACGTGTAATTAAATGTTTCTAATCTTGTGCTGCAAATTGTACATACAAAAGCTGTCACATTGCATCATATGTTTTCGACGTTTAATGCACTATTTCTGCAAAATTTTCCTAAAACTCTACACTAGTCTGCCGGGAAATATATATAAAACACTGCACGGATATTTATACAGTAGCTTGCATTCAGCGTTTCATTCTACCTAAAATTATGCTGCTGCCTCGTCACGTCACAGTTGCTTACAGAAGTTGGACCTGGTTATAGAACTTTGCCCTAAAGGAAAGTGTTTCTTCTGAGGCTCAGCGTTTTTCTAGTAAAAAAGACCTGGACAAACAACAAGAGTTAACGGGACACACGCTATGGCATCTAGGACACTAATATGCAAGCTCAACTCGCATCAAACCTAGCCCAGCTTTTTTCAGCCTTTTTGTGTGTTTTGCTTTGTGCAGTTGAGCTTCCGGCCCACCATCGAGGAACTGAAGGAGAGAAAGATCATTCGCTTCAACGACTACGTCGAGGTGACGCAGGCACAGGACTACGACCGCAGGGCCGACAAACCGTGGACCAGGTTGACGCCTAAAGATAAGGTAGGTTTGTTTATCTTGCTCTTCTGGAACCCGAAAGAGGCTGAGCCTGGATTGCATGCCGCCATTGGTGTAGGATTGTCATTGGATAGCCCGCGATCAAAACTTCCAGTCTTCGTCAAAAGAAGTGAAGCCTCTAGGAGCATGGGCACTGCTGGCTCCTGGCTGCATCGTGTCGTGCCGGTGGGACACCGAAAAGATGTGGAAGTTAGAACCAGAAGTGCACCTCCGACAGCGGTTGTGCATGTAGCGGCTTCAGTTCTTTTGATGAAGTACTATGATGATGATACTATGGTACTATGATACTACGATGGAATGATTGATGGACTTGATGGGGACGCTCTCTTCATACTCTCTTAACTGTGCGGCCGAAACATTTGCGTCACTCGTGGGTGTCTGCTAAGGGTTTGACAGTTGCACCCTTCGGCAGTTACGTTTCGGTTTTCTGGGCAATATTGGTGGCATGTCATTGAGTTGTGAAAAATTAGTTATGTTGGGCTTTTTGAAAGTCTGGAACCACTACGAACTCATTGGATTGCAAGCTTGGCAAGTATTGCATTAAGGTCAGTTGTCTTGCACTGTCTGCCAGAAAGTTGATTAGTGTAAGTTTCCTAATTACTTGTCTTGATACTGACTGCCTTGATTGCACTCCTAGAAATCTCACAATTGTTGCACCATTCCTTATGGAGTTGAACCTCATTAGTACAAGTCGCATGTGACACTGTAATAACTTTATTATATCTGATGTTTATATAATAGGTACGCATCAATATTGTAAAAAAAAATGTTCAAATTTTATATTTACATTGTTATACCCGACAATTCATTATTTCCACATTCTTTGTACTATTGAGGTTTGACCATGTATAGGGACTGTCGAATGTGCCTCTAGACCACTCTGTACATGATGCAGATTTTGTGTCATTGACTGTTTCTCAGCACACTTTGGTGTTTGGTTGCGCAGGCGGCCATTAGGAAAGAACTGAATGAATTCAAAAGCATGGAGATGGAGGTTCATGAAGACAGCAGGCACCTCACTAGGTAGGTCAGGCACCCGGGAAGTCTATTCCAGCGCTGCCCTGCGTGGCACTCTCGGCTGGTGGCCATGACTTTGACTAGTGCGCTATTGTCGGCCGTGTTCATAACCAGCTGACGAATGAGTTTATTAATGCAGAAGCCACGGTGAGATTTGGAGATGTGTGTGCAAAGCTTGCTGTCTGTATTTGTGCCGTGCAAGGAATCGGCGTTTCCAGGTCTGTCTATGTGTGTCACGTGAGCTGTTTTTGTTTGTTCACTTTGTATAAAACAATTGATTGGGATAACGTACTGGAAAACCTCATTAATTCGCCCCTCTTTAATTGGTAGGAAAATCTACTAATTCACACTCGCCCTCTGATCCCGGCAAGCGCATGCATTATTTAAAGGCATGAAACGCTCCGTGATTCGGTTGCATTTGACTGCGCCCCGGTTAATTTTGACAATCCTCAAGACCTGCCGCGCACAGAGTGCCGAAAGTACAGTCGACTGTCATTACTTTGACCCTGATGAGACCAACGAAATTGATCAAATTGTTCAGCTGCTCAAATAAGCAAGGTGCAGAAGAAACGCCCAAACACATTGCCGATTCATGTGGCAGTATTTGAACAGATTCTGACTCGCTCCGAAATCAAATGTGCGCCTACTTTCTATGTGTCCAGAGTAAACAAGTAACATAAAAATGACATAACCCATAAACAAGTAGAAATATAATGAGCACTCGATTTTTTTTTAGCAAGGTGAGCAAGTCAAATATCTGTTGCACATTATTGGCTGGTTACCTAAGGTCAGCTTTGCTGCAGTGAACTTGTGTTGTGCAGTAAAGCACATGAACGCTTCAAAGGTGGTTTTGGTTTCGTATCTGATTGCACCGGCAAGCAATTTTAGGCCCAAATTTCTTGGGCAAAAAAGAGTGTGCATTAGAATTGGGTAAGTACTGTAAAATTGGACAGTTATCTTGAAAAGTTTCTCAGGGCAGGCTGAAAATAGGCATTTTCCAACAGGCGATGACACGTCTTCAACACATGCGCTGTCCCCTAACTTCCGCTGAGACAAACGCTGCCACTAAATGAGGTCACTATTGGGGTCACTGTAAAGGTCTGGTGCTTACATGCTGACTGGTAAAAGCTAAGCGTAGGATCGAAATAAGGAAAGTTTGGGCCCTTAAACACGCATGGGTGGAGGCCAGAGCCTTCGTCCGGGATCTAGTTAACCAAAAAGTGAAATTAACCGGTGTCATATTAACGGAAGTTGACTGTTTACAACAAAAAAGAGCAAAATCGGTGCAAGCGTCTCATGGAAACTAAGTAGCAGGGGTTGTGGAGCTATTCAGTAAGTAAAGGCAGGTTGTCGTGGTAAGCATTTGTGTGTTGTTTTCTTGATATATTTAATAATTCGACATTTCTTCAGTCTCATGAAATCCAAATTGATGAGGCTTTACTGTAGTAAACAGTTGGAGCAGCAATTTTGTTTTCTTTACTCATTATTGCGTTACGCTAGCGTGAAGCCTTTGTGTTTTTTACATAATAACCACAATGGTGGCTCTGTGGCTAGGCCATTCCTGCAGCTGAGCATATAAGCCTGCAGGTTCCATTCCCAATGCAGATTGATCAATTTCAATTAATCATTGCATAGTAGGTTCAACAATTTGACAGAATCATGCATGTACTAAGAGACCTGTTGCCTTATTCTGTTTCTGAGGATACTTAAAGATTAGACAGATAAATCTCGGTAAATAACGCCGCAGGAATGTCTGAAGCCACGAGCTCAGAGGTTAGACAAATTAATGTCTACTACCCAGCATTCCCATGGTGGCTGAATGAACGCAGCACCAGAGCTCCTTCTCGTAATTTTTATAGGAAACTGTACTGGACAATAATTCACTTTTCATAATTGAAGAACCTAGCTTGCCTGTAAGGCAGCTTGCCCAACTAACGCAGTGTAGCATGTACAATCGTGGTTTGCTTGCATTATGAAATGGAAAATGTATACGTGGCTCACGTGGTGACACCATGCCCCAGAGACAATGATCATTACTGCCATTAGTAGTCTTGCAAATGTGCAGTGCAGAGAAGTGAATTAAGAATAGAATCGATTACGTACTCAAGCTGCCGGTTGATGCAGCTTCTTACGATGACATCATCCTCGTTTTTCAAAAAAGAAATGTAATTTATTTCCAGGTTTCACAGGCCTTGAAGCTCATCTGCCCTCATGGTAACTGAACAAGCCCGGTCAAGGGCAAAGGGACTTGGCGCCTTGTCCAAGGTCACTCCCGCGACTACGTCTCCAGTGTCGGGTGGTCACAGCTGGGCTGCGCACCACGTTTCCGACACCCAGGCGCACCCGTTGGGAACAAGGCATTCGGTGAGGGGCAAGGTGCGATCAGCATTGGAGATTCGCAGGCATCATTACTTCAAATGCAAGCTTCGTTAGTAAGCACCCTCCCCCCATTAGGCAATGAAGGGAGCCAATCAGGGTGAGCATCAATGCCTAGGAAGATGAACTTGACATCCAGGAAATTTCTGGAGGAAGCTTTGCCAACACCGGCAGTGCAAGGAAGTTGCACGAAGCAAGAGTTGCTTACCTGGCTGGAATGCGAGCAGTTAGGTCTGCACGTGTCTGCTTTGTGTGCTTGAGGAGTCCTGGCTGCAGCGTGATAGCGCAGCTGTATCCCCTGCGTTGCAACCGTGCGGCCATGACTTCGAAGTGGTTGCTGTGAAGGCAGGACAGACCAACTTGTCATCTGCTCTAGCCAGCACCCCGGTGACTCGATGACGTGCAGAAGCCTGCTGCATGAAGGCAGCCCCAGAGGCCAAGGCCAGCAGAAACTTTGCAAAATTGAAGGATTGCTGCTGTCTTATATATACATTGGGCATGCCGGATGGTTGCATTGCCCTCCTGGTCTTGGCAGGGCTCTTCCAATTTTGGTTTCATCTGTTGCCTCCCACTTTCTTTTTTCAAAATGTTTGCGAAAACAGGAAAGCTGACCCAATCTCACCTGCCCATGACTCTCTTCACCAGCTGCTTCGTTCACGCACTTCGTGTTGTACCGCAGCATTCAAGTCAGGCGATGTCCCTGTTCCCGGTGCAGTCTCCCACCCTCAAAGACCGAAAAACAACGGGAGCCGTGAAGGGTGTTTTCTGTGACCGCCGAGTGTAGTGTAAGCGTTCCCCAGAGGTTGGGCACGCAAGTCACCAGTTCTTTTGTGCCGTTCTTCGTCAGTGCGGGTGTCGCATCGTCGGCTTCCCCGTGCAACCCTCCACGTAATTCCTCGGGCTGGACCTACAAAGCTGGGGCTATCGTGTTGTCGGCAGCGGCTTTATTGTTTTGTTCGTGTTTCTCTCTGCCTCTACGTCAAGTCCTGCACCTGCAGAGAGTGGAAAAATGAGGTTTTTTTTCTTTTTCTTGTTCGCCGCGTCAGACTCGTTATGCCAGCTGTGCTGCGACTCCTCCCTGCCACCAAGTCACATGACAAAAGCTGCACCAGTTCTCTGTGTGTCATGGAAGACTGCTGCTTCATGTGCTGTGTGTGTGTGTGTGTGTGTGCATGTACTTTTTGTTTTTCTGTCGTTTATTGGGTTTTGAATCGTGCATGTTGTTCTCCCATTATATTCGGCCAGCCTTGTTGTGTTTAATATCCTTTTAGTCTTTGTTATTATTCTTTTAATCTCTTTTAATCTTTAGTCACGATAAAAGGGCTTGTCATTGCGACTTTGTCACCTGTGAGCTCTGCAGCCTTTAGTGGCAGATGGAAAAAATTTGTTTTCTCGGTTTTAGTGCTTGCGAAGGCCTGTCGGGAGGTGTAGCGTCCCTACTGTGTGGTGGAACGTTGACAATTTTTTGTTTGTTGTTGGCTGTTCCTGGTGTTTTCTCTTTTTCGCTAGTTTTCGAAAACTGTTCTTGGGAAGCAAGCAAATCGCGTAGCACCGCTTGTGTGATGTACGAGTTGCCGTTTATCATCCGGCAAGTATGTATGTACGCCTACATACGTGTCGTGTACGCATGTGTATGTACGTGCTTGCTCGTGTTACGAGTTGCCATTTGTTGGTGTTGACACCTAGCCGGATGTGTTATGCGCCACATCTTTCAGAACAAGTGCTGCATCAGTTCCATCATTTCATCAGCTCTGAAATTCGCTTCATTACATTTGTGCTCTTTTTTTTTTTGACAGTTGCTCGTTTTATAAGTACTAATTGTGTTGCGAAAAGCTACTGAGGCTGTACATCTGCTTGCGTACGAGTCAACTTTGTCACTTTGTGTCTCGATGATGCAGAATGGTAGAGCGACAGGTAAAGCAGGTGTTTGTTACTCGTGCTACGCAAATTTTATCTGAACATGTTCCCATTGTTTCAACTTTGTGCAACTAGAAGTGGTTTGCAGAAATTTTCGCTTTGGCATGTGGGTGGTTGTCGAGATATCTTCGCTCCCAGCCAGTCAGTTTGGTGCCTGAGATATTCGCCAGACGGCAGCGCACCGGTCAATGTTTCATAGGGCTTTGTGCAAAAGGCACCGTTTTAAGAGGAGATGATCTGGCAGCATTGCAGTCTTCGTGACCATGTGTCAAACAATGTACCACGAAAAACAAATACGCCCGGCTTCCTTTTTTTTTTTCCAGACACACACCCGGCAAGTACTGTAGTGTCGCTCTCTTGCCTACTTGCCTCAAAGCCCTTTTCACGCCAAATGCTGCATTGATAGGTCCCCCGGTAAAAATAGCTCTTTCAGCTGTAGTAAAATGGTTGCTAGTTTGCCCCTAAGATGTAGTTCAGGTGTGTTTTCTCAAGGTGACTATTGTTTTGGTTTTCATATTTGGATGCAGCAATCGCCTGTTTCAACTGAAAGGCTAATGACGCTGTGGGCGTTTGGAAGAAACTGGATGCAAAGCATTTTTTGTGCTCTTGAAGACAGATAGCACCACTATGCCAAAATGCATATCTGTCCAGCATCGCTGCAGACGAATCACTTTCTGCCTTTGCACAGATAAAATAGGAAAGCATCGAATCAAGACATCTTATTAATAAACAAAATGCATTATGGAAGATCTCTAGGCAAAATTTCAAAAACAATTGCCCGTACCCAATCCTTTCTTCAAAAACAATCCAGCGATCCAAGAGATGCAAGAGCTACTTATACCAGATTGCCATGTCAGCGAGACTTTCAGTAGTTACGGCTGTCTACTTAATGCAAACCCGCACTTCTGCAGCACTTTTTGTTTTTTTAACACCAGCAATGCCTTTGATGTTTGCTTGGTACGCTTCCCGCATTTTTTTGTTTCTTCTTTAATTCAAGGTTTGAGGGAATAGCTTGGCATTAGACTCTATGCAATGCTAGATAAGGGCGTTTGAAGAAACATCGACATGGAGGCGATTTTAGTTTGTGTTCTTGTCGTTTGGCGAGGTTCCTTGTCTCACTCGCAAGAATTTGGACTTGGAACAGAACACTAGCGAGCAATGGAACAAATGAAGCCCCTTAATTCCTTCCTTTCCTTTGTCGTTGTTGTGTTGTTGAGGCCGTGTGCGCGTAGTCCTGTTGTGACGAGGCTGTGCTGCTCAGGCAAGTGAATGATGTACATAAGTGTCGGGCATGCGTTTTTGCTTTGGCACCTGTATATATATACATATATACATACATGTATCTGTATCGTGCACGTCTTGGTGTTCCTTTGATTATCTCGTACGCGCCTGTTGGTCTTGTCACATGCCAAAGCGCGCAAGGCTGTGAGAGGTCTCTTGCCTTCTGTGTAGTGTAGATTTGTGCAAATGGATTTTTACGGCTATTTTAATTGATTAGGAAGCCTTAGTTGGCCCTGTACATAGGTTGCGAACAAGGCTGTGTAAATATTGTACATGTGCAAATGCCTTCTTTTTTTTTTTTTTCTTTCTTTCCTACTTGTTTTGCTCATTATTGATAAATTTGGGGGATTTGTTTTATTTTGTTTTCTTTCCACACGGTGTAGACCATTTTAGGTTTTTGACCGTGCGTGTCACCATCTTAGGCTGTAATGCAAAAAGTTCCTTCCCCCAAACACTTTCGCACACGGTGTCCTTAAGTTCACATGCATGTGAAATATCAAAAACATTTGCAAGATCATTTATGCATTATAGGGAAGTGCTGACATTAGCTAGATTTGTAGATTGTGCACCCAGGAGCGACAAATTGGTTCAGTGTTGCCGTGGGCCGAAGCTTCGTAAGCCAGCAAAACAAAATTACGTATGCTACAAAACCAACTTTTAAATTTTCACACTGGTTCCACCCCTTCATGGCGTCATAGATTCTGACAATGCCTTCCAGTGGTCTTATAAATCTTTCACCAATAATTACTGCATAGTCTAACCACGTTGTAACATAGCCGCGTGTAACGCGGAAATAATTCATTATACACAATATTCATTATAGGCACATATTTGCTTCATGCTGTTATTGCGAAGGGGTATTTAGGTTCACTTTGTGATATCTGAATATTTGTTGTGTATCTTTGTTTCTTATATGGAGGGACTCAATTGCTCTAAATAGGAGCTTTTAGGGACTTGTGTATGAAAACAATGCAGATGTCCCAAAACGCTGTGAAATTTGGGATGTCGCGAATGTCATTGTTGACACAGCCAGGCTGTAAAATTACGAGGATGAGAAATTTGGACGCCATTGTGCATCTTTGAAAGGGAATTTGTGCAGTGAACTGCTGGACCCTGTACTTTATGGCCAATCATCTCACCTGTTTGAATTAGCTCGTCACAGGACTTAAAAAGTGATAGTCGTAAGGTGCCATGCCACATCAGTGGTCTGTTATTTGATTCTTTCCATTTTCTCGACTATTAGCAGCCATATTTTCTTTGGCCAAGGAAATGCAGAGAGTTTTGAAAAACTACGCTGTCAGTCTAAACTAATTTATTGGTTCTTTTAGTGTTGTTTAATAAATTGAACCGCCATAGTACCATACATTGGTTTTTTCAGTTGCAAATTGACCTTACCTAACAGCCATGATGGTGACACAAGCTCTTTCTAGAAATTGTCTATACGGTGCAACGTTTTTTTTTTCACTTAGCCCAGTTGTTGTCTAAAGCCCAAACTTTTGCCGCTTATTTCTCTACCACACAAAAGGTTTAAAAGTGCATGCTTTACACATTTCCTTTTTTTTTTTCATAGAAATTGAAGGCACTCCTTTTAAAGCGCCGGTGGACTGACGAACGCCTTTGGATGTGAATAAAAAAAAAGTGACGATAGATGTTGCAGTTCACGTTTTGTTGTTTTATTTTTATTTTTTATTTTCCTTTCTGCATTCCAGTTAGCATGCCATGCATCTGTCTTTCAGAATGTTGGGAAGGAATTGGCTTCTAATTGTGCACGTGACGTGTTTATCTGACGTCTTGCTCTATGCAACAGGCATTCTACTGTGGTTTTACGGTTGCCTCTGTTCAGAGATATAGGTAATGCTGAGGCGCGTGTGCTGATGAGTGACTAAAGGCTTTGCTCATTGCATTCTGGTCATGCACGCGGTGGGCAACGTTAACTGAACTGCGATTGCCTCAGACTTGAAAGCCGGTGCCACTTCACCCTACCCAGGAAAATATTCCGGGTATTGAAACAGTACACTCAGTGCCGAGATTATTTAAAAATCGGTCTTCTTGGAGAGCATCTTGCAAGTTTGCTAGATTATCTATCTGGGCAAGCTTCTTTTTGGAATCAAATGTCCACATTTCCTTGGCAGTTGTCTTATGCCATGCAAAAGTGGTTGACATTTAAGTTGGGCGAAACTCTTATTGTAGCAGAGACAATGGGCATTTGTATTGGTTTTCCTCTAATTAATTATCCCAGTGTACTGAACATCTGCAGTTACATTTGCACCCACAGTAAGTAATCTGTTCATTTTAAACGTACATCTGGTGCTTGTTACAATGACGCTAATGACTCCTACCCTCTTGCAGTTCAAGAAGCATGCTGTTGCAGTTATCATAAATGCTGGATTTTGTTGAGAAAACATCATTTTAATGGGAAATGAGCAGGTTGCAGGCAGTGTGAGGTGATGTCAGTGGAAAAACCGTGTATGCAGCTCCCAAAGCCCACTTGCCGTTAACGAGCAGGTAATTCAGTTGCTGAAAACCGAGAGGCATTGTGCAGCGCTCATTCACCATCGTTGGGCAATAAGCTTTTGAGTGCCTTTGCATTCCTCGTATCTCGATCTGCATAAACTCTGGACTCTTCGCTTTTCAGGCACAGCAGTTCAATGACGAGCATGTCTAAAGTCAATTATAAGTTTATTTGTTGCCCTTCTGGTTTTAGATGCGAGCAAGGTGGGCAGGTTAATTGAGTGGTTTTGAAGGAACAGGCCGATGTTTTTGCCTGTCAACGGTTTTTCTCATCAAAAACATTTTTATTCTCTTTTTGCACTTATAGGCATGTACATTGCTGAACGGTGTGGGACGTTGATGCCTTGCACAAAGACGTGATGACGGCGCTTGTGCTTCATACCCAATTCAGTACCCTGCTTCAAAGCCCGTAGGTGTGCTTCAATGTGGCAAACACAATGTCTTTGTGCCTTAGTGTAGGCATCTGCATTGTCGTCTCTTGGCTGTATATTGCTGTTGTAAGTGCGAGCTTAATTGGGGGCCCCAAGCTTTTGCAAATGTGTAGTTGGACAGGTCTTTGCTGCTGAAAGAGGGCACGGATTGTATGGCCGCTGGCTCATTCATTGTGCAGCTCATTAAGGGTTACCAGCAGCCTAAAGCATTACAGGTACTTATTTGCATTAGTAACTGCTCAAGATTGTTCTGTTAGTTTCTCTTGTTGCATATTAGGAAAATGTCTGCACATGTTGAGGTGTTCTACCGAATGTTGTGCAAGTTTGTGTCTCCATAGAGCCCTATGAAGGGACACTCTGTGTTATTTAACAGTAGTACCATATGGGGTCATTTTAAACTGAAATGCAGTGTATGCACTGTTTGACCTGTACCACGAGAGATGGCACCACCGTTCTGTTTCTACAAAGTAATGTCTTTCTTCATCTGGCCTCGCCATAGGTGACACATACTTCTAGGGAAATCTAAACAGGCGAATGTTGCGCCTGCACGAGGTATTGGAATGCATCCACCTCGAAATTGCCGCCCCTGCACGAAGTTTGAGTGCAAATGAGCTAGCGGCTTAGCCAGACAACTTCTGTATACCCGATGCTCCTCTGCATAACATTCGGTGCATGCACTTGGCAACTAAATAAGCCTAGTTTATGGTGCAATTTGTAGCACTAAAACCACAGGTGATTGGTAGGATCTTTGCCTTCTTCCAAGGGAAAGTTGAGAACAGCAATTTATTAAACTCTGTGTTCTGTTTTAATTGCCATTGAATCGAGCGGAGAGTATGTAATACACATACTAGTCACAGTGGCCAAGTTAACCCTGCAATGCCCAATGTATTGCATCTGAGACAAGAATGTTCATTATTTAAGCATTCATAGATGAGGAAATTTTGCCGTATTGGTAAGGACACCCTTGTGAGTTTCTTTGTAATGAAAGTTCAAGTAAGCACTATAGAGTGCCCAAGGGTTGTAACAACAAATCAACACTACTGAAGCAACAAGTACATAGTATCTACAGTGCCCAAGATGCGTAGCAACAAATGAACACTGATGAAGCGAAAGTACATAGTGTCTGCCAGCTGATGCCAAGTCGTACTTCACTTGATGTACATCAAACGTCTTGTCGTGCATCTGGAGCCAAGATTTTTTTATGAATTGTTTATGTGGTTTCTAATTGCAGCTTGGTAAAGTATTGCCAATTGTATCTGTTGCATAGTTTCTTCCTCACATGAACAAACTTTCATTTAGTTCTGTAAGAGCCATAGGAATCCAGATAGAAAATTTTCCACTTGTTTCATTTGGCATCTGAAACACTATTGTGGAAGCCATGGAGCTTCCTACTAAAACTACTGGAAGAAACTCTGCCACTAAGATCATTCAGCTACCATGGGCACGATGGTTAGGACATAGTTTTGTCTGGTCTTAGTAATGGTGGCTTCGGACAGTCTGGTGGCTTTATTGCACTGCCATTGTGTATTGTTGCAGTTATAATGCAGTTTTTTGTTTGAGATTATAAGCGTGCAAGGCCGTTTCAAGTCAGGACAAACATAGGCGAATTCATGTACTAATCGTCATTCCCATGCCGGTTGAACTGCAATGCTTTCAACTCGCATAGACTCTAGCGGCTGAGTAATATTGCTTGGGAAACTATGCCGACGCTGTCACTGTCTGGCATGTTAGCGTTTTAAACCAATTGGAGAAGGCTTCAAATATGACGAGGGGGTGAATGATTGTTACGGAATTTGACGGAGCACTCGTGTCCTGAGCAATACAGGGTAAAATGTACGAAAATGTAAAGAAAAGAAACGTGTGGTTAAGCCAGCGTGCTGCTTTGTTGCGTTCTGGTCAATGCAAGGTTTTGCTTCCATTTATAACATCGATCGGTTAGCGTTTGCACTCTGAATTTTGCTGCTACGGCATTGGTGCTGCATTATTCAACCAAAAAGAAAAAGACTAGGCTCGGAGGCGAGAAGCAAAGGTCGGGGGTTTCAACGTAAACTACAGAATGCTCAATGATCTTTATAACTCTTGTCTATGACGTATGTAACATTAGCCAACTATACTCTTAATCTCGCATCAAGTGTGATAAGTAGCTATGGTTATTAAGCTCACACATGAGGACAGCAGAGTCCTTGTGATGACATCTAATCTTAGTTTAGGAACTTCGAGGATGTTGGTGCGCATGACTTGAAGTGTTTTTTCCCTTGCATTAGAACTAGGCATTCAGTAGCGGTGACTGTAGAAGACTGCTCTGGAAGTCACTGTCGTTGCTTCTATCTCTTGGTGATTTCATGGCCATGTACTAGATTGCATAGTGTATCTTTACATGCTCACATAAACCAACATTCACTATGTGGTCGTAGCAGACAGCATGCTTAATTTCAGGCTTTACTTTAGAAAGAGTTGGTGCAGCTAGACCATTTGATAACGAGAAATGCTTGTCTCTGAGGGACGTTGCACTTATTTTAGTGTGGCTGATAAGCAACGTTGGCTCAGACGTGTAGTTGTACATTTATGTTTAATAACACACGGAAGTTCAATATTTTACCCTGAGAGATGTGACCTCGCTCTTCCTGCAGTGGACATAAAATGGACTGACGATGAATGTGAACTCACCACATTTAGCATATTGACCTGATGCCAAAACAACTGGGTACGGCTATTCGTTGAATGCAGTGATCTTGACAGTGGGTTCGATAGACATGGAGTTGGCGGCCAGTCTGGCCGTACCTGGTCGTGTCAATACCTGCGAGATGAATCGTATGTCTAAATCTCTCTGCTTTCTTGAGTGGCTCCTGGTTTCTCTCTCGTTGAACAAAGCTGAAGTGAATGTAGCCGTGCAGCGCGTTAGGTAATCGACAAAGCAATCCTGTTTTGAGCCGTTTCACAGCCCGATCTCTGTAGCCTTAATGTACTCGAATTTTCTGCCACATATGAATGCCAAAGGCTGTAGTTTTGGAGCTCTTTGGCTGCTGGCGATTCCGTGAAGTGCGCATGTCTGTCTAACACGCGCTTGTTGCATGTATAACGTGAGGCCTATCTCGGCTTCTACAAGCTTAACGCCGCTGTACGATGGACCATGTACAAGTTGTGTGAGAGGCGACTATTCTTCTATGCAGAACTTCGCACGAAGCACGTTTCTGCAATAGTCTTTATTTTGCGGTCCCTACTTTGCCTTTCCACACCAGAAAGATGCACAGGGAAAACGACATTTCTTTTCTCAGAGATTTCACAGCTATTTTACGACCCCGAGAACATTGAGAAGCTCTATTTATGTACAGACGGTGATGCTGCAGCCAACTGCGCTGTCGCTTTGCAAACCGACATCCATATAGGTGTCAAAACGCTGTAACCTTTCATGGGTCCCTAAAACAGCTTCGGACACTGCGGACAGACGAACGGCCGTAGTATGGAGCGATGCCGATACATGACCATGACAGCCATATACATAAGCATGGCACTAGCAAAATCACTTTCGTGCTGAGGCGCCAGCCCTCATTAGCGCTCAGCGTCATGCGAACGTCATTGTGATGTCTGCTGTGAAAGCGTTATGCCATTGGTCGTAGAAAATTCCGTGGAATATTGAACGACACTTTGCTCGGAAACATCGAGGTCATGTAACCGGGACACAATCTTTGGTTAACGCGAAGGACACAAGCGAAATTTTGTTCAAACGCCTGTCGCTCGTCTGTTTAAGCTTTTCTCAGGATGTCGTTGGCCAGACATGCAACTCCCAATTTCAGTATAGGACTGAAACATTCAAGATGGTGTTGCTATTTATAAAAAGAATGGGAGATGGCATGAGCAACTAGAAAAAGAAACTTTGACCAGTGCTTTTATGGACATCTTCGATCACTGTGCAGATACGTTATCCGCATCATTGTCACCGTTTGTAATAATCACACCATAGATTACAAAGTTTTCGTCTGCCCTTTAGGCTTAGCGTTTCAGTCACTTAATCAGTCGGCGCACAGACTGTGAAAAGGCGGGCTGTTTGTAAGCGAGGTTAACTCGCTCGCTTAAAAATACTCGCACTATTTCGGTATGATCAGTAAGTGCAACGATATCACAACAATGCGAGGTGTACAGGCCACTGATCTCTACACAGCGGTACAGACACGTGAACGTATAAGGCCAGTCGTACTTCCAACAGGGAGCTCGTATATTTTCGATGCCACATTACTTGCAAAAGATGCCTGTACCGAACTATACAAGTCGCCATTATTGACTCATTCGTTACAGAGAGGACCAAGGGGTTCATTTCGCCTTTACCCATATGCGATTTCGGTGTTTTGTTTTCGTCAGTATGTAGCAGTGCGCCATATTGTCAACTTCCTATTGCAACTGTCGCCCATGGTTTGTGTGGAGGAGACCTTGTGCATAAGCCTTGCTCGACAAAGTTTAGCCGGCTCCGAACTAAAAGAAAAAAAAAAGAAAGGAAACTTTTACCAATTTATTGAAGCTCAGTGGCTAGGGCGGCGCACAGCTAGAGTACTAGGTCATGGGTTCGAATGTATAAAACACTCGTGTGCAGTGCATTGCCTGAGGACCCAAGGGGTGAAAATTCATCCGGTGTCGCCTCTTAGTACAGCGTGCCTCGTAATCAGATCGTGCTTTTGCCTTGTAATAAACCCGGAACGCTTTTTTTTTTGTAAAACTATGTCGATAATGCAGTCGTTGACATTCCTATTGCGAGCTACGCATGAAAAGTGAACAATTATTTTCTCTCGCCGCGTGTTGATCGAGGCGAATTGTCATTGACCATATTATGATTATGCAAATAGTGGGGTCGGAATATTTAAAAAAAATAGTGTCGCATGAATGGCTGAGAGACAGAATGCACCATAAGAGGCATCTGTAGACATGTCCCATGCTGACATTTTTGTGATCGCTTCTCTCGTTTTTATTTTTTCCTTTAAAAATTTAGGTAATTACTGTGAATAAGGCTTCCGGCAGCGACGCGTTTGTTCCGAGATTGCCGAGGTTCTTGTTCCAGTTCAAATCATGGGCGGTAGCACTATAAGTATGCCATAGTACTGCGTGTGTAGTCGGTAGACTTTTGCATGACTGGCCGGTGGCGTCTATCGCGCGCATGTGACGGGAAGGACTTTGTGCGCCTGATGTCCTCTGTATAGCTTACGAGAAGTCGCAAGAAGGACTGATGTCACCACGTGTACATGTAGTCGGACGTGCTTGCAGAGTGGACACTTTCCGACTTCCCTAGCGAGTGTGGCATGCTCTTAGCTGTCACACCGAAAAAGCCTGCGCGCGGTGTTATGTGGCGGTGTGCTTGTATGGCGGTGCGCGCGAAGCGGTCGTGACTGTATATCATAACGAGGATGTGAGCTCAATGCTTTACTCGAAAGAAAAAGAAAAGTGGGAAGAAAGGGACGCAAGTAAGCAGCACTGCGAGCGATACACGAGGCTCTCTGGCAATATTTCTTGTGTTGTTTCTAATTTTTCTCATTTGCAAATTTTTTTTAACAGATGGCCAGAGTTGCCCGAGGTAAATGTTTCCTAGGCTCTTTACGACTCTAGCAGAGTGTGTTGCAGTCTGCTGTTTGGCGGGGAGCGTGCGTTTAATAAAGAGAAATTCAAGCACCAGGTGTCGTGTCTTCTGAATCGCGCATGCTTACGTGGTGTGCTTTCCTCCTTTAAAAATTTTTTTTTGCGTGTGTGTGTGTGTGTGTGTGTGTGTGTGTGTGTGCGTGTGCGTGCGCGTGCGTGCGTGCTTGCGTGTACGGTCTTGCAACTAAGCGCCGATTTTACGAATTTTCGGATTTTGCGAACACTATTCGTACATTCGTACACTATTCGTACATACTGCTGTGGCATAATTATGCAAGGCTTAACATTCTTCCTCGGTTTTGATGAACGCCTATTTTGCGAAATAACGAAGTGATGAAAAATGTTTATTAGAAAGAAAACTATATGACCTTGCATGTCATGACTTACATTGGCTAGGTTTCTGCTCGTTGAAGATGAGAGATTGTGAGACCCTTAAGGTACACCTGCCAACTATTCTCGAATTTTTGGTAAGCTTTATGAATTTGGGGGTCATTTTGCGATTTTAAGAATGTCGCGTCAAATTTTACGACAAATTAAATTTTATTTGCGAACAAGTCTCCCTCGTTCCCGTACACCTGTGATGATGTGTGCGAGTGCAGGTGTCCGTACCGTTTCCATCCATTTCCAGATTACACTTTCACCCGTTTTTGTAATACCGACATCTTCCTGATACCATCCAAATTTTGGCCAGACCCCTGCAGTGGATACGTGCCACTGAAGGATATCCAATCCAATCTAAAAGTCTGTTGCCCTATATTGTTCAAATTGTTAGGATATATATACATGAGGGCACTTGCTTCGAGGAAGTTTATACAGATAAATTCCTGAAGCAGGCGAAATAGGCGACACTAAAATCTCTGCAAAAAGTTGTTGCGATCTAGAAATAACGATTGGGTATCGAAACACTCTTTCATTACCGCGACTATAGGAATCAATTTGATTGACAATTTCTGTACATGTTTAACATTTCTGTACGAATTATTCTACCAACAGTGCCATGCACCTCCCGAGACGACGACTGAACTTAAAACCATTTTTCAATTTTTGGCAGCATGGGGAATCTGAAAAATATAGAACTTCTACTGGAGGTATCGTCGAAATATCGCCTCCAGTGCTGCTAACGCCTCAATAAAAGGACGCAAAATTTGCGCGTTGCCCAATGCTGATTTCTTCTTTTATTTTTTTTGCATATATTACAGCATCAGTGAAGACCGAAGCTTCTGTCGGGTTGACTAATTTTTTTATCCGAAGTCTTGGCTATATTAACGAAGTCTCAAACAACGATAGATGCTCATGAGTGCTTGTTATTCTGATAATTGTTTCTGGCAAATATCAAGGGCAACTTTATTTTCCCCCACTGTGGGCTGCTTTTACCCATCAGCGTTTCAACAGCATGTGTACAAATTATTACGAGTGGTACTTCCTTTCGTGCCGAGTTTGCACAAGCGCACGCAGTCGATTTCAGACCAACCTTCTACCGAAGCTTGACTAAGCCTAACCTCTTGCATTGTGAACACCGCCTGTGCAAGTTCCCTTATTCGTTATTGTACAATATTGTACAGGAACTGAACAAAGTATGGGGAGAATGCAGCGCCAGTTGAACGCGCATACTAGACCCTTGCTTGCACAGATAAGCTGATCTAACGCAATAAACAAGTATGAGCAGGCTTCCGCATGCTCCCCGACCTGACAACCATTGCTTCGCGAGCCTAAAGCATGCAGTGAAAAACAAATCGTGTACCTGATGCAAATAGTAAAGTTAGATGTTCCCTGTGCAATAGAAACTAGCCCATTTTCACATTTGCGAAGCTTTCCCGCGTAGTATGAGCGTGACTGGCTAGTACTGACGCCAACAAATCATAATTGTTCTTACGTAATCTGACTTGCAAAAGAACTAGAAGCCAGGTTTGCATTTCCTTTCTTTTTCCTTTTTTTTTTTTTTACTTCGTGCTTAGAACCACGAACCAAGAAAAAAAATGGCTGTGGCTTAGCTAAGGTTAAGCCCAGGATGCGAAGCATACTAGCCTTTATTTTAGTTGTTGAACCACTGCTTAGCTTGGTGAACTGCTGTTGCTTGGCTATATTTGGTTCGGCTAGACGAAGAAACAACTCATGCAGGCGAGCGCACGAGCTGAGACCCGACTATGTAGCTACGCGGCCGCTAGCGAGCGCACGAGTTGAGCCTCCGCTTTTGCAGCTGTTATGACGTCATATGGTAGCTACGCGGCCGCGCGCGGCGCAGCAAGGAAGAGCGTGGTTGTGCGGCTAGTATGCTTCGCATAAAAAGCCTCGTCGTATAGCACCTTAGAATAGAAGAACCTGAATCAACAGGAAACCACTCAAACGTGGGAGACTGCGTCGGTTCTGGAAGACCGGCGAAGCCTGGTGGATCGGACAAAAGCGGCAGTAGTCGCCCGCGGCTTCCTGGACTAGAGAGAGACGGCCCACCTCGGGCCAACAAAGTTTAGACATTGCTAGCTATTCCACAAATAAACGTTTATTTCTCTCTCTCTCGCGGTAGTTATGCGAAATAAAGCAAACTATTCACTTTCATTCGTGTTCCTTGAGGTGTTTCTTAGAAGTTCTGCATAAGAATTCTAAAAAGAATTCCAGCGACAACACGCCGATACAAGATGGTAACGCGAGAGCAAGGGCCCCAAGTCGCAGAAAATCCGGCCTCTGCGTCTAGCGTCGATCGTCAATTCAGGAAAAATTCACACCACGCATACCATACCACGCAGGCCCTCCTTGTAGCGCAAGGAAGTTACTGTAGTAATGGAATTTGTCAAGGTAAGCTATGTCAGAAAAACCGTAAAGTCCGACTTGCACAGAACCTGTAAACATGATAGGGTCGTATCGTAAATATGAATATCCGAGAAAATAATTATGTTACGCGGAAACTCGAAACACGAACCTCTTTCTTTTTCCTAGCATTTCTACCATTCATAGAGCGGTCATGGCCTCCGAGATTTGCGAGGGCCGGCGCGCAAATCTCAAAAGGCCAGTAGCGCAGCGTTTTGGGCGCGTTGGTATGACATGATGAGGCTTATAGCATATGGTTCTTTTACTCGAAATTCGAGCCCGTTTTCACTACCTGAAGGCAACATACTTGAGTGCCAGCCTACAGACATCCTACACCTAACTTAGTGCATGTGAAAGTGCAGTATAGACTCATGTTTCCCTCTCTCTCTTTCACTCCCCATTCCCCTCCCCACGTGTAGGGTAGCAAACTTAACTTAGTCTGGTTAACCTCCCTGCCTTTCCTTCTCTCTCATTCTACTCGAAATAAACTGTTATTAGTTGATGCCTGTGTGTACCACCACGTTTTTCAAGAACGCTCTCGTTTGAAAAACCCCATGATCCTCGCTCTTTTCTGTGTGCTTTATTTCGTCATAAAGCACACTCCAATACGCGGCTGTTATTGGTCGCTGCGTTCGGCTACACTGCGGCCGCCCCGAGGTGCCGCCACTAGTCCAGTGGCTAAGCCACGGAGGAAGGAAACTAAGGAGAGGCCCTACCCCCTCCGCGCGCTAGGAGAAAAGTGTGGCGGAAATGACTTATAGGTTCTCATTTTTTTTGCTGCTTTTTTATTTTTTTTGCTGCATGGCCACGCCTTTTGGGCCACAATGGCGGCGTTGTTCTGATTTTTTGAGCGCTCACACGTGTTGCTCTGGTAGGTTTCGTGCCGTGGCAAAGGCGCTGTGTGGGCGGGTTTGCGTTAGTCGCCGTGTCTTGTTGCGCTGTGTTACCTGCACCGTGCTCTGCCGGATGCTGCGCGAGCGTGCGCGAAACCACGCGCAGCGCAGCGTGGTTTCGCGAAAGATGTAAACAAGAGAGGAGGGTGGCACAAAAGGCGGAGCATCGCCATGAGCAACGCCAACTTCCGGCTTCACTTTTGCTTCACAAAGAGTGACGTCAGGGCCTCTCCTTAGTTTCCTTCCTCCGTGGGCTAAGCGCACTGCGGCTCTCTGAGGACAGCCGCGTTTGGCTTACGTTTAGCGCGGCGTAGGCACCAAATTGGAAATTTGAACTGCGCGCTACGGTGACGTCTCCGCCGTAGCCTTCGCAGTGCAAGGCATTGGAGGAGGAAGGGGTGCACAGCTGAGGCCGTGTTTCATTGCCGAAAGCTCCGCTTCTGCTGGACGCATTGAAGTACTTTTTGCGGCAAAGTGGTTCTGAAATAGCCTATATTCACTTCATATGTCTTTCTCCACTTCGATAAAAAGTGGTTCAGGACCCCTTTAATCGCCCATTTTTTATTTCCTGGCAACGACATCCGATGTGGGCATCGCTATCGAACCTCAGCATGCAGCACCGGTCCACGTCGCCGGCCAACACCTGGTGCAGCTTTATGATTAGAAAACAAATGGTGAGCACCCGTGGATTGACCTGTGTGAACATGCGCATCCGCGAAACTGTCGCACGCATGCTCACACGACCGCGGATGTTCCACTGCTTAGTTCCCGCCGAATTCGAGTGCCCGAGGCTGAGACGCCTGGTACATGTCCCTATCGTCGATAAAATAACGTGGTTACATGTAATTGGATACTGAAAAAGAGTAAACGAATTACAGGGAGCATTACCTAGTAAACGAATACTACCAAAAATGTGTTGGTCCGGTGATTATTACGTTGTGCTGAGTTTTACACCAGTAAGAAAAGGAAGGGAAGATGGACGTGGAAGGACGAAGAGGAACCTTTCGCGTCCTTAGTCATATTTTTTGCCCGTGTAAAACTCGGCGAAACGTAATCATGAACGTGTATCAATTAGCCCTTTCCATTGCTTTACCTAAAAGGTCCGGTGGCCAGTAAAAAAAAAAAAAAGAATGCATTCGCGGGCACGAGTCCGGAATATGTCACGACGATCTTTTTAATGAATTTACCGCGAAACTAAATGTCTCACCGTTTGACGTAGGTACAGTGTACTATTCTACTACACTGTAACGCAGGTCATCAGAAGGCAGATCGAGCGAACGTGTAGTATATTTTTTTTAAATATCCGGTGACCTGGATTTTACTCGCTTCAATTTATTCATCAAAGGTTATGGATTTCTAATTTTATTCACCTAGCACATATGTAAAATCTGCCCGACTCTCGGCCAATCTGCGTGAGTGGGTATGTGCCAAAGGCTTTAAAGTCATCATCATCATCGAAAATTGTGGATTCCTAATTTATTCACCTAGCACATATGTAAAATTGACCGACTCTCGGCCAATCTGCAGGAGTAGTTATGTGCCAAAGTCTTTAATGTAATCATTATCATAATCGAAAATTACGGATTTCTAAATTTATTCACTAACACATGTAAAATGTGCCCGACTCTCGGCCAATCTGCCTGAGTGGGTGTGTGCCAAAGATTTTAAATGGCCCCTCGCCAGGACCCATAGCAAATTTGGTTATGCGCTGGAAGTTGTTGCGTGCACATGTGCTCGAGGGAGCGTTCTGGCGCAAACATTTTTCAAATCGGCTCATTAACAGCCGAGATAGAAATATTTCAGTGCCGCGAACCCATGATTTCAGCAGGCTGGCTCCACTGCATAGCGAGACTCCACTTGCCCCATCTAACCTTCGCAAGCGAAATTCCTTCCCTGCGTTCTCCCATGCCAGACCTCGAGGATCGCGTGACACATATATCACGGGCCCCGCCTTCACTTTTTTTTTTCTCCTCGCTTTTTTTTTTCGGCGATGCGCACTTCCGCTGGCGGCGTCGCGCTCGAGCTGTTGTTTCGCGCAGCGCACAATCTTGCGCGCTGTGCACAAGGACACATGACTGGCGGTATAATTCTGTGCCACACGAATACTGAGGCAGAACAAGCGCATCGCATAGCATAATCACGCGCTGGAACACGATAGAAAATGGCATAGTTTGAGCCCAAAGCTCTCGTGGCCTGCAGGAACTTGAATAAAGTTGATTTCCCTCCTTCCTTCCTTCCTTCGGTACCTGCACACGTGACCTCACGACCACGGGAACAAGCAGACGAAGCGGAAGTACGTCCCTCTTGCTTCGGTGCGAAGTAAAGCAAAAAACACGCAGACACTCCGTTTGTGTATTTTATTATTTTTCTAAACTTTAATTCGTCATTTCAAGCAACAGACCGCACAGGTAACAGATGATGTATTTAACAATTCTTAAAGTCACGTGTCACCACGAGCGACGTCACACTGCGGACTCGACTACGTAGGCGCAGGGACGCGAGTACGTCATCCTCCGGCTTGGAGCGCGGCGGCCGCGAGAAGGAAAAAACGGCATTCGGTTTGAAATTTCAGATCTTTCGGCGGTGCGTAGTGATGTAATACTTCGCAGACACGATCGTTATCGCGCAATGTATGCTCTGCGCTTGCCAGCTCAAAATGGCCAGACCTGGTGAGGGGCCCTTTAAGGTCGTCGTCGTCATCATCATCAACGAGAAGCCGCCGGAGTTGCCCTCCGCGATCTGAGGTTCATGATCATGACTATCATTCTTTCGTAGAAGAAGAAGAACGCTACCCGCGATTCCGCTTGTCGTCCTTGAACGCCACTTGAGTACTCCTTTTTTTTCGCCAGCGTCTCCAAGTCTCTTCGTAAGTACCACTCCCTCGATTATCTTGCTCTATAGGCGCGAGATTTGCGTTCGCAAAGCGCGCATTCTCCGCGTTAACATTCGTCGCATATGTTTCGAAAGCTGGTCTTTCTATGAGAGCAAGACGCATGTTACAGAGGGGGGGGGGGGGCGACCGAGGTGAAATACCGTATAATCGTGATGAAATTACCGGGAAAAAAAATCGCGAGAGGAAATGTATAACCATGAAGAAATTACCCAACTCCCACCATCGAGTTTGTGTTAGGCGGGGAAGCCGAACATCGGGAGATCCGGGGAACGTGCGGAGAAGACGAATGTCAGGGGGACGCGAATGAGTCTACGACATCTCCCGCATTAGCAAATAGCAGCGAGGGAGGTTTGGAAGGGCGCGTTTGCTAGAATCGCCATTCGAACACGACGAAGCTTCAGCTCGGACCCCAACTCCGATGTCGCTTGTGCAGATACCTGCGGACCAGAGAAACGCTTTTCTGTGATAACCATTTGTCCTTACTTTAATGAAATTTGTTGCATTTGAGGGAGAAAATTCAATTCTAGTGGCTGTTGGAAGCGAGATGTTTGCTTACGACCTGAACTTTCTGGTAGTAATTTTCTAAAATTGGTAAGTTTTAAACAAAGAAGCACGGAATCTACAAATTGGCAGCTCTGTACCGAGGACAGATGTCGCAGTTCTGCAAGCTGCATCTGTCAGAGCATCCAAAGCGGACAAATTTGGTGTATCAATTCAATTCTCACGTGATTTTCATATGTTGTTTACAATGGTCTTGCAGAACTCATACTTGCATATTAGTGGTGTATCTAAGAGCCATGTTAACGGCATCAGTTTTTGTCCGCTTTAGATGTACTATTAGATGCAATTCATATCATTTGTCATTGCTGAGTTACAGAGCGGTAAACTTTATAGTTTCCTTTTCTGAAATTTTGCGATTTTCAACAATCTTAATTTTTAAAAATTGGCGACCTAAATCGAACACTCGCTACCAACAACCACTAGATTTGTTTTATTTTAAATGTAACAATACACCTCATGAAATTTGTTGCAGTGGCTTGCTGAGAAAAACGACTTATCCTAATTACCATGTATTTACATAGGAAAACGATTTATCCTTTTCCATGTGTTATACAGGAGCCTGATTTATCCTTTACTTAGCTTGTATTTATACAGGAAAACGATTTATCCTTTGCCATGTATTTATATAGAAAAACGATTTATCCTTTGCCATGTGTTCATATAGGAGCCTGCTTTATATATTGGCGCAGCGTGTAGAACGCAGGAGTACGCCACAAAGAGGCAGCCACGCATGTCACCCCCAACCTTTCTATTGCATTCTGCTGAAGAGCAGTTGGTCGCGGGTTCGACTCCCGACATGCGACAGCTACATACCGATGAGACCTAAATGCAAGAACTCTCCCATGCCGGGCTTTTGAGTGCACGCTGAAATAAAAATTAACACGGAGTCCCACCTTATAATGTTTCTTTCAGCCATTTTGTGGCTTCGTGACATCGCTACCGTTCACGTTTTTTTTTTTTTTAACCCTATCTGTACCATAGCGGTCTCTGTTCTCTTGTCATTCCTTTCCGAGTAGCACGCAAGTTCCGGCCATGATCAGCACCTCGCCAGTTGCTGTACCGGCCGGGAAAGCGGGCGATGAGAATGAGGCGGAGAACGAGGATGAGGGAGGAAGCAGCTCGGAGGAAGAGGAGTTGCCCGGAGAGGCCCGCGCCACCTGGGGAAACCAGTGCGAACTGTTTCTCTCCTGCCTCGGCATGTCCATGGGCCTGGGGAGTTTCTGGAGAATGCCGTCGCTCGTCAGGGCCAACGGCGGAGGTGCGAGATGCGACACCTGCCGTACTTCTCGGACTATAGCCAGCAGCCATTGCGTATATTCCGAAGTATACGTTTGACGTAAACTATTGCGTCAAACTCTTGCCTTTGCTTCGAGTTGCTGACAAGTTCGACTTCGCCCTGCCATCTGCTAACCGCCTAGTTAGCTCAGATGGTAGAGCGGCTGCCCCGAAGAGGCGGCGGTCCCGGGTTCGAGTCCCGGACCAGGACGCATTTTTCTTCAACTGCGAGGCTTTTCTTTCGAGGAACCAGTATGGGTTCTCTTTCTAGCAACTGATACGATTGGGTGAATGTCTCATCCCTTTATTAATACTCCGAAGGGTGGAACATTTCGGCTGAAGAGGCTGTAGCTGCTACGATCTGTGCCTTGCTCGAATGATGCAGAGTGACGTTAGAGCAGTATTTCCTCAAATTGTTAGCTAAGGGGACGAGTATACGAGGACCACTGATGATACCCGACTTTGCTGAGCGCGGTTTGTTTGAAGAGGGAGTGAAAGTTCTGGGGAGCCTTTATGGACGTCACGTACTGTGGGGCGAAATTTTACGGACCCCCGGATCTAAGAAAACGTTTAACTTCCCAGTGGTTTGTTGCCGTAGCCAGTATAAAACAGCACAATATTGGCCATTGTATTTACTGGCACAGCATATACTAGTACAGCATGTGCTAGAATACAGGCTACAAATACGACTACCGGGCTGCGGAAATATTCAGCTGTTTCTTGGATCCTGCTGTCTGAAAACTTTATATTGCCAGCTGTATTTATGAAAGTGCGCAACCTACATTGATGCATGCTAAATCGAAAACGAACAAAATCTACGTCTTACCGCGCGGTCTCCCGACTTCAGCTGCCTTCAATTTTCAACTGGTGTGAGTGTTCTCGATTTCCGCGAGGACGTAACCTTCCAAACTTTCAGATTGGTCTTCGACCGTAGAGACAGGTATAACGTATACAGTCACGTGCCATATGACCTGCAACACCGGTGCCCGTGGTCTAAGGGGCTCCAAGACTGTACGTCTGCGCTGACACAGGGTGAGTTCCAGACCTAAACACATATTCAATTAGTGGTACTTATTAAACCGCAATTTCGCATGTCAGATCCACCGCACAGCCCTGGCGCCCTTTTGATCACGAACAAGGGTGTTGCAAGTCATATTGCGTGCGTCTGTACGTACGTAGCCGCGGCCGGCTCCAGTTACAACACGAGCGAAGCTTTTGTGGCTGCAACTTGATTCGTGTATTGGCGTGTCCACTTTTGCGTACACTCACGATGACTGGCGGGATGTCCCCGCGCAGCGAAAATGTATAGCCGCCGTACGTCCCGGCTCAGTACATAAATCGGGACGCGTTTCTACAGTGGTGAATCTCTCCGTGTGCACGCAGTCGCCTTCCTGGTCTCGTACGTGGTCGTGTCGCTGACCGTGGCCAAGCCGGTGTTCTTCATGGAGCTCTTCCTGGGACAGTTCTCCAGCCAGGGTTCCGTCGGCGTCTGGCGGTGCGCGCCCATCGGCAGAGGTGCGCATGTTGGCGCGCCAATGCCTCCTTTACTAAGATACCTGCCTGCCGCGTCGCTAGTTTTCCCGTTGGAGCGGAGGTTCCCTGTAGTTCGGGGTAGTCGCGGACAGATGGCGCTCGCTGCCAACCCTACTTCCTGTTGCGGAGGAAGTGACGATTACTAGGCTGGCGAGCGCTCGACCAATGGCATGACGAGAGACCGCGCGTTCTGCCTTCGGGATCGCGACAGACTCCGCTAAAATCTCGTAGGCAGGGATGACGTCATCAAAATAAGCGAGCGTAGTTGGCTGGCTCATGTATACGAATTCTGTTCGAGTTAAACAGCCGTGTACATATATTTGTCACTGCATTCTTATAGGCTATCACCGCCTTAAATAGCAGTTAGGAGGCACTCCATCAAAATCATTATTACTTATTTTCAATAGTATGCATTGTATATCGTCAACAGTTGAAAGGGACGAGTGAACAGAGATAGAATCTTACTTTAGACCGGTAGCTCACTCTTTGAAAGCTTCACCTGCATTTTTCGTTGTTGTTGAGAAAGTTGATTTTAGAGAACAAAAGCAATGCCAAATCAATGGATCGGTCGATTATCGCGTGCAGTTGAGTTCAGTAGGCCTAGCGCGTCACTTTCAAAAAGGCGTGACCGTTGCCCCGCCCTGACGCGCCCTGCAGGCATCGGTATCTGCATGTGCTACGTGAGCCTGCTGATCAGCACGTACTTCGTGTGCTTCACGGCGCACGCCATGCTGTTCGTGTGGAAGTCGCTCGGCGATCGGCTGCCGTGGGCCACGTGCGACGAGGAGTGGGGCGCCGACGCCGCCTGCTTCGTACGCCAGCGGGGAAAGGTGAGCGCTGTTTATTTATGCACCTGGTCTTCCTTTTAATCTCGGGTCTACCAATGAAAAAGATAAACATAACTAAACAAGAAAATTGCGAAGTTTTCTCACGTTTTCCCCACTTTGTATTACTGACCAATTTTTGTGTATTCTGTAAATGTACTACCCTCCCCCCCCTTATGTAATACCCCAAGCAGGGGTCTTTAAGGAAATAATAAATGATGATGATGATGATGGTGGTGGTGGTGGTGGTGGTGGTGGTGGTGAAGCATCGAAAGCGATATAACAACGTCTGGCGTTGGGCTTTAGCTCCTCGCACGGTGTTCTAACCATGCGCGGATGCGACATGGTCCCACGTGACACAACTGCTGCGGCGTACCAGAAACAGCGCCGCTGGCAGATGCCAGGCGTCTCGCGACGCTGGCACGACGAGGGACGACGGCAGCGGTGTTACCTGCGTCGCGCCTCGATGGTGCGCGAGATGAGACCAACGGAAAACTCTCGGCGTTTGCCAGCGTCCAATGAGAGAATTGCATATACTCAGTGTGACGTAACAGGACGGGCATGACGTCAGTGATGCTCGGTGGCGATTGCCGATTGCTATATAGGCCGCCAAAGAGGGGGCCTTATAACAGCAATCCCGCGGGATCTCAGGCGGCAGTTCGCAACCCAGTCCGGTAGCTGCCGGCCGGGGGCCTTTCTGGAATTATTGTTACATTTAGCTTGACGTTTAGCTACACTTTAATTACATTTAGGTTGACGTTTTCTTTCTTTGCTGCTCATATCAGTGCATTTGTATATAGGCAGCTGCTCAGCTGACAGGCTAACGGGTGTGCGCACGACGTTCGTGCCAGCAGGGGAAGCCAGAACGCTGCCGTGGCCCGGGCAGCGCCGATTTGCCAGTGTATGAATATACGCGTCCATTTCGTTTCGTCGTTTTATTGCGATAGCAATTATGCGGACTCTTCAATCGAATTTTCACCGTCGGCGTTGCCGTGAGGCTCCGCATGCGTATATAGGGGTCCCAATATCATGCACCAAGATATAAAAATATGCAAATGCCACGTAGCTGCACAAACCCGAGGTAATGCTGTTTCCGTCGCTTGAGGATACTCAGTTTATTATTATTTCTCGCAATCTGGCTAATTACATAATTAACCTTTATTAATCAATCAACTTCTCAAATATTATAATTAGATTAAAAGTGCCAATGAAATAATTGTAGAGTAACATGAACATGAGAAACTATACCGATGCAGCTTTCTGTTGCTCAATACGTGCTACATAAAAGTGCTTTTCCCGAGCATGAAAGAAGCCCGCGAATACGCGCAAAATGGCCGCTCGAGGCATGTGTACAATGACGCGCGCACTATAGGCACACCTTTGAGTCGGCCAGAACCACGAGAGCCGCCGTTTCGCATAGGGTGAGTGGGCTCGTCTCGCACCCCAGAAGCCCCGATTCGATTCCCACCCAGACCGAAATGTACCAAATTTTCATTGCAAATCTATTAATTTACTTTGTTTACATGAAGCTCTCTGATAAACTTGCCGTCAATCCGAGCATTTCTTTTACGTGTTTTTACTGTTTGCGCCATCGGCCAGTTCGGGTGCCATCTCTCGGTCACGCCGACGCCGCACACCGGCGGATTTTAGTGCGATTGGGACATACAATGCTTTCGCATTAAAAAAGAATCTTCGCATAAAAAAAAAGACACACACCCGGTATATAAACGGGGTCGCTGTTTCGGATCGATGGCTCTTCTGTGCCAAAGGCGCGTGGCAGCGCTGTCAAGAGATGGTTAAGACGAGACGGGGAAAGCGCGCGAATGCGCAGGTGCCCTGCAAGGACGTCACGTGGTGGCTGGCCGAGCACTACGCGCACGCCAACCTGACCGATGGTCACGAGGTGTCGTACGAGGACCTGGTCTTCTACGTGCCCGACGACGTGTACAAGAACAAGTCCGACGGCTGCCAGTACGGCACCAACACGGCGGCCGAGCAGTTTTACTTGTGAGTCGCCATGTCGTGCGCGCGCATGCCTTCGCTGTGTGTGCACCCGGCCACAAAAGTTTACGGTCCACGGGATCTCGTAAAACGTTCCGTTCCCGAGCAGCCTGTAGCATTGTAGCCAGCGAACCTGCATACGACGATGTTGTTAGCATATTCTAGTCGAGGCCCGAAGTGCAAATACCAGGCTGCGTTGTGAGGCTGCGCAGTTATTCAGCTTTTTTCTCAGATTTCATGGTCCGTAATATTTTGTGGCCGGGTGTACCTACTTACTCGACGATTGGTCGGTGCGACTGAGAATCCTGCGGGCCTGAACTGTACACGTTGTGGGTGCCGAAAGTCGCGATTTGTTCTCGCCTCTTGTTTCATAGAGCTTGCAAGCTTGTATAGCGTTTGGATTGCGTTAGCGTATTCAAGTGTTAACGCATCATTTTTTTTGTATAGTGCAACCGCATTGTTGTTGTATGAATGGAACCGGCTCCTGACTGACGTGGCAAATGCCGCGACTTTTTTTCGAACTGCCCATGTTTCAGAATGCTTGCAAGGTTGGCATTTATCTTGGGTTACTGTATTGAAGTGCTAATGCATTATTTTTATTGTATTGATGTGGTCAAAGCGCTATTGTATAGATGTAATAATGCATTTTTACTTTTGCTATTGTATTCACCACCCCTAGCTAGGTCAAATACTGGGCTGAAGTATCTTCCAGTAAGTAAGTCAATAAATAAATACAGACAGAATCTGTTTGATGGTGTTGCTACTGCCGTAAGTAAATTCCGTGGTGGAAGGTGTTGGCTTCTACTCTGGCAGGTACTGCAAGGCAAGCAATGTCGGAAGGTGCTATTTTGACCTCAATGTGTGACCACATAGCAGCAAAGAAACAGCAACGATTGAGGGCTGTTACGGGCAGTTTTCAGGGCACTGGACTGTAGACTCGAGATTGTAGCGGCTCACTCACACTAGTCCGACCCGACACCGATTTCGGTCTGTCGACTGTCGGCGACAGCGTTTTTTTTTCTTCGTGTCGGCGTCTGTGTCACATTGTACCGCATCACATTGTGTCGCATCAATCTGCCGACCGTCGGCAGATTGATGCCGACCGTTGGTGTGTACGCACTTACCGCGTATGGTTACTGCTCGCAGCCGTCACATTCTGGGCCTGAGCGAGAGCGTCAGCATGAGTGGCAACTTCCGCATCGACATACTCGTCTGCATCGGCATCTGCTGGATTGTCTTCTACTTGATCGCCTCCAGGGGCATACGCCTCTCCAGGAAGGTGCGCCCCCAATACGCGCCTAGACAGTATAGTCATGTGAAACTATCGATAAATGGACTATCGATAGTTTGACAGCTTTTTTTTTTTAACTATTGATAGAGTAAGAAGAAGACTACGGATACTATAGTATTAGCCATATCGCTAGTATTACGATATTTCGCTATGAAACTATTGACAGTGATATTGACAGTATTCCGATGGTTCGCTATTGGCAGTGTGATCGATAGCTTCGCAATTCTTGGCTAGTGATACAAATCAATAAGCGGCTCCACAGATGAAGTGGAGCCGCTTATTCTTCTATTATTGTGGAATAGAAGTTAGATAAACAGGGATATAGAGTGCCTGGCTGGCCAACGGTGCGAGAAGTGGACCTATCTTTGTCGCCTTTCACAAAGATAGGCCCGCCTATCGAAACGTTGGCCAGCCTTTCGGTACTTTGTCCCTGTTTATCCAACTTCTATCTCACAGTTGGCTAGAAATATAGCCAACTGTGAGATAGAATTTTGCGATAGCTAACCATAAGTATAACACTCAGCTTTTGCAATTGAAAAAGGGGAAACGTCGCCAACTTTATGTGGCAGTGTTTGCGTGCTGTACGTCTCATGACTTTACGCGACCGATAGTTTTCGTACTATCGATAGTATACTACAGATATTAATGCTGTGGTCTCGACAGTACTATCGATAGTGCGCTGTCGATGGTATACTCTTGTTAGTTTTTGTACTGTAGATAACTTCAGAATGACTAAATGATTGATAATATCGAAGTGCGATAGTCCTGCACTGCTGCTAGGCAGACTTATGGCCGCTATAGCATGTAGGAAATCCTTTAGGTCGCTATTAAGTCCGTTATTACCACTTTGTCTCAAGAAAGTGTTGCATTATGCACTTTTTTTGTTCGCAGCTCAGTTACTGTGTGTTGATCTGGGCACAACAATACATTTCAAAATTACACTACGTTATTCACATTGAAAAAAGAAAAGTACTACGAATGCTTGAGGAATGTCATGGTCGCCCGCACCTGAGCACGCTTCCGCTATTCTTGAAACATTCTATAAGGAAAGTGCAAGAACGCCCCTGTTCCGTGCATTTAGTGGACGTTAGAGATTCCCAGGGTGTTCGGAATTTCCATACTCCTCTACTGCGGCGTGCCTCATAATCATATCCGGGTTTTGGCTCGTAAAACCCCAGAATTTATTTATTTATTCTTTACGGAAAAACGATGAATATGTAAGGTGTGCCGCGTCTCGAGTTCTAGATCATGAAATTAGTACGAAGCATTATCACGCAGATCAAACTTAACAGAAATTTTTATTTATTTATTTATTTATTTATTTATTTATTTGTTTATTTATTTATATAAATGAACGAGAAGAAAGGAAGCCGAAGGGCGCGGTTTTAATTAGTCATATCATAGGAAGCCAACAAGCAACGACACAAAGGACAGCAAAGGGGGAGATTAACTGCAGTTCTTATTTCGAATAAAAAAAACGATAAATAAATGGAAATGAAAGTGGATGAAGAAACAACTGGCCGCAGGTGGGATACGAACCCACGTCTTGGCACTACGCGTGCTATACGCGACGTGTACAACATCGGCCAGCCCATTTTTTCGCGGCGCCAGTTAACCGCGCTATATTCGGAGGCTCAAAATCTTAATGCACCCGCCGTGGTTGCTCAGTGGCTATGGTGTTGGGCTGCTGAGCACGAGGTGGCGGGATCGAATCCTGGCCACGGCGGCCGCATTTCGATGGGGGCGAAATGCGAAAACACCCGTGTACTTCGATTTAAATGCACGTTAAAGAACTCCAGGTGGTCAAAATTACCGGAGTCCTCCACTACGCCGTGCCTCATAATCGGAAAGTGGTTTTGGCACGTAAAACCCCATAATTTTAATATCCTAATGCATAATTAACATAGACCGTATTTCAGTCGTTTACTTTGCCTCGTGAAATAGGCGCCCAGACACCTTTGCAGGGTTCGCCCGTACTATATATATATATATATATATATATATATATATATATATATATATATATATATATATATATATATATATATATACATGTCGCCACCAATCTTGTGGGACCCTCGTCTGTATATTTGTGATGTTCTACTTACTTTGTTTTGGAATTAATAAATCTGAATCTGAATCTGAAATGCGCTGTCGTGTGGCATTCGTTTCACACACAGGCCGTCCAAGCTTAGAGGATAAAATACCTGCAACGAAATTTCGGGCCGCGTAAGAACCATAGTTTCAGAGAGTGAGGCATTGGGCCGCCTCTGCGCGAAAAGTTTCATTTGAAATACGCATTGATGGAGCACAAACGCAAGCGAAAGTATAGGTTCTTGATACCGAAATTGAAAAAAAAAGAATGCTGTTACCGCTTGCATAAGTGAGGCGTGACTCTGAACGCGTCGCTCCATGACATGACCTCTATAGTGTCTCTAGAGGTAATTCCTAGGGGCACTAGGTATGACAGCCGGTGTTCTAGTTTTGCCCACACCAATGACCTGCGAGATTGGGCGCCCCCCCCCCCCCCACGGCATGTTGGAAAACCCAGGAGGCCATGTACTGAGACTTGCGTCATTTCCGCTAATCACCAGGCGCACGCATCGTCGGTAAGGTCTCTACGTCGTCTGCTTCGTCGTCTGCTTAAAGGCTGCTAATAACAAAATTAGACGATTACCACTCTTCAGCTTTGCCGCGATTGCTTTGGTAGTGTACCATTATTAATGTTATTACCAACTTAGCGAAAGCGAAATTTCGTTGCAAGGGGCCTTCACCTGTTACCCCATGCACACGGTGCCTGGTTCTGCGGCTGCGCAGGTCGTCTACGTGACGTCACTCGTGTCGTACGCGCTACTGTCGGTTCTCCTGTTGCGCGGACTGGTGCGGTTGCCAGGAGCTGACTTCGGCATCCACTACATGCTCAAGCCGGAGTGGAGCAAGCTGCTCAACATCAGGGTTTGCATACCTCGGACTCGCTTTTTTTTTGTGTGTGTTCGTACGAATATGCGTACCATAGTTTGGCCTAACCTGCTGCATACGTCGCCAGGGGAAGTCGAATAAGATGGGCAATACGGATGCGTGTCAGCTGAATTCGCGAAGCAGGTAACAACCGGAAGAAACAAATCACGCTGCTGACTATATCAACTGTATATAATTCAGGGCGAAGCGTGGGCATATCTATCAAAGGGTATAGGGGGTGTTAGGAGGGACTATCAATATATCAGCTTGCCGGTATTCGCAAAACGTCTTTGTTAACTTTTCTTTTCGTTAATCCTAAATTTCCAAGGACAGGAACCTGGAAGTTTGTACGATCTTGTGTTTAGCTAAACAGCGCGAAATCGTAAGAAAACGCGAGACAAGAGGTCCTATATAGACAAGACAAGTTGTATGCAACTTCGAACTTGTGTCTTGAACTTGAGTGTATACATTCACATTTTATACACAAGTTCGAAGTTAGCACTCGTATGGTGTTCTGGTCTCATGTTTTAGTATTGTTTCTGCTCTGTTCAGTCATCCATGAACTTCAGTCTTTCGACGGTGCACAATCAATCAATCAATCAATCAATCAATCAATCAATCAATCAATCAATCAATCAATCAATCAATCAATCAATCAATCAATCAATCAATCAGTCGATCGATCGATCAAAGCCCTTACTATCAGCTTATCACTTAACCCTCTACAAAACTAGTTGGACCGATAGCCCAAAGACCGAATTGTCTCGTCAATGCAAGAACATATATTAATTTCAGTTTAAGTTCGTTTCAGTTTCACCTTCCCTGCTCGTTTAAAATATTCGTTTTATGCTCATTTGGAAAACAGACAAATATACGACAAATGAAAATGAAATCAGGGAAAACCGGCGGCTAAAGGTGCTTGTCTGCAGTTGACTACGTCCCTGCCCTCGATATTTTCTACACTCGAGCAACAACGGTTACATAGTACCATCCTGTCGCAAAATTAAAAAGTCAACGAAATATCAATTTTTGATCCACTCTAGCCGAATCAATCTAAACCTCTCGACAAGAAATACATAAACAACAAACAGGAAATGCATTTATCAAGAGGTAGACGGAGTTCTTCAGGATATCGTATAACTAAACAACATTCTATAAGCAATTACGCAAGGAACACCCGCTAACCGTTTGTTGTGTGAACTTAAATACACAAAAAAAAATTGAGCCTGGCACAAAAGAAGGAAGTGCCAAGTTTTTTGTTACCTAAGCCCTGGCAAAAATGGCGAGAGGACGATTGGTTTACTAACAGATCTCTATAAAGTAGCTTTATTAAATGACTCGGGGACTTTGCTTGCTGAATCTCAGTTTCAACATTTCTGTTATCGTTCAAAAATGCAGGGATCAAGAAGTTGTGGCTCTGTCTGCCATAATTTGTCTCTATTTCTGGCAATAGATAATGACACACTCGACCGCGCAGGTGTGGTACGAAGCTATGCGGCACAGCCTCCTGAGCGGCGGAGTCTCCACGGGCGTCATCATCAACGTGGGCAGCTTCAACCAGTTCTCCAGCGGGACCTACACGTGAGCGCAGTGCATTCCGGGAAGGGGGGCGCTAGTGAGCGGTGTGCGCTAGAGTTACTGTATATGTAGTTACTCTAGTGTGCACAGGTTTTCACCGCGCTCTGAAGAGTCTATTTATGCAGTCTGCAGAAGTTATTATACGTATATAGCTGGAAGCATGCACTTTACAGACACAACGTATAGATCATCATACCTTGCTGGTGAAGCAATGCACTGACACGGACGCAGAGAAGACACACTAGACGACACCCGCGGCGAGTGTCGTCTTGTGTGTCTTCTCTGCGTCCGTGTCAGTGCGCTGCTTCACCTGCAAGCTATGATGATCAATCACCAACTAGCCCAACTTTCCACATTACTTAACAATGTATAGATTCACTTTGGACTTTTTATTGATTACAAAGTCAATAAACTTTTATTAAACAGTCTGTAGGAAGTATATAAACACATTTTCTTAAATGTCCACACTTTACAGACACCATGTGGACTGGCTTTAAACTTTTCGTTGACTACAGTTTATATAAACCTTCTCCAAACAACACGTGTTGTAGTCTGCAGACCAGAGTAGGCCAAAGGGGGCAGACGTTTTAACGGTCGCCAGTAAAGGAGCAGACGAAGATGCTTCAATCGGCATGCCAGAGCCTGAGCTTTTTTGAAGACTAGAAGTCGGCTGTCTGTGGCACGTGAGAATATATAGTCATAAAGACATGGCTACATAAGAAGGCTTAGCGGTTTATAAGGACTCTGCAGACACACTATAAAATGTCTGCATTCGTTCTTGGAAGGGCTTGCATTTCTGAAGCACACACCAAGAAATCAACACATCGCTCTGTGACTCCACTTTAGAATTCCAGAAGGGCATTCAAGCAATGCCGGAGCGCCTGCTGTTTCTGAATTTTCACATTCTTGGTCTAATAAAATAAATCCTTAGCTCGGGCAACTCCACTTTCCATTTTAATTTTATGCATGAGCGTGAAGCTTAGGGACGCTTTTATAAAGGCGACTACAATGAATCGATTAAGGTGTTTTATTGAAACATGCATTTTAAAGTATCATAATGTAGCAAAACGAACAGACTTGTTTGCTAGTACCATTAACATACTGTGTCGGTCAGCCTAGGATATGCAAAGGAATAGTACATCGCTATATCGCACATCGCCACGCATAGCATTGCACCTCTGTAATGGAAAGGTTCATAAACAAATAACAACTGCACAATGTAGAATTAAAAAAGAAAAGCCTCATGTCTGCTCTGTGCCCCTACTGCCGCGTGCATCAATTTCGACTGTGCACCTGTGCATTTGCCGTGTAAGAAAGACCTTCCGCAGGGGAAGCTTTCTATAGGTATTTAAGGATGCCTGTATACTTCCCTGAACAAAGGCATACGTTGACCACGGATTTTAGGATAAAGCCGATTTCCTTCTTCGCCTATATATGCACGCAAATTGAAATTGTGAGACTGCATTTTAGCCTTTGGCATTGCGAATTTTTCCATTGCACACGTCACTTGCAGTTTGTGCGTCTGAGTTACGAAGTAATTAAGCTTTTCGGGCGAGCCTGTAGTCCGTGTACTTTTGTTCATGGCTACATGCGTAGCAATGAGCAAGTGTCACGTCAATTTTTTTGTGTGCAGTTTTCTAGTATATACGTTTTGTTCGTTTCTCTGACGTTCACTATTGTTATGAGTGCTCTTGTGTGGCATTAAGCACATACGTTGTTTGATTATATTCTCTTTTTTCGATATACTCGTTTATAGCAACATTCCTGTTATTCCGCTCCATTCTCTCTATTATTATAATCTTCTCCGTGGCTGTGGAGCAGTCCAGGTGTCCGCCGATAAGCGGGACGGTTAATATATATCCGGCCGCCTCTCCCTTTCGTCGCCAGTTGATTGCGCTTCAAATAAAATCAAAATCTTTATCTTCAACACCGAAATGTCGCGGAGACACAGTCAGAAAGCCACAAATCGGCTTGACAATGGCTTTTCCCGGAGTGCAAGGCAGGTGAAAAAAACAACAACTAGTAAACATATATAGATACAGGCATGTAAACGTGCGCAAGTCAACAGAAACATACGAACCGATTACTTCAGGATACCCGAAAACAAGCGCGAATCGTAATTTACGCATGTTTCCGCATGCGGCACAAGACTCGCTCCACAGATAACCTGCAATGCACCAACCAAGATATAAATATCAAGAGCATACACATTGAAATTCAGTCAACCAGCAACGTGCAGTTGACACTTCACTACAACCAGTGTTTACCACAGTGACTCCAAACGCCAACAACGACGTCATTTCGAGCCGGAGCCCACAAGGGCTGTAATCGCGGCGAACAAACGCCGTGTAATGCCGCGTTCAGACTACGTGCGCTAAGTACGGATCGCTCGCACGGATCGCAAGCGCAGACGCAAAAAGCGCAGCTAGCTTGTTCACACTACTGTTGCACTGAGCGGAAAACATTCGCAACCAGGCCTGGGCGTAACCTGTCCTTCGCAGCGTGGTCGCTGGCGTGGCCCTGGCCGAGGTGCTGCTGGGCCTCGTCAGCGGCGCCGTCGTCTTCTCGGTGCTGGGCAGTCTGTCCGAGCGGCTGGACACGCCCATCGAGGACCTCGCACGTCACGGTCAGTTCGAACCCCAGATTACGCTTTCTTTCTTTCTTTTTTTTTAATGTGTAATGGGGTGTGCGGCTGACGACCATCGTGTTCACAAGAATAGGGGAGGGTAACATTGCGCCGTGCGATTGAAGCTAAACGAGTCGGCCCAACACGTGATCGTCACGTCGGAGCGCGCGGTGGGTTTTAGTGCTGCCGCTCTGAAGGCAGAGCTAGCTACGGCGGCACAGCGGTGCGCGTCGATTAAAGAAAAATTACCGGAACCACACATTCTTGGCCAGTTTAAGCTGGGTCTTAGAAGTCACGTGTTCACCTGACACTGCGAGGGGGGAAAAATGAAGGGAAGGGCTTCTCGGAGAGTTCGTTTGCCGAGGCTGGCTTCGTGAGGTATAATGCTCCCCTCCTAGTTTATTTTCTTCCGCCATGTTCAGAAGCAGGTGTCGGTTCTAAGCTTCTCGTCGACGACTTAAATATGACGATAATGATGATTTCAAATGCCATCCCCTTTTAATCGGCGGGGGGACAAATAATCACCTACATCCTTTGTGAGATATTTATGTGCTACCATATCGCAATCTAAAATCAAGAAGGGGGCCGACAGATGGACTAGCACACTGTGATATAAAAGTTACAAACAGAGATACTGCCGAGGATGACAAGACCGCCTTCGACGAAGATAGGCTCACCTATCGAAACGTAGAGCAGCCTTTCTGAGACACATTATCGCTCTTTGCAACTTTTATACCACAATATCGTAATCTCGTACTCTGGTTATTATCTAGTCCAGCTACCTGCGTCTGTTATTATCCCGTCCCAATGTCTTTTCTGTTGTATCCCCACCAATACTCTAAAGACTATCTTGCCTATCTTCACCGATGACCAGCTAACGTCGCCCATCAGTTTTAAAACCCAGCGCTTCTGGAAGCTCGACGGTTTCTACGGTTCTCTCTGGCTGTATGTCTTCGCATTCTGTTACAATCAATTGAAAAAATAAATGAGCGCGAACTGAAGTCGAAGACAGGCATATGAGCACAAGGCACGCACGACGGTATACAAGCTCAGTCATTCCGGGCCTGTCCCATCGTGCGTGTGTGTGTGTGTCTCCAGAGTTCTTCTCTTGCCCCTAGCTGCTCAGACACATGGGCGGTTCACCCTTAACCGCACGTGACCGGTCGTTCTCGCAGGCATGAGTCTGTTCTTCCTGTCGTTCACCGAGGCGGTCGCCGACATCGACTTCGCGTACGTGTGGAGCGCCGGCTTCTTCAGCGCCTTCGTCCTCTGCGCGCTCGACTCGAACGTGAGCAGGCTCTCAGACTTTCCATTTGCTCGCTTGTTTTGCATTTATAAGCTAGCTTGAATGTCGCACCACGAGCGCAACTAGCGCACGACGCCACTGCATATATATATATATATATATATATATATATATATATATATATATATATATATATATATATATATATATATATATATATGTGTGTGTGTGTGTGTGTGTGTGTGTGTGTGTGTGTGTGCGGGGGGGGGCGGATGTTTAGGATATTTTCGTCTGGATTTACATAAGGACAGCCCAAGCCAACGTCTATACAACGGGACTCAATTGTGTTTGCTAGCTAGGGGCCTGTCTTCGCCAGGTCTGTCTCCGGCCTGGCCTTGACGAATAAGCGAGGGCAACGCCAGACTAAGACAAGGCAAGCTCCAGCTGAGAAGGCTGCCCTCGTTCGTCCACTGTTGATCGAACATAAATTGGAGTGCTTGTGGCCTATGAAAAAGGCTGGACGCTACGAGTCCCAGGATTTGGTTTTGTGAGCGTTTAAGTACTGGGAGAAGATGCACCATTTAACCGGTCACTATAGCTTGATTCACATCAACTCGACACGAGCGGGTCGACTCTGAAGTCGAGCTAACCCTATAGCCCAATCCGACTGCGTTTGTATCAGGTCGTTTACATGTACCCGACAGAACCGGGTCGAGTCCGCTCGTCAAGCTGGAATCGGCTTGTTCAGTCCATGTAAACGCTAGCCGGTCGGGTTCAACGAGCGTCGAGTCGGGTCGAGTCGGCCCGACTGAATGGGGTAGGTTGACCTAGCCCGACCGGTTTGCATGCGTGCGTGTGAACGCGGACGGGCCGGGCCGTGCCAGCACTGAGACGCGTGGGACCACTGCAATACTGCGATTTATGCGCCGGCAGCGGGAACGGTATCGGGACAACGCAAATACAGGCAGTGCGCAGTGCAACCCAACTGTAAGACCCAGGAAATAGAGCTGTTGCAGATGGGCTGCGGGAACCGGAAGTCCAGTTCGAACGCGTTGATGTCTCGCTGTTGACGTCGTCGTTCAGACTCGTCAGAATCAACTTCACGTAAACGCGGTCACGTGGAGCTCAGTCGGCCTGATTCCTGACTTGACCCGTTCGCGTGGGGTTCACGTAAACGTAGCCTATATATGTGCATTGCCAAGCGGGTCAAGTCAACCCGCTCCTGGTATAGGCGGGTTGACCGACCGCTCCTCGACGCCGCTCACTCCGTCCAATCCGCTAGCGTTTACGTAAACGCGACGATCGGTTTTCGGCCCGACGAGCCGACTCGACCTGACTTTATCGGGTTCATGTAGAGGTCGCTGGTGTCGACTCAATCGCAGAGCCTCATGGTGGAGTCGGTGCTGACGCCGCTCAGTGACGAGTTTACCTGCGTGCGCGCCCGAAGACCCCGGACGGCCTTCGCCTACAGCCTCATCGCGTTCTTCGCCTCCATGCCACTGGCGATGCAGGTAAGAACAGACGACACCGTTTCGCGGCAAATAACCGTCTGTTCGGCGTTTCCGGAGATGAGGGCTTCGAACTTTACGTTCAACATACGCCAGAGCGTGGCCTCCGAGACCGGGCAGCGCGCTCGGTGACGCTGCTCCATCTCGGAGGCCATGACGAGAGAAAATGAGAGGTCCGTTTTACGGTAAACGCGTCATTGGCATTGAATACTATGTATCATCAACATTTATCCTGCTTTATTAAAAAAGAGAAATAGCGGTGCCTCGCATGTGGCCTAACATAGATAGATATCTATTCATAAACTGTTACTCTGCTGGCATGAATTGAAAACGTAGGGTGCTATTAGCGGTCGGAATTTGAACGAGAGGCAGGTTCAGAGGCTGATTTATACCTAAAGTGATCAACTGGAGTCCAACAAGGGCTGTCTCTGATTGGAGCCAACGTTTCGGAAAGCACATTTGTCTTCGTCAAGGAGATCTAAAAAAAAAAAAAAGCTGCTGGAGTGGAAGTCGCCGATACCGGCTTATGGGCTCGAGCATAACCTCCTGTAGCTCGGGTGAAGCCGGCGACGGCCATCTTGCGGCGGGCAAGAAGCGGCCTGCCTAGAGCTTCACAGCGCTGTTCGCCGACAATGCCAGTGGTTTTTATATTGCTTAACGGATTTTCAAGTTCTATTGCAACGCTGTGGGCTATGAGGCGAGCCATATTGGAGGCCTCCGGATCGCAGATATCCGAGTACGGGACATTTTTTCATTTTATCGGCATCAATACGCAACAGCCGCAAAATAGAAAAAAAATCACGCTATAATTAGCGTTTATTCACCTTCTTTTATGCAGTGTGGAAACTGATCGATTATGAAAGGTGTCAGAACAAAAAGAAAACAATTAAACACTGAAAATGTAGCATGAGAAATAGCGGTACACGCAACAAACATAACTATTCATTGTTATCTTCATTATCATCAGGCGTTGCCGGTGCTTTTAGCATCCTCATTGCACGGAGGGTCTCGGAGCTTTGGTGGCGGCCGTTTTCTTTTACCCTGAAATGTAAAATTTTCCTTTATTCTAGAACGAGGCAATGCTAATCTTCATACTTATTTAAATTAGAAGGAAAAACGCCAACATGTCAACTGCCTGTACGTCAACTTTCCTAAAAAGTACCCGAGCGCGCTAGCACCCTTTTGGGATCCACACAGCACCGCGCACGGCGAGATACGACGATCCGAAACACGTAAAACACGTAAGCTGCGGCGACTGGCGTAATTTTGCCCCCCGCAAGATGGCGACGCGGTGGCTTCACTTGACGCGTGCTCCCATCACTCCAGCAGTTTTTCTTTAACCTCCTTGGGTCTTCGTCAGAGCCATCGCTACTAGGTCAGAGCAACATTATTTTGGTGAAGTGAACTTCCCTCTTCGAAACATTGACTCTAGAGTGATAATGCCCTCCGCAATATGGCGACGCGGCAGTTTCACTTGACGCATGCTCCCATCACTCCAGTAGTTTTCCTTTAACCCCCTTGGTCTTCGTCAGAGCAACATTGACGAAGTGAACTTCCCTATTCGAAGCGCTGACGCTAGCTTGAAGTACCTTGTTCGATCCCTGTCGATCATTAGCGATGCACGACTTAATGAGACTCTTCCCATAAGAAAAGGGCGAACGGCCTTGTAAGCAAGCATGATCCTTCCTTGTACCATCGATAGCAGTAGTAGCGATAACAGTATTGTTGCCTTGCAAAACGCGTGCGCCATGACGCGGGTTCAATTTCCCAGCTCTCTATAATAATAGTTTGACATGGGTTACACCGTAAATGAGCTTTTGAAAAAGAATAGGTGATCAGAGCTCAACAATATTATCCTATAGCAGAATTCGGCTGCTCCGGCATTCGATTTATATAAATGTCAAGATGAATAGAGAAAGCATGCGCGTACATGCTATATATACATTCACAGATATTATACAGATATGCATACCTTTGTGCATTTCCAGCAGTGTTATTCCGAGCACTTTGCTTAGCAGAAAGGATTTGACAATGTAACGGTATTATATATTAAACCAATAGTTACACATTAAACATGTCAGGTGTCAATTACGTCCCCATGCCAACCAAAGAGCCGGCGCAAAATGTTGCGAACGCATACAACGGAAAAGTGATGTCAACTCTTCTTTTCATTTTCTTCCTTTTTTTTTTCATTGGCAGAACGGTGTTTACCTGGCCTTCCTTCTTGACACGTACGTACGGGGCATGCTGATACCGATAATCGCCTTCGTGGAAATCTGCGTCATTGTTATATTTTACGGTGAGCAACGCCTTCACGGGACGTTTACTTGCATTCTTCCTCCCGCGAATACAATAACACCTATTCCACTGTGAAATCGAAATGTCTCTTTTGGCGGATTGCCTGTTTAGGTGGCGTAATCAGGAAGCTGCAGGTAGCCTCAGGTCATGCGCTTTCCTTGTCTTTCTTTAGTACTAAAAAAAAATGAGCATAGGGAACGACAGTTCACAATTCATGTAGAACGCACAATGCAGATCGTTTTTTAATTAGCCCGTTCATAAACTTGTTGCCGTTTACGGAGTACCGGAGCACAGAAAAACTTTGACGATATACACGGTATACCGGAAGTGCTGGTAGCGCGCCATCTTGTGACGCAGCACGCGAGGCAATACTGCTGACGCGCAGGGGAGACAGCGCCCTGGCGGCTACCAGGTATCTCAGAACGCTGGCGTGGTGAAGAGCGCCGTCAGGTTGTGCTGCAGGCTTCGCATCTCGACGGTGCACGAGAATGGGCCGAAGGAACGCCATCGGCGTTTGTAGCTCGAACTCTACTGCTTAGAGAAAGAAAAACATGTATGTCTACTGTGTGTTCCCGCTCAGACCGCTGTATACGGACCACGGTGACGTCGTGACGGCGCTGGAACGCGAACAGCAGAGAAAGTAGTCTTGGCTCCATTGCAGAGCCGATGTGGAGCGTTGACGGCGCGTCCACTTGGCTTCGCCGTTTTTCTTTTTCTTTTTTTTTTTGCAGCCAATCGCACTGCGCGCCTCCGGAGACGTAACCATTCCACACGCGGGTCGCGCGCATGCGCCGTCGATACCAGAACAGCACGACGGCGACGACAGCAACAAAGGCGGCGCGGGCGCGCCTTGAGTGTTCGTACAATTGCTATCACAGTAAAAAGTAAAAAAAAAACATCCTCAATACGCTAATGGTTGTGGCGGCCAACGCCTTTCCATCAGCATATAGGCAGAAAATAGCGATTACAGTTACAAGTCCTCCGAGATCTTTTCGCGCATGCTTCCTTTCGCACGCGCCTCCATATCTTGGAGACTATACTTTCGCCGGCGTCACAAGATGACGCCACCGCGAAGCCACTGTGCCGGTGGCGTCTCTCTCTTGTGTCTCGGATTTCGTAAACTCTAAGACTATAGTCTTCGGGTAAGCTTTCACATGCCACGTGAGAACTCCTGTACTTTTTTACGCTATTTTGTGTGTGCGTCTGTGTGTTTCAGGAGTGACAAGGCTGGGATTAGACTACGAGTTCGCGACGGGACGTCGCCAGTGCTGCTACCTGGATCTCTGCCTGCGCGTGTTTGCACCCGGCGCTCTCTGCGTGCGTTTCCTCAGCGACTCTGCACCTAATTGCTTAACTCACGCCATCAAAAATTCTGACGCTGCCCTCGCAGGAGAGAGAACAGAGAACATTGAGCGCGGAATATAGAAGACGCAAACTCGGAAGCTACAACCATAAGGGCTGCTAACCTATATGGCTACTACCCGAGGATTATTTGCGCAAGACGCGCCCATATGCCACGCAGTCAATTTCCTTCCGTCCGTTTGTCCTATCAGCACAACGTCGTAATACACATGGAAATATGCATAGGTCCCAAGGTTACAAACCGCAGCCGAGACTTGTATCAATGCTACAAAAATAAAGTAATACAGCGAACAGACAAAGAATTGCATGAAGTTGATGCACCTTTGATCGCGGCTAAAGATACGATCGAACAGATACGATAACGCCCATGGGTCCCTGTCCAGGGGCGGCTTGCACGAACATTTCATAACGAAAATAATAACGAATAATAACGCCGTTCTTAAATGTTCCATTGACAACGCATAGTCCGCACAACAACGCGTTGTTAAATTCGTTACTATCTTCGTTATTAAATGTTCGTGCAAGCCGCCCCTGGACACGGACCCATGGGCGTTATCGTATCTGTTCTATCGTATCTTCAGACGCGATCAAAGGTGCATCAACTTCATGCAATTCTTTGTCTGTTCGCGCTGTATTACTTTTTTTGAGAGGCCTCCGCGTTTCCTTTGAGCGCTGAGATTTCGGGAACACGTGCAGCGAGTTGACACGCGGTGTCGCCACTTGCGCGCCTCGCAGTTCACGATGCTGTTCTCCCTGTTCGGCAAGCAGCGGGACCTGTACTTCGAGAACTACAAGTACCCGGTGGCCGCCAAGATGATCGGCTGGTGCGTCGCCGCCTTTGGGCTGCTGCAGATCCCCCTCTTCGCGTACGCCGAGCTCTACGCCGCCCACTTCGTAAGACAACCTCCCCCTTCGATTCCCGCTCCGCATATAGCGAAGTCGACGCCACATATAGAGTCACCAATAGCGTAACGATTCTATAAGAGCGTCTCCCACGAAAACTAGATCACACTTCCTGTATCTGCCCCCGAGCTCCCAAACACGTACTACACACTCTGAATTACACCCTTTGGGGTGTAAAACACTTGGGTGTAAATTACACCATCTGGGGTGTCATTTAGAGTGTGTAGTACGTGTTTGGGAATTTGAATGTAATTGCAACCAAATGGTGTAAATTACACCCTTTGGGGTGTATATTTGCCACACAGCGATAAGCGTCATCTGTCTTGTCCGCATTTCCTTTCTTTAACGCTGCGAGCCCGGTACTTCCCAGTAACGAACGGCATGCGCGTTATCAGCGTGGCATAGCATTCCCGACGGGAAAGTAGCGGGCGCGGCGTTTTCCAGAAAGGAAACGCAAGCAAGGCAGATGACGATTATTGTTGTGTGGCAGAGATACACTCCAAAGGGTGTACCTTTGTCTAAGAGTGCAGATCCCTAGAGGGATGCCGACGTCGAAAGTATAGTACGCCTCTGCCGTGACGTCAAACGAATCGCGTTTTACAATTTGTTCTCAATGATTTTCCTTCTTTTCCTATATGTCTCTTGCACACGGGGTTCTACGATCCATGGTAGATTTACCTTGGGACACGTTAACTCAATCGACGCATCAACTCCTTTTTGCGGGTGTCGGTTAATGCACCCGACAGTAGCACGAGACTATAAAGGAAGTGCAATACGTGGTCTCCTCAAAAAATAAAGAAAGAAAAGAGGAAGGAAGAAGAAGAAGGCTGCAGAGTTGAACAAAAATTTGTTCTGGGTGAAGGGGGGGTTGGGGCGGGGGATCTAACACGGGGCCAACGCCTTTCCGGGGCGGCGGCTCCACTACTGACCGGGACGAATTTCTTTTCAACTACGAAGCGTTTATACAGCACTATATAATTTTGTATAGTACTATCTTTGTGTGACATCATTGATCTTATTAGCGCTTGCTCCGGGCAACTTTTGTCACTAAAGATATCATCGCGTTGGAAGGAAAATGTAGACAAAGACGCACATCTCTGATGGGTTGCCAATCTAGATGTGCGAAGGTTAGTGACTTAGCGTAACTATATTAGCGATTACTGACCAATATGACGGCAGGTGTGGTTGCGGCGCAAGATAATAAAGGGACACTGCACGAAATTCTGAATCAGCTTTATGCTGATTAAATCATGAGGTTTTACATGGCAGAACCATGATTTGATTATGAGGCACGCCGTAGTGGGGGACTCCGGATGAATTTTTACCACTTGCAGTTCTTTAACACGCACCTAAACCCATATACACGGGTGTTTTTTTTTTAAATTTATTTCGTCCCCATCGAAATGCGGCCGCCGTGACCGGGATTTCATACCGAGACCTCGTGCTTAGCAGCGCAACGCCAAGGCCACTGAATAACCACGGCGGGTTTTATGCTAGTCAATCACTGATATAAATTTTTTTTCGTTAATTTCGCAGTAAGGGTTTAAGAAAGAAAATAAAGGCCGAATTGTTTCTTCTTGTAACTTCGCGCCGAAGCTCCATCGCCGGAACGTCAGTGTGACGTCACAGATTTCAAGATACTTTTCTCGCATTTGAGCCGTCGTGGCCAAATAAAATTTTATTTAAACTTGCTAAATTCAGTCTTTGGCTATTACAGCGTATGATGTAGTCTATTATTAACAATAAAGAAACGATAACTTTAGTTATCTTTTCATTCTTTGTTATTTATTAGATAGCTATAGTTATCGTAGTCAATGACGTCACGAAGAGCTGTTGCGGGAATTCGACGGTGGCGTCGCCACCGGTCCTTCATTCCGGCGTCTTTTCTAGATTGCCGAGTATCCCTCTCCTCACGGTAAGGGTGGCTCTTCTGGTGTTGCGTAGAAAGGTAGTTTGCTAACACAGCTGAAATTATATTTTTTTCTCTTCCGTCTGCCTTAATAAAAGTTGACAGTCACTCTAGCATGGTGCTAAAGAGGATAAAGGCGAAAGCCTGCGCGCCCACGAGATCGACATTCATTAAACTGCTTGACATTCTCATTCGAATGCATTGTTTACTTGCTCTTACTTGTTTTCTCCCACCAAACGTCACGGGTTCGAGTGTCTTAATTAACTGTGCCTTAATTAACACTAAAGGTCGTGGGTTCGAGTGCCTTAATTCGCCTTAACACCAAAGGTCGTGGGTTCGAGTCCCCCCAACGGTCGCGGGTGGCACCACCAATTTTGGACGCCATTGATGTTTGGTGACATTACGCCGGACGGTCAGTTTTTTCGATAACGCCACACAACAGATTTTTCCACCCGCGAGGCACTTAAGGCTTTCATCTCAAATGGGGGAATGTATGACTTTTGATTTCATTTGGTAACAATAACTGTTTTCCCGTCACGTAAATGGAAGTTGATTACACGTACAAAATACTACCATATTACCAGTTGCAAAACCGATTTAAGGAAGCACTTTGGCCGTCCCATGAGAGTTCTTGAGTGTGTGTCCCTTGTGCTTTTCTGCTCGCGCGCCTTACCCGCCGCTGTTGGTCAGTGGATGTGGCGTAACGCTGCTAGTGTCGCGGGTTCGATCCCCAGCCTCCGCATTGCGATGAAGGCGGAATACAAAAAAAAAAAGAAAAACGTTCGCGTACAGTGCTTTGGATACACGTTAAAGAATATACCGGGTGGTCAAAATTACTGCAGACTCCTGCACCTCATAATCAACTGTGCAGTTTCGGGACGTTATCCCTTACAACATTTTTTTTTTGCAGTCTATAGAATATCTGTAGATATTTGCCTTTAAATTCTATAGTATTTCAGTGGACATAATTAATAGACTAGTGTATAGACGGTATACGGACCTATGGCCTTACAGTATTATAGACCATTGGCCGTAAGATATTTATACACAGATGTCCATACTTAGAAGAATATTTGCATAGACCAGCCTAAACCCCACAATTAATTAGTTGACTCTTCCGACATGGCGCAGAATTTCGGCGCAGTTTGCCGACCGAAACCGATATGGGGCCCCGACAACCCGGAACTCTTCCAGGGGTACCTGGAGTTTCTGGAAAAGCACGGTGGCATCAAATCGCCGTTGACGTCGTCTCCGCCGAGTGTCGTCACCAGGGTGCGGGAGCTTGCGCTGAAATGACACTTTCTCACAAAACGCAGAAGCAAACGCGTGTTGTCAGGAATATGGAGATTTGATGACGTCAAACACGTGAACGAATAGCAGGTGTCTCGGGTTTCTGAGTCAACGCTTCGACAGGAGGAAGCGTGCGTTTGTCGATGCGACAAGTTTCTCAGCTACTTTCATACTCAGTCTGAAATCGATAACTGAACGATATGTCGTGTGGGTGGGAAGTACACTTATAGGAACCGAACAAAACAATGTTAATCGAAATGATGTAAAAAAAAAAGGGGGGGTTGACGTTTCGCCTTCCGCACGGAATTGTTGTTCACTAAACTAAAATGCTGAAAACGTAGATCTTAAGTGCGTTTCAGTAAGCTGTTCAGGCATCGGTCGTAGGAATGCAGACTGCCGTTTTCTGAGTAGTCGAGGATTACACGGTATTGCCGCGCCATCCAGTTGTTTTCCCCTAGCGACACTCGAACCCTGACAACAGTTGATATCGCGCTGCCTATGCGATTACGTATACGTCGGCGAAACATTTTTTTTTTTTTGTAGAGGCGCCTAAAGGAGCAGATGAACGATGTATGTAAAAAGGTTGAAACTCGCCCACATCAAGCAGCAGAAGCTTGATGTGGGCGAGTTGTTCTTTTAGTCCGCGTCTTCGTAGCGCTCTTTTCATCAAGTTGTTTGCAATGCAACACCGAACACGCAGACACCACGCAGCGCGATATCGATTGGGGTGAGGCTTGTATTGTCGCCAGGAAAAAGAACTGGATGCAGTGGCAACACATGAGGCCTTTGACCATACTGACAAAAACAAAGGCAGAAAATATAGGCTTGATCAGGATGACGGCAATCTGCCGCCTTCCTCACGCAAGGTATCTGAACAGATTACTGAAACGAGCTCGACGTTTCGAGTATTTTAGTTTAACCCGCCGTAACGTTAACAGCGCCACATTGGTCGGCGTTCTGAGTTTCTTTTTTTTTTCTAACATGAAAATAAGTCAACTTACCGTTATGGCGACTGATATATGACTGGAAGCGTTCAAACGGAGAGGCTAGTTATATAGACTAGTTATGACAGTGCAGGTATGTGCTGCATTTTTTCAAGTAAGTAGGTTGGCAAAAAAATAAAAAATAACCATAATAACGGCAGTGAGCTGTCACAAAACGTCGTACATAAATTCGGTAATCTTAGCCCCCTGGTCGAGACATTGGCTCCCGGCTGATCACTCACTGTTGGTCAGTTTTCACCAAGTGAAGCGTTCGTCCACGCCACAGCAGCTCACCAAAGGCGTGGGTTAGTAGCTGCTTGCTCGAAATATCGTAGTGCCTACTTTTTTGTCACTTGTCACCTAGCAAAACATTGTTAATTCTTAGATAAATTAAAACGCTGGTCCCAGTTCTATACAATGAGCTCCAGCGGAACCGTTAACTTGAGCCTTTGGAATCGTTTGGAAACTCCTATGTAGTATAAGCGTTAAATAGCAGCGGTCGTCTGCTACAGCCAGAATTTCGTTAGTCCCCGACGTGTCACCTACGTGACTTCGGTCAAAGTATGATCGTAACACCCTACGTGCCACCCACATCAATCAATCAATCAATCAATCAATCAATCAATCAATCAATCAATCAATCAATCAATCAATCAATCAATCAATCAATCAATCAATCAATCAATCAAAAGTAAAACTTTATGATTAGGAAACGTTGATACAGAAATATTTGGACCAATAGCCTAAATGGCTAGTGATTGGTACAATACAAAACTGATTAGCAATCTTGTACAAGCTGTTCCTGGTAATAAATACAGGTAATTGCTATACATAGGATGATCAAAGTATAATCGTAACACCTTAAGTGCCACCCACACGACTTCGGTCAAAGGATGACCGTAAAAATTTTTTAAAGACACATGTTTTCGTACTCGCCATTGTGGCGTGTGAAAGAGTTGACAGACGCGTTGCCCGCTTTGCGTGCACTGATCGAATCTGCGCTCAGCACGCCGCGAATGCGCGATGCGATGCAAAGAATATTGAACGCTGTGAAACTACATCTTGAAATTTGAAAAGTGAGTGAACGAATGAAATCTTCGCCACTTTACTAGCGTATGTTGGAGGACCGACACGATGAAAGTCTCACTTATTTACACATCGGTTGTTCTTGGGTGTTTTCCTATGTCCAGTTCGTTCCGCACTAACGCTATGTCAGTATGCCCACGAACGAGAACCAGTGGCGCGGCATCCTATCCGTCAGTTCTTCTGTACAGAGAACTTGCCTTTGTCAACCTTTACGGTAACACCCCCTCCCCCTTTTCCGCCAGGCAAGCCACTTTAGCACCACGACCACCTTGGGGAAGTCGACCGGCGACGCCGTGCCGAAGCGAGCGGCTAAAGCCGGCGGCGTTCGAATCGCGCTGCCCGAGGACGGGGCGCCCGACGAAGACAGCAAGCGCGACGCACGCGCCTTCCGCAAGGCTGCCATCCGTCGCATGTCGATGGCGACGGGCCGCACCCCCAACGAGCTGAAGCGAATGGAGGTGTTGCTCAAGCTTCGCAGGTCGACCATGTCCGAGAGCGCGATTTCGGACGCCACGGAGCTGGAATCGAAGCCGAAGATTCGGCCGTTCGAGCCGCCGGACACTGCCGAGCGAGAACCGACGCCGGCGTCAACAGCGAAGCAAGTCCGGCGGGGATCACTGAGCCAAGACTCTCTCGGCTTCGCTGTCCCACCGCACGCCCAGGGCGCATCCGGAAGCGCGATCGGCGCGGCGACGTCTCCGGGAGCGACGCGAGAAGGTCGGGACGGCCACGCCGACGGTCACGCCAAGCGTCGGGCAAAAGGTCACATCACCATCAGCTCGCCCGCCGGGGAGTCCGAGGGCAGCGTAAAGAAGACGGCCTCGCCGCACGCGCGGCGTCTGAGCACCGTCCTCGGCCCACCCGTGCTGGGCTACAGCGACGTCCTGCGGCGACCCAGCATCAAGGTCACGCTTCTCGAGTCCGTGGCGGACTCCGGGCCCGAGATGGAGAAGCAGGCGGCGGAGCAGGTCAAGAGGGCCGTCAGAGACTTCCGGCGGAAGTCCATCGCCGCCGCGCGCACGCTCAGCGCCGCCGGGCTGCCCGGCGCTGCTTCTTCCAGGATGTCCATCAGCGGGGGTCCCGGCTTCGGATTTCAGCCTCTCGGAGGACCACCGCGCCGCTCCGTTAGCGAAGAGTACCTCCCGCCGGGTTCGGCTCTTTCGCGACCTTCCATCAGCGCATCTCCGTACATGGCGGCTCCGCGCCGGTCCGTGAGCCGGGGAAGTGTCGCGTACGGTCCTCTTCCTCCTCGGCGCTCCAGCAGCGCTGGACCGTCACCCGGCGGATTCCATCCGGAGCTCGGCGTTCCGCGCGTGTCCGTGAGTGGCGGCTTCCCTGCGCAACCGTTGGCCACTCCCAGGGGTTCTGTCGGCGGGGGCCCCGCGTCGGTCCCGCCGTTCGACCGCCGGTCCTCGACGCGCCCCTCTGTCAGCGGGGCCAGCAGCCCTCCCGGGGACTCGCGCTCGCCGTTCAGCCCCGAAGAACTGGCTCGGCTGCGGGCGATCGCCCACATGTCGGCGTTGTCGAGCCCCGACAACGAGTGACCGGTCGAGACGAACGGCGCAGCGTATTGTTGCCGTTTACATTCGGCTGCGCATCTTCGTGTCATGGCCGGGCCTGGACGGGCCTGGACGGGCCGCACGCTGGTCGCAGAACCATTGTTCTACGTTCACATTATTTGTGTTTGCCGAAAGGGGTGCGAACAAAAACAACAACAAAATGATAATAGCCATCACTTATGCTGACTAGACGAGATTCCTGGACAACTTTTCTCTTACACTTTCTTTATCACGATCTCATTGTGAATCTGTCAATTCGGTCGCCGCGGTAGCTCGCTGGCTGTGGCGTTCGGTCGCTGAGCACGAGGACCCGCGTTCGACTCCCGACCGCGGCATTCCGATGGAGACGGTATGCAAGAACGCTCGTGCACCGTGTAAATTGGGCATGCACCCTAAGCAACGCCTGCAGGTAGTCAAAATAATACCGAGCCATCCACTACCGTGTCCCTCTAAACCCACTGTGTCCCTAGTTTTAGTAAACCAAAGCTGATATTTTTTTTCATTTTGTTAGCTGCTTCATGGGCCACTCTGTTGTGTTTAGTTCTTGCAACATTGTGCGGGACAGACCACGGATGCGTATAACACGTGTTTGTTTGATAGCGGGTAAATTTGTTTCATAAAGGCTGCACGGCGTGAACAACACCTTCCCCGCCAATAAAGTACCACATACGTAAGCTCTTGTAACAAATACGAGCCTTTTCACCGCTATTACAAGAAAACTGTGTTTCTTAAACGCGGAAGACACTCGCGCGGCGGGATCAGCAAGGCTATCAGGAATACGCTGGATCAGTTGTTTTGTCACAGACATCACCGTATACCTGCGATAGTGGGTGGCAAGACAGCGGCCACGAAGGCCAGCAAGCACGCGCAGCAGCTAAGCCCAGTGGGGGGGGGGGGGGGGGGGGGAGAGATACGGACCGCATGCCGGCTTCTGAGAGCGAGGGCGACATGACGTTGCGGCGGTGCCCTCTGACATTACGCAACACTTGGAGCGCTAATGCGGCAGCAGGAGGCGTAGAGAGAGAGAGATTGTGTGTGTGTGTGTGGTGAATTTTAATGAGGACCAGCAGTTTAGTCGGCTGGGCCTAGGCTTCCCACGATGGGACGTCGAGGTCTTGCCTCTTCGCCGCTTCATAGGCCCCAGAGCTGGTCGTCGATATGGGAGCTGCGCATGGCGGCTTGCCATCTCGACGAGAGGGTCACGGGATTAAGGTGTGGGTATTCATGTTTGCACTCCCATAGCATGTGGGGGAGTGTTGCTGATTGAGTTTTACAGATCTTGCACCTGTGGCTTGGGTAGATGTCGTGGTATATATGATGTGATAGCGTGTGAGGGAGCGGTATGTATTGGTCTGTAACAGGCGAAGGGTGGTTGCCTGTGCTCTGTTTAACTTGCGGTGAGGAGTGGGGAAAGTTCTTCTTTCGAGGAAAAATGACTTCACAAGGCCGTTGTATCTTGTAAGGCGGTCGCGTCCTGGCGGATGCACCTGCACCGTCTCCGGCACGGTTGACTAGTCCTCGTGCTACGGAGAGTGTAACCTCGTTGAGGTTGGTGAGGTGCGGGTGGACATCGCCGGCGTGTGCTGGGATCCAGACGAGGGTGATTTGATTTTCAGGCGAATGCGGGGCTTGTTGTAAGATACGGAGTGATTGTTGAGAAATACGACCCTTGATGTAGTTGTTTGCTGTGCGAGAACCGCTCAGTATGGTGTCACAGGCTGGGTTAAGAGTGGCCAGGGCGATGGCCACTTCCTCGGCCGTCTCGGCATTTAGGTAATGATGCTGGCAGCATGTTGGAGCAAGCCACCTGCTGTGGTAACCGCCGCAAAGCAACGTCCATCTTGGTATTCAGCTGCGTCGATGAAGGTGACGCCCGCGGTGTTGGCATAAGCTTTGATGAGGGAGGCAGCTCGTGCCTTCCTGCATGCGTTCTTTGTTGTGGTCTGGGTGCATGTTTTGAGGAATAATAGGGTCGGCCTGTATCCATTGATGAATGTCGCGTGGTATTGGGTGTTTGTCTCCAGGTTGGTCGTGGCAGGTGATGTCAAGCTTGGTTAGAATGCTGCGGCCCGTTTCTGCGAGGGTAAGCCGTTCCAGTTGGGATCGACGTTGCGCTTCGATTCACTCGTCTAGCGTGTTGTGGATACCTAATTGTAGTAGAAGTTCCGTGCTGGTGTGGTTAGGTGGTCCTAAGGCCTGCTTATAGGGTCCTCTGATGATGATGTCCAGTTTAGGCTTTTCAGTTTTGTACCAGTCGAGAAAGGGCGCAACGTAAGTAATGTGACAGATGATAAAAGATTGGACAAGGCAGATGAGGCTTTTTCCTTCATACCCCGTCGTCGGTTGGTCACTCGTTTCAGCAGTCTGGATGTATTAGCGGTCTGTCGAAGGATCTTGGAGATAGCCGCAGAGTTGGCTCCATTTGCTTCTGTGGTCATACCACGAACGCGGATGCTAGGGACCACGGTTATGGGTCTGCCATCCCTCAGGCGGGGTTTGACTTCCTCGTATTGGCGTTTATTCGTGGAGCCCCGTGGGGGGCGTCCACGGAGTGTGGGGTGGTATAGGAGAAGCCCCGACTTTTCAGGGGAACAGCGAAGTCTTGTGCCTTGAAGATAATTTTCTACGAAGTCAATGGCGTCTTGTAGGACAGTTTCGATTTGGCCGTCACTGCCCTTTGCAGCCCAGATTGTATTGTCGTCGGCGTATATGGTGTGTTCAATGCCGTCGAGTTTTTGTAGTTCTTGTGCAAGTCCGAGCATAACCATGCAGATTAAACAGTATTGCGGAAATGACAGAGCCTTGCGGTGTGCCCGTGCTGCCGAGGGAGAGTTCCTCCGATCGAATGACTCCGACCGAGAGGAATGCCTTTCGATTGAATAGAAAGTCTCTTACGTAGTTGTAAGTGCGTACTTCAAGGTTGAGTAAGGAGATGCGTTCGAGGATTGTGGAGTACATGATGTTATCGAAGGCGCGCTCGAGCTCGAGGCCCAAGATCGCCTTCGTGTGACGGGATTTGCCATCTAGGATTTGATGCTGAAGTTGGAGCATAGCGTCTTGGATGGAAAGGTGCTCTCCGAAGCTAATTATCGAGTCGGGGGTAAACAGATGTGTCTTCGAGGTGTGTGCTTACACGGGTTAGGAGTGCGTGCTCCATGACCTTGCCTACACATGAAGTTGGCGAGATTGGCTGGAGATTGGCGAGGCTAGATGGCTTACCGGGTTTGGGGAGGATAATTACTTTGGCCGTTTTTCATGTCGGATGAATGGATCCTGGGCGCTAGCAGTTGTTGATGTATTCGGCGCGTTGTCTCACCGAGGGGTCATCTAGATTTCTTATTGTTTTATTCGTAAAACCATCTGGGCCTGGCGCCGAACGACTGTTCAGCTTGTGCAGAAAAGCGTGAATCTCTGCCATGCTGAAATCATCAAGGGCAGGGTTACAGGTCCCCGTGTATGGCCCGTGAGGTTGAGTGGGCCCAGATGGGATGTACTTTTTGACAGAATGTATTCTTAACGTGGTCCTGGCCATGCGTCTTGCTTTCTTTGAATAAAAGCTTGGTGAGGCGATCTTGTTGATATTAGCGGGTGGTGGTGCTATCAAGCAAATGTCTGAGGATTTTCCTCGTGCGGGGGTGGTAGAGTTGCCCGTCTAGAGAGTTACAGGTCTCTGTCCTTTGCTGTTGACTTAGAACGTGGCAGTGTTCTTCAATTTCCTTGTTGAGAAGTGCGACCTTGCGTCTGAGTCTTCTATTGAGCCGTTGTCCATTCCATCTAGAGAGGATGGATGTTTTGGCCTCGATAAGGTGGGCGAGTCTGCTGTCCATGCGCTCAGTCGGGGCATCTGTTGGGATAGTGCGGGTGGCCGATTTAGTGTCAGACTGTAGATTGCATGACCATGCTTCTATATCGGTAATGGGAGTGTCCGTTGTTGCTGTTACACGGCGTTTACGGAACGCATCCCAGTCTGTCCAAGTAATGTCCCTTGTTCTTATCGTAACGGCTGTTAGGTGTGGGAGAGTAATTTCGGTGATAGAGTTATCACTCCCGAGGTCGTGCTGGATGTTGCGCCAATGGGCATTGTCTGCGTTTTTGGTGAAAGTGAGGTCTGGTTTCATGTCTCGTTCAATGGAACTGCCGAGGCGAGTGGGGAAAGCTGGGTCAGTATTTTTTTTCTTTGCAGGTGGTCCCTTTCGCCCGCTCTGTCGAGGCCCGCCCTTGACGTGGTGCTGCAGCCAATGGGAATTTAGGTGTCCTTTCGCTGCTACAGACTACAAACGCCGCTTTTTCGCTCCCCCTCCTTTATATTTTTTTCGGCTTTGGCGTCAAAAATATAAATAAGGGGCATATATAAAGAAGTTGTTTCTGTCGTAACAAAGGGAGCTCCTGAAATGAGCTTTTTTGCTTGCTTGTTAGTTTGCTGAGTCAGTTCTTCTGTCTGTGTGTCTGTATGCCGGTCTGTTTTGTTTGTTCTTTTCATCAAAATGACACGAACGAACCGTGAAGGATAGTCAAAGAAGGGAGCTTCAGTAGTTAATAGAAAAATTAATCTAATTTCCAACGAAACAGTTCGTAAATGGAGGAACGATGCGTAAACCAGCAGTCAGCCTTGCAAGAGCAGAAAAATCCGAAACATACTCTACGAATAAGAATGGACGACATATTTACGAGTCTTGCGTAGAAATATCGAAAGTATTGAGAATACAAGACAATCAAACAAAACAAATTTCATGACTCAAGCTACGTGCACGCTATTGTGCCACAATCCTTTTCGGTCGAATGTAAATTCTGCGGGCAGAAAGCAGAGTTGTACCATATGGTATGGGCCTGCCAAGCTAATGATGCCTTAGGAAGGATGGGAGGCAGCCCTGTCCAGCTCAACCCCCAAGGACCGGCGAGCCCTCGTGGAAAGAGCTAGGGCAGCGGCCTTAGCCAACGGAATTCCGGAATAAGAATACGACCACCCTTCTCCTAACTCCCCTCCCCCTTTCCTTTAAATAAAACGTTTTCATCATCATCATCATCGTGGGTGATGTGAAAGACAATCATTATTAAAGTAGGGAAACAGCTTCGCCTCGATTCTTATTTCCTTCTCACACGATGTCTACCACACGCGCATGTTACGGTGCTTCACTCTGTCTTCGTCGTCTTCTCGCAAGTACGCTCACGAGCAACATTCCGTTCTAAATGGTCACCATCGGAACAGGCGCACCCAGGTGAACATATGTATTGCTAATAAAGTATTTTCCTTTTCTCGCCGGCTCAATTGTTAACGTTAACGCTCTTTTATGCATTTCTGACTCGCGTCTCCTTTTCGCAGTTTTCTCGTAATTTCTCTGAGAGGGAGAGCGAAAGAGAGATACAAACTTCAGTGATACGCTGGAGATTTCGTTCGTGTCAACTCTAACTCACGATTTATGTCCTCCACGTCTCAAAGCTCAATCGCACCCTTTGTTTCTATTTCACCTCAGTTTCATTTATTTATGTTTTCCCCCTCAGTGGGTATGAGCCAAATTTTCAAGGTCATGATCTGTATTATCATCATCGTCATCAGTTATTCCAACGGTCAGCGCAGTTTGCACCTTCGCGCACTACGCGAGCTCATCTCTAATCTCAAGCCTTCCGAACAACCTGTTTCAGCGTGAGTGGAGATCATTCGCTTTGTCTATTCTGCTGCACCTTGTTGTTACTTTCGAAGACGTGACCGCGGGAAACGGTACTGTGGTGATTTTGTTTAGCTGGACTTGTGGCAAAAATAGTTTCTGCGGAGATCGCTAAGGTGGAGGTGGAGAGTTTAACGAAAGCGAAAAAAAAATTGTCATTCACAACAGAGTAGGATGAAGCTATATGTATATACAAAAGAAAAACTCGTACTCGAATTTCCATACGGATTTCCGAAAGAACCCATACGAGTTCTTCGCCAGCATTGTTAAAGGGTATAGTGACAGACGGGGACAAGCTAGTGGACGGGCAGGTGCTTGTGCGTGTCCGCTTGCTTGTCCTCGTTGTCACTGCGCTTAAACAATACTAAGTGTGCCGTAACAACAAGACCGGACGTCAATGATTGTCAGGTTCTTCCCCCGCGGGTTTTCTTCCCATGAGCGTTCTCCAAAAGAACCAGTAACGGGTCCTTTCGGAGAACGCTCGTGATGAAAGTCCTGTCCAGGGTTCAACGGAACGTTTTAGCCTGTTCGTCAGCGTATTGCAGTTTACGGAATACCGGGGTACCAGTGAGGTGTATACAAGCAGCAGCAGTTGCGACAGGACCGACATCTTGTGAAAGTTTACTGAAGCGCAACAGGTCAGAAACGATGTTCTTCTTGCTGTTCTAGTCAAAGGGAAAAAACCGACTATTAATTATTATGAGGCTGCCGAGACCTTTGCGCCCCACCAGCGAAGTTGCACATTGACTGTGACTGTGCACTAATATCTACGTGCGCTCCGGTTGAACTCGAAGTCGCAATAACACGCCACAAGGACTGCTGAAGACTTGGTTGTCTCGGTAGTGTGTAAATGCTAATGCGGCGAAACTAAAAATATCCAATATCCCCTTTGTGAGCGGCTTGTCATCGAAGTAGATGAAAATGTATCTCCAACATTTATAGCCTTCTGTATTTCTTCAAGTGACCGAACGCTCCGGATAGGAGACAATCGTCCACGGCGGTGGCACTACGTTACGCAACCACGTTCTCAGTTATTGAGCACCTCAATTATAGCTAGAGTATGACCAACTTTTGACCGGCGCCTGCTGTCGTTCCGGGCCTGCTGATTTGCCTCTGCGGGCCGCTTGATTAAAGAAAAGTTGCGTGACCCTAACCATGCCCATAAACTGTGGTCGACCACTGGGAAGATGGCGCCCTCCTAACAGAACGCTAGTTTTGGCGTTCACTGAACAGGCCCTGAAAAAAAAAATACAAGAGGCCATTCTCCAACTTTCCGCGGTGGTGACGCAGCGCGCTTGCTGCGCCAGAGGTCTAGTGATTCAAAAGTTTTCTCGTCGGCGTTTTCCCCTTTCCCTTCCCCCAGTGTAGGGTAGCAGACCGAACGCTCGTCTGGTTGACCTCCCTGCCTTTTCTCTCCTATGCTTTCTCTCTCTCTCTTCTCGTCGGTGCAGAATGGCAGTGGAGCGAGAACGGTGGGCGAACAAGTTCGAGTTCGTGCTCGCCTGCATCGGCCTGTCCGTCGGCTTGGGCAACATCTGGAGGTTTCCCTACATCGTCTACGACAACGGAGGAGGCACGTGATGTAGTATCACATGCACGCCTTTGTTCTGGAAACGTTGGAAGATTATCACTGATTCATTTTCGATCCAAATTCCTTTCATAGGTACCTTTGTTTCAATAGACTAAGCTGTTCAGTAAAGCAAAAACAGGCATCGTTGTCCTCCCTGTTTCGTGTTTACGTTTATTTGCCAACAGGCGTCGCGACCCCTAATTAACCACACATTTGCAGTAGTTCTCCAATATTTTGGGTCTCATTTGACGGTTCGTACTTCATATATATATATATATATATATATATATATATATATATATATATATATATATATATATATATATATATAAAGATGTTCCCTTACAAAGCAGGCAAGAGAAGATGTGAAGCGTTTGACTGGCGATGCGGATAAAAAAAAGACTGCGTTTATTCCTGTTTCGCTGCGAATGACGTCTAAGCATGTAGGCTTGCAGCTACTACGTCAGTACACGGCGTAGACGTCAGTGGCCGCCTAATAGCGATGTCGTGGCAATATATTTTTCAGTATTTAACACAAATGCCCACATTCGCAGACAAAGCATGTGGCCAGTTTATGTTCCTGAGCGCATGCCTGCAATGCACAAGATTGCGCGTGCTTTACTTGGGTGTTTCTTACAACGAATATCGGATAAAACGAATATATTTTCTTGTCAAATGCGACTTCGCTATAACGAGGTTTAATTTATCTGCGCTAAAGAAAGTAGGCTTTGTTGCGGGGCTGCTAAGTGATCCTGAACGCATGACTGGAATTGAAAATTAGGATTTCGCGTGTTTTACATAAGTGTTGCTTATAATAAATATCGGTTATAACGAACGTAGTTTTATGTTGGGTGCGACTTCGTTATAACGAGGTTTGATTTATCAACGCTACCGGAAACTCGACTCTTTGGTTTTACTCAGTCAAAAATCTCGTTGCAATATGGTCTTGAAGTTCAAGCTTATTTTTTCCCTCGCTATTTTTGCACGTACGCAAGGGCTTCGCGTAAGCCTATCTGCTATATCTCCCCGAGTCTTCTAAATGTGTGCCTATGGTCTCCACTGTGCTGGCGTGCAGCGGCCTTCCTGATCCCGTATATCTGCATCGTGGCAGCCATTGGCCGGCCGATGTACTACATGGAGCTTGTTTTTGGACAGTTCGGCGGCTGTGGTCCCGTCGCGGCCTTCAGCTCGATGCCCCTGGCGCAAGGTACGCGACGTCCTCGTTGAGGAGTCTTTGCCGCCGAAACAACTCGCGCGTGTGTGTAGCGAACGGGAACGCGGACACCGTTATTACTCCGAAAGCGAGCTAGCGACTGTATGACTGTTTTCGTTTATCGAAGGAACACTCGGGCAACCTCCACACGTTTAACAGGGACGCGAGGGGAAAACGCCGAATTGGTTTAGGTGGACGCAGTATTCTTTCAAAACTATTTCCATTCTTGTTAAATTTTTGTTTGAATTTTGCTAAAGAGAAAAGAAAATCACTTGGCATATGTGTTAGTAAATTACCGTTCTGCGATACAAAACAAAAAAAAACTCACCCTTACCGTGACAGGTGTCTTGGCTAACCTGAAAGAAGACGCAAGAACCATGACGCCATGGATTTTGAGGTTGTCTCCTGGTGCCTTATTAATCGTTTATCATTTAAAGAAAATGGGCTGCGTCGTAGTCAAACGGAGAACGGAAGCTAGAGGCGAAACTTGGCAAGTTTCGAGCAACTTAGCGAATCGGCCGACTGACCCCTCTATATATGCGCGAGTGTTATTCGCGCAGTGTACACGAATACGTCGAGAGCTCATGGAACCCACGACAGGTGCGTACCGCTGTAAAAATGTGCATGGGTATATGAGTCCGTCCGCCTCCCGTTACACTGTACGGTGACGAAGCAAATAAAGAACTGAAATCCTGCAGGTGTGGGGTGGTGCATGCCGTACGCCTGCTTTGGTATCGCCGTCTACTACAACGTCATACTGGCCTACGCGCTGCTGTACGCGTACTACTCGTGCTTCGACCCGCTGCCCTGGGCCTCCTGCGACCCGGCCTGGGCCGACAAGAACTGCTACGTGCGAGGCGCCAGTGCGGTACGGCTCCACTTGCACCATTTCGCGTAGCGAGCGGTATCGGTGAGGGTATAACCTCGATATAACGAACATGGATGCAACGAAATATTGGTTATAGCGAAGCAAATGTGCAATGCCTTTCTTATTTTTTTTCTTTTTGGGGATTTATGCAGGGGGATGAATGTATGCTTATAACATCTATCGTATATAACGAATGTATTTTTTGCGATAGGTGTGACTTCGTTACAACGACGTTCGACGTATTTGTACAGCAAAGTTGCCTACTAGAATTACTAGAGGGAAACCTGGCTCTGCGGTGTTTCAGCTGCCGTCGGAATGAATGGGCTGGTGCATGGATTTGTCTGTTCTTCGTGCTCGCGCGGCTTCGGACGTGCCTGTTGTTTTATTTATCACTCCTTATTTTTCTAAATTTCCAAGCTATCGTACTTCTCGAAACGTGTGAAGGCAATAAGGTTCTGCAGGCATACATAACAACAGCGAGTTTTTCCATTTTTAACGGGCTATCTCAATTGTTTGAAAAAATTGACGATATCTTTCAAAGCCACAAAGCCGTTTCAAACCAGAAGTACAATTCATCGTTCCCAGACTATTGCTCACACAGCGTCGCTGACTTTGACGTATCAGTTTCTAAAGTTGGCATGCATCTGCGAAGGACGTGTGTGTGTGTGTGTGTGTGTGTGTGTGTGTGTGTGTGTGTGTGTGTGTGTGTGTGTGTGTGTGTGTGTGTGTGTGTGTGTGTGTGTGTTGTGTGTGTGTGTGTGTGTGTGTGTGTGTGTGTGTGTGTGTGTGTGTGTGTGTGTGTGTGTGTGTGTGTGTGTGTGTGTGTGTGTGTGTGTGTGTGTGTGTGTGTGTGTGTGTGTGTGTGTGTGTGTGTGTGTGTGTGTGTGTGTGTGTGTGTGTTCTAGCGATCGGTACGTCGACTGACCGCAGCTCGTGCCCTGTTCCCGAGTGGACCGCGAGCTCTTCAAGACGTTCGAGCACGCCAACTCGACCTCCAAGGACGCCGTGCCGGTCAAGTGGCACGACAGGGTGGTTATGGTGGAGAACAGCACCTACAGAGCTGCCCTAGCCAACTGCACCAACGCCACGGAGCCCGCAACGCAGCAGTTCTTCTGGTAAGCCACGACAGCGAGCAAAAGGACAGGGAGAGGGAGAATTAACGTGCAGCGGACAGAGTAGTAGGAGTCAACTACATACGCGCACAACAGAGCTACATGGTGAAGTTTATCCACAGTTCGCCCGTGTAGTGACTACCTCAAGAGGGCTTGTAACCACCCGAGGCCGCACACCGGCGCAGTTAGGTCACATGGAGTTACTGTATTTGGCTCCTGCAGGGAGTAACTCGAACGTAGAACAGCCCGGTGGTGAAAACCCGACTGTTCCAGGAAGTCGCACGTTGTTTTTTTTTTTTTTTTTTTGCGAGCTGCGGTTGCGTGATCGAGAGGGACCCGGCCGTTCTGGAATGCGCGTCGGGCTTCTTACAGGATGTGGGCTACAGCAAGTACATGCATATACAGAGCCACGGTTTGCTATCGACGGCGTTCAATAGTTGGCGACGAAAACACAGCCGCTATATAAGAGCGGCATTTCGCGTGACCCTGGTTGATTACAAAGTTGAACGTGCGTTGGCCGAGTTTGTAAGTAGGTGGCTTATAAGATTTGCAGTAAAACCAGCTGATGCTGCGAGCCCGTGCTGCCCACTCGTGTCCCTTGACCCGTCCATCTATAGCACTCTTTAACGCATTTTCCCCCAAATATCGAGCAGCGTGTGTCATGCAGTGTATAGCGGTTGCACGCGCGCCTCCTCGCTTTCCCAGGAAAAACGTGGTCAACCTGGGCGACGGCATCGAAAACCTAGGCGAGGTTCAGCCCAAGTTGCTCATCTGTCTGCTGATCGCCTGGATCTTCATCTTCCTGTGCATCTTCAGGGGCATCAAGTCATCCGGCAAGGTGCGGAGGGCCATGTCTCGCGTAACTGTTTGATGGGGATAATTTCCCCATGCGGAGATGAGACAGAGAAAAATAACATAAAAGAACGCGTATTCAACAAACTACAAATGAACAAAATAGTGCAGAAACAATCCACGACGAATTGTCATGTAATTCTAACAGTGGAACACTTCTAGAGAGCATTTCACATTGTTAAAGGAATGGTGTGCTTGAAAGGGGTATCTTTCTTGCATTTTGGACGTTAGGTATAGCATTTGTCGTTTCATGGCGCATTTCTGTACAAAGAACGTACCCGCTAACCAGTACATCTGTCGCTGAACCGAAGCCCCTTCCAGCAGACGACACACTGGGAAAGAAGGCGGCGGCAGAAGTCTCGGATATTCGCTTAACGCGCACAACTCCGTTGCGCTTTACAGACGAAGGCCATGTCCTTTGTCGAAGCAAAGTTCTACATTCGCATTGTCGCCCCCCCGCCCCCCTCATTTGCGCTACCTTCAAAACCTCCGAAATGACCCCGGCTGTATGATGAAATTCGGCGAAATGTCTATTTGACCGTCTCAAGTTTCATATTTAGAACCATATCGGATATCTTTTTTTTCTTTCTCTTTAAATTTAATATATTTACTATTGGGCGTTCGAAACCATGTGCCCTTTGGATGGGCACCTTTGTATCGGCGGTGAAAGTTCGACCATCGGCCATGTACCGACCACGAAAATGGGCGAATGTAAATTAGCCCCCCAAAAAAAAAGCCATTCGCTTCGAAATAAAAAAAAAGGAAAGGGGGAAGGGGGGTGGGGGTCACTGCTGCGCGTGCTTGTGAATACCCTTGACATGAAAACTGTTTACAGCGCAAACACATGCAACCACAAAGTATAAGGGACAGGACACAAGCGCTGACTGTCAATAACTTGAACTTGAACAACTAACTGAATACCCTGTCTCGCAGGTGGTGCTGGTGTCGGCCACCCTGCCGTTCTTCATACTGGGTGCCTTCCTAATACGTGGCGTGACGCTACCCGGCGCCTGGATGGGCCTCGAGTTCTACTTCATCCCCGACTGGTCCAAGATACTGGAGTTCGAGGTGAGCAAGCGACAGCCCGCCTTTAATTGAGAAAGCTTTTTAACCTTAGGAGCGCCTATACAAAACGAACGCGAATCCACTGCGCCAAATGTGGATTTCTTGGTGCCGGTGGAGGGTATCAAACCGGGTGCTCGTCTGTTTGTCCTCCCTGCCTTTCCTATTCTTGCTCTCTCTCTCTCTCTCGGTACCGCTCCATAGAAGCTAAAATATATTGCTACGGCATGAGCCGGGCGAGAAGAAGAGGAAGAAGAAGTGAGCTGGTGCAGCCTCAGGACGCCATCTTGACTTTACCATCCATCTCGTCCCTTGAATAAAGCCGGTTTAACATTAACCGTAACAGTTTTGTGGTGGAGGTGCGGGGTATCTGCCAATACCCCGATCGCAAATCCAGTGATGAAAAGTAGGCAGCGGAATGTAGACAGTCGATGACATCATCAATTCGAGGAAGCGGATACACATCCTTTTTAGTGACCGCATTCAGTTTCCTGTAATCAACGCAAAACCGCCACGATCCATCCTTCTTCTTTACTAAGATTACTGGTGCTGCCCACGGACTAGAAGACTCTTGGACAACACTTTTACGCAGCATGTCTTTCACCTGTTCAGCAATAACTGTCCTCTCTGCTGAAGAAACGCGGTAAGGCTTTTGCCGAATGGGGTGCGCAGATCCGGTGTCAATTCTGTGGCGAGCACGAGAACGCGGGAGTGAAGCCTGCTTGTCGCCTTGTGTGAAATCGAACACAGAAAGATGTGCCCACAAAACTTGTGCGAGAGCGCGGCGCTCATGTGAGGGCAGTGCCTTGTTGATCATTCGTAGGATCTGCTCTTCAGAAATGCTTCTTTGGGGATCGCTACTATGAGACTGCTCCTCCTCGCTTAGAACTGTAATGGAGCTGTAAGTAATCTCGTCAAATTCAGCAAGCTTCATATCACGCGGGAGAACGGCAGGGACGCAAGAACAATTGAAAGCCCATAAATTGGAGGCGCCATTCACTACTCTCACGACAGAGCGTGGTACAAGTACATCTTTCTTTGCGCAGCTCGACGTAAGTGGCTGGACTTGCGCGTCAAACGATGAAAGGTCGGCAGCAGTGATGATGCGCACCTACGGAAGTGCACGCTGATGCCAGTGGCATCGGCATCGGCGCCGTACTTGTGCAACGTCATCAAGGAGCTGAACACGTTGTGGCTTATGCTAGTCGCTCTTTGACTAAGGCGGAACGCAATTACACTGTGACCGAGCAAGAATGCTTGGCAGCTGTTTTCGCTGTCCACAAATTTCGACCTTATATCTACGGACGCCCGTTCACTATCATTACTGACCACCACGCGTTGTGCTGGTTGGTGAATCTCCGTGACCCGAGTGGCCGACTGGCACGTTGGGCTCTTCGACTGCAGGAGTACGACTTCGTTATTTCCTACAAGTCCGGGCGTCGCCACGCAGATGCGGACTGTCTCTCCCGCCTTCCGCTGACGACGACGGAGTGTGACGAAGACAATTTTGATGACTGTTTTGCTCCCATTTCTTCTACATTCCCAGACTCGATGACTTTCAAAGCAGAGCAGGAAAATGATATTGGTTTGGAACCTCTATTTGTGGCCGCATCGCGTCCTGGAGCCACCGGTCGATTTTGTGTCCGTGACGGCCTGCTTTACAAGACCAATTATTCGGTTAAAGGCGCACGCTTCCTTCTGGTGGTGCCGCAGAGTCTACGAACGGACATACTGAGAGCCATGCACAACGATGTGACCTCTGGCCATCTAGGATTCATAAGAACTTTGAACCGGACACAGGAGCGTTTTTACTGGCCCAGAATGCGGGACACGGTCAAGCACTACGTCGCCAGTTGCGAACAATGTCAACGCTACAAGCGCCCTACGACCGCTCCGCCAGGTCTTCTCCAACCTCTGCCGCCGCCTCGCCTGCCATTTGAACAAGTGGGTATCGATCTTCTGGGCCCATTTCCCCGATCATCTAACGACAACCGATGGGTGATCGTATGTGTCGACCATCTGACCCGTTACGCGGAAACGGCGGCCGTGCCATCTTCAACAGCTGCGTCCGTTGCAACGTTTTTGCTTCGATTCATTATTCTTCGACATGGTCCCCCCCGTGTGATTATTAGCGATCGCGGTCGTCAGTTCGTTGCGGACGCCGTAGAAGAACTGCTTCGTCTCTGCAGTTCGCAATTCCGTCATTCAACGCCTTATCACCCTCAGACAAATGGGCTTGTAGAACGTACGAACAGAACTCTAACTAACATGCTGGCCATGTACGTATCTTCCGATCACAAGGACTGGGATGACGTACTCCCCTTCATCACCTATGCGTATAATACTGCAAAGCATGAGACGACCGATTACAGTCCTTTTTATCTCCTTTACGCACGTTCACCGCTAAGCTGCATTGACACTATACTACCGTTTGACTTTCACAGCGAGTACTCTGTTGCCAAGACGCTTTGTCTTGCCGAAGAAGCCCGGCGTATCGCTCGTCTTCGTACTGTGGCATCGCAAGACCGATCGAAAGAGCGCTATGACAGCCGACACCAGTCTGTCTCGTACGCCAAAGGAGACTTTGTGTGGTTGTGGACTCCTCAACGTAAACGTGGCTTATGCGAAAAGTTTTTACCTCAGTACACGGGCCCATTCGTCATCGTAGATCGCTTGAGTGACTTGACGTACGTAGTGGCACGCTTGACGTCGACTGGTCGTCGGTCTAGCCGGACCCAGTTAGTACATGTTGCCCGTCTTAAGCGGTTTCACCCTACGCTTTCCGAGTGATTTGGACTTGCCCAGCGGGCTTCGTCTGGCAACCGGGGATTGCTACGGCATGAGCCGGGCGAGAAGAAGAGGAAGAAGAAGTGAGCTGGTGCAGCCTCAGGACGCCATCTTGACTTTACCATCCATCTCGTCCCTTGAATAAAGCCGGTTTAACATTAACCGTAACAATATATATATATATATATATATGGAAACCTGCTCCATAGTGTGTATACACACTATGTAGCAGGTTCTTATTACAAAATCGTTCAAAACCCAGAAGTGCAAAAAAAAAAAAAAATACGCAATGTTTCCATAAAATCAACGCTACGGGAATCTCTTCAGCTGGCACTCCGGTCGTTCACCTGCGACAGAAAAAAAAAAGCAAAGAAAGCGGCAAGTATGGCGCGCGTATGTATTTGTCTGCAATCTTCATGCTAGTGGCTTCGACCGTTCTTGTTGCATTACTTCTTATTTCTAAGCTTTCATTTTCTTTTCTTTTTTGTCGTATGATTTTCTGCGCGCTCGCGTAAGCACTGCGAATTCTCTCATCAGTTAACGGCACGTGACCTTTCACATCTGCAGCAAAACATTACATCGCTTAATGCACGATGCAAGGAAATACGGAAAGCGATAACGCTGAAAACAAGTTATTCGAAAGATAAATTATCCTACGTAATGCCCATGTGCAGCGATAGAATTGCGAAAATTGCATATGCTAGGTTTTTAAAACTTACATTGGCTCTCTGTTCACCCTTATAAATGGTTTTGTGCTTTGTTTGTAGGACTAAGAGAGCCTCTGTATTTCTTCACAGATTTGCTGTATGTTGAATGCTATTGTAGTTACAGCTGCTGTTTCTGTACAAACGTCACTGTGGGCCTTTGTTGGGCTGTCTCTAATTTATTATTATTATTATTATTATTATTATTATTATTATTATTATTATTATTATTATTATTATTATTATTATTATAACTTGCTGAAAATGATCCTTTTAAGAAGTCGCCGACCTGTTAGAACTCAGAAAAGCAATTTTTTTAGGGCGAATCCCCCCCTGTATGAACCGCCATGCATTCGCAGCTCCTATATAAAGGTTTGCACCAGTATTAGCTAGTGTCCTTTGTAACAAATTCTTTGTTTGTTTGTTTGTTTTTCGTGGCCTTCAAGATTGCGCCAGGTGCACCAGTGTGGTCTCGGAGGCAATCGCTTTTTTTTTCATTCCTTTACTTTTTGCAGGTGTGGCAGAAGGCAGCGCAGCAGGTGTTCTTCTCGCTGAGCGTGAGCCAGGGCGTGATCTTCTGCCTCGGCAGCTACAACGACTTCAAGAACACGCTCTACAAGTGAGATCTCTTAACGCACCGGTCTGACGTCGGGAGCGAGAAAGACAATAACAAATCCGGCATAAACCGTCTCGGGATGACTGTCGACGTTAATACGATTAGCATTGAGGCATTGTAGTGACACACACTATTTCCACCGCCTAAACGTGGCACGCGTGAGGCGTGTGCTGCATCCGGGCTCCTCTCTCGTGGAGAGGAGCCCAGGAGCACATTATCAGAAGCCCATACCCGGTGGCACATTCCCGGTGACGTAAGCTGCCGCCAGAGAGGTCCATTGAAGACCGGCAAATGCACTGTTGCCCAAGTTGACGTGAAATTAAAACGGTTAGATGCGGACATTGTGGTTATATCAGACCACTGCTGCACATACAGATAAGCCTACTTTTCGTGTTCATTCGTAACAGTTTCTTAATTATATTTAAATATATTTTAACAGGGGGTTAACTGAGGAATTGCGTGAGAATGTTGAAAGCGCTTGCTTTCTGCTACCCCATTTCATTTCTGGATGTGAATGAAAGTCTAACAAGTCATTAGACTGAGCATATGTTACACCCCAGTAATGTCCACACCTATGAATGCTGCACCCTAGCATTCGTAGGTATCCTAACAATGCTAATTGCATTAAAAAGCAGACAGGTGTAACGCATTATCGGACTCTACATGACACGATACATATTCGGAATAGCGATAGGTAGCATCAGTAGCGGATGACAATTACGCAATCGGCCAGGACAGTAGCCCAAAACTGTTTCGGTGAAAGTAAATTTTCAGTGGGAAGAGACACGAAGATACGAAACATTGAAATAGGTGCCGTCGCACTTACATATCGAAGCCGCTGTATTAGGCGCAAAATTCAAAGTGGCAGACTTTTTGATCGCTTTTTTTTCCCCGCCGATAAGCACTTTTGTTTTTGTTTTGTTTTGTTTCGTGCAGAAAATTCAAGTGCAATTTCACAACGTAATGCGTATGCTGCTCTGCGAAATGCATCGTCATGTTTGTTTGTTAGTTGTTGTTGTTTTCTTCAGTGACAAATAACTTCCCTTGTCACACTTCGCCCCGCAGAGATGTGTACATTATAGCCCTGGCCGATCTGCTGGTGAGCTTCGTGGCTGGCATAGCGGTGTTCTCCGTGCTGGGAAACATGGCGTACGTTCTCGGCGAGGACGTCTCGAACGTGGCCTCGGGAGGTGGGTGGGTCTCCTGTACTCTTGCTCAAATGAAATCGTAAATTGCGAAGCCTCCCTTCTTGATATGTGCGATTGATGCCAAGAAATTAGACGCAAGAAGCAATCTATATCAAGAGCAGCCGTATATGTGAAACCAGCAGGTCAAGGAATGCGCAAGGCAAATTACCGGTCTTTTAACTCAATTTCAGGAATATTAAGGAACACAACACAGGGGAAAAAATACATTAGAATAATTTAATTCTGGGATTTTACGTTCCAAAACCGTGAGGCGATTACGAGGCACTCCGTAGTGGCGGCTGCTCGAAGCTTAATTTTGACCACCTCTGTTTCTTCCACCTCCATTCACCTAATAACACACTGTAAAATAACTTGCACTCTTAAGGGTGAAATAAGGGTGTAAATAGGTCTAACTCGTACCCTTACGCCCTACGTCGGGCCTGACGTCGATGACGTCAGGTCCGGCGGCGCTTCGACACCAACCTTAGTATGGACAACTTCTAGCCACCATAACCTTAGTACCAAATTAAAGCACTTCATATGCGCTTCCAGACCTCCGTACTTGCTAAGTGTCATACGTTTGCGTGCCAGAAGCACTCGGCGTAGTTTCTGAGACTTAGAGAGTATGTCAGTACTGCTTTAACGACACTCTCCTTGCTAGTGTTGTCCTTCCACCTCCTACTACTGCTCCCCCAACTACTATAATATTTCTTATAGTTCTGTTTCCTTTATTTCCCTTTTTTCCCTCTTTCTTTTTTATTTTCTGCATGCCCTAAATACCGCTTTCGACGCAGGCTTTGCTTTGGCCTTCATCACGTATCCTGAGGCCGTGACCCTGATCACGTTCCCGCACCTCTGGGCCATCGCCTTCTTCGTCATGCTCTTCTTCCTCGCCGTGGACTCCGAGGTGTGCTTGGCCCCCATAATGAAACCCACGAGTACCGACTGTTTGGTTGTAGCACGCTCGCCCACTCTGTCCGCGGTGTAGCGCAATCGCGGCACCCAGCTATAGGGCGGCTAGAGGTGACGAGTGCAAAGCGGGGTCACTCACAAAGGCCTTGAGCGTAGTACTCTCGCTTTTACACTAACAGTTCATACTTTTTCACCTTGTAACGCTCAAACACAGTTCCACTGTGAGGAAACTTGAAACAACTTGATCACCTCCACTAAACTTGTCATTCAAAGAACGTTTGCACAGAGAAAAATATAGAAAGTGCAAAGAAGAAATTGCATTTGATCTAAAGCCATTTCTTCAAGAGGCTGTTTCGCACGCTGAGTTTCACGGGAGTTCCCGAGCCGTTCGCGCCGCTGCTGCCTGCACGTGCGATGCGGCAGAACAAGCAGAGTTCAATGTTGAGGCCTGATAGCGTTTTAGAAAACTGGGTTGTTGTTGTTTTCCGACCGTTGACTCGCCACTGCAGGAGGTCACATACGCGTATATACTACGGGCCACACAAACGAGGCCACATATACGCGTGTTACTGCGCCAAAACGTGGATGTTTTCGTTTTCGTTGCGGTAGATTCACTTATCTTGTGGATAAGGGAATCATGCGTTTTGAGGATGACTAAGCGAATTAGACTAATCGAACTGAGAGAATGAGTAAGCGAATTAAGATGAATGAGAGAATGAAGAGTGATGACTAAGCGAAGTAGACTAATTAAGGGGATGACTAAGTGAATTAAGAGCATGAGTAAATGAATTAAAAGGGATGACTAAGTGAATTAAGGTGGATGTGTACGGCATGAGTCCGTCTTTAATGCATCGGCACTTGGGCTTTCGCCTTCAAGCCGTCTTATGGATATTGTAAGGGTCTCTGTGAAGTATTATACTTCTTCTCACCGTTCTTTCATCGACGAACGTCAAGCATTGCCTACGTTCTCGCGAGATCACTGCGTCGATGTCTTACGTTGTGCATTTTCGTGAACTGCTGCTTTCATTGCGGCATATATCTTGTTAGCGGTGTAGCACATAAACACGAACATTGCATGAGATTACGCGTTGCATATCCAAGATGAGAATTAATAAAAGCAATTACACGCATCTCACTTAGTTTTTATAACATTTAGTTAACGGCTTCACGATAGCTTCGCATCACATAGACTACAAAATGTAAGTGTACACTGGATCTACCTAATTTTGTCCTTCGTTGTTTTCCCCCCTCACAGTTCGGCTTGGTGGAGGGCCTCCTTACACCCCTGAAGGATGCTTATCCTGTCCTGCAGGAGCACCTGACGGCGATGGGCTTCTTAGTCAGCGTTTTGGGCTTCGTACTGGGCATTCCCATGACCACCAAGGTATGCGTGGCGAGCAGACCGCTTTTTTTTTTCAAATACTTTGGCCGCGGGCGTAATTTGAACTAATTTTAACGTACTCGCTTGAAGATCAGTTTCGCTGCGCGTTCGATCGCGGAGGTTTGCACTGGCAGTGATAGCAGATATGTGAAAGACAAGATGTATGGGCTTCGGCTACAGTAGTCCTACACAAGATGGCGAATCGTTCAGATGGGAGGGATCTTGTAGGAGTACGTCCTGCGTGTGTTCCGCCAAGCCAGGAACACGAAATTCCGTATGTAACCTCCCAAATGGCTACGTCACAATAATATATATATTTTTTTAATTGGCAGCGTGTCATATTATTCGTTGGCCTTTCCTCTCTAAAATGGCATCTACCTAATCGTCTCACTCCGCTCCCATTGCTCGGAACCATGCGTGGCAGGGCTTGTGGTGAAGCATAGAAAAAAATAAAAGAACACGCACTGCAGAAGCCGAAGAGGGAAAGTGTTGTGCAGAAGAGGCGAGTCCCCGTTGCCAGGCGACGCTTGGTTGGCTTGTGCACGCGTAGAGCGCACCATTCGGGAACGTACTCCGAAACTTCGAAGATCATTTCCCCGTTCAGATACCGTGGATTTACCATGGCAATGATGGTCAGTAGTTGGATTTGTCTAATCTTCGTTCTTGTGGCTTCAAGTGTTCCTGTGACGTTGTTTGTTATGCTTTAGCTTTCTAGGTTTCCGAGCAATAGTAATTTCCTCACCACAGCAGGACAATAGCTGGTGTCCGAATTCAGCCCTGAGCGACCGCTTTCCCGCGAGTGACAGAATATCTCGAAGTCCATGCTTTCTTTCGGGCTGCGCGCGCCGAAAGTGATTTCGGAAGTCGTAAACACGTCATTTCCGCCATGTTCTGGACGCCATCTATTAGTCTCTGCGTGCATTCGTAATCATTGTGAACTTTTGCACATATAGCGGAGTACTTCGCTGATAATTATCGATTTACAATGTCACAAAGCCGTTTGAAGCCATAGAGACGAGGTTTAGCCGAATTCATATTGTTAAGTTGCAGAAGTCACATATAGCGATGTATCTACAATATATGCAAGAGAGACAACCGTGCATAAACAAGATGACTGTCGAGGCCACCTACACACGTCAAATCGTCTTCTTTTGACAGGCGCCGCTCTTCGTGGTGCCGTAACAACGTATACTGTACATCATTAGGCTGGTTACCATCATTCCCGTTCTGGCTGAACCACCATTCTTGCAGTTCCCGTAGACACTAGGGCTAGAGTCCCATCCGGTGGTTTATTTATGGTACTGTATGCGGCAAAAACACATAACGAAATTCGCCTCTGTGTTACGCTCGACGTTGCCTAACAACTCAAAGGCACCAGAAAAGCGTCGAAGACCACTGGTGCATCACGACGCCTTTACAACAGGCACGTATACGTTCTGAACGTGCTGAGGTAGATCTGTTAGATAATCCTACCCTTACCTTTGGTCTTGCTTGAATGTCCGCCGCTTCATGTATAGTCCGTCTGAAAAGTTGGAATCGCGCTGCCTTTCACAAGCGATCTGCAAAAAAAAAAAAAAGAAGAAGAAAAAAAAGAAAATTACGCTTGGGTTTAAAATATGATTACAGTTAATGAATAACTATAGTTTAACGATAACTATAAGGTAGTATAGCTGCTTGACATGTACCCTGGGTGTTCGTAGACAGAAGTCGGGGGTTTCCGTACGCAGGGTGGCATGTACATCCTGAATATGCTGGACACGTGCATCGGAGGCCAGCTGCTCTTGTTCATCGCAGTGTTCGAGTCCATTTCGGTGTCCCTGATTTACGGTGCGTGGACGACATCTTTTCACTGGCGCTCGCTGTGTCTGTGTATGCTCAGGATTACATAATGATTATACTCAGGTGAACATAATTGAGAGCACACACACACACACACACACACACACACGCACACACACACACACACACACGCACGCACACGCACGCACGCACGCACGCACGCACGCACGCACGCACGCACACACACACACACACACACACACACACACACACACACACACACACACACACACACACACACACACACACACACACACACACACACACACACACACACACACACACACACACACACACACACACACACTGCAAAAGAAAAGAAACGGACAGGACACATATCTTACTTTCAACTGTTCCTTTTCACTCATGCATGTGTGTGTTGATATACCAAGTATGCGCCAGCCAGGCTCCCGGCAAGTAATTTTAATTCATACTCGGTATGACTAAACTCGGACTATGAAATAATTCGCTCTCCCCCTACTGTAGCCTACTGGCCATCTGAAAATGCATACAATGACTGTCGAGGAGAGGCTGTGGTGCCGCACTCGATCCCCGGACGAATTATTGGCCCCACTGCGAATCGTTTCTTTCTCAAGAGAGACCGTTGAAGGGTTTCCTTTGTAGCTTCAATCAGGCTGCTCTCCGCCAGTAAAGGCGGCCAAACACTGTAAGGCGGGTGGCAGGCATCGCCTTCAACTTTCCACGCCGGATCTCCCCGTACTCGTGGACTGTGCGCGATAGCTCAAAATTGTGACGTTTTTGTTTGTGAAACAGCCTGACGAACAGCGCGGGCCGACTACGGGAGGAGGCATCTGTTCCGTCTTCCCTTCTTCCCCGGTCGTCGTCGACCACGCTGTCCGTCACGGTAGTGATGGAACGCGTCGCCGTCTATACGCGGGCTCAGTTCGTGCGACCACTCCAGATGCGCGGTGTTCCGCATTCCTCACGATTGAGTGCACTGCAAACCTCTTTCCTCCCTTGCCAACTCTCCTTTACCCCCTACGCAACAAAGAGCTGTGGGACGATGCCCTCCGCGACGGACCTCCCGAGGTCCTCCGAGCTGTGATACAACGGGCTCGAAACATCGCCTGAATCATCTTAGGGACCCTGGACTGAGGGTTCCTCCCACACTGCTCTCGCCATTCAAATATTAACAATAAAGATGTTTTACTCTCTCTCCCTCTCCTCAAGCAGCTCGGCTGCGCAGTCTGATGTCGCAATACTCCCCGACACACTGCGTTCTATCTGGAGTTGGCTATAATAGTGCGACAGCAATAGCGTGTGAAATATACAGTATGACGTCTTAAAGCATTAGCTGTGGCGCGCCCGTTACATATCTACGTGCCTGAATTTGGCTCGCTGGCCTCCAGTCACCGCCATATAGTGCTGAAGTCTCAGAAACGGGGATAGCGGGATTCAGGGGGAGATCAGGCTGCCCGTGACTGATAGCCCGGTCCCGCAGCTTTTGTGCTGAGGCTTCCCATCGAT